>NC_089752.1:46179174-46279174 GCF_040412425.1 Macrobrachium rosenbergii | reverse complement strand
ATGATACTTTTAGGAGAAATGCACAGCCATTATTCAAAAAGAGTTTTCCAGCTTTAAACCTGAAAATCATCCCGAAAAATCCCTTTACAATGGGTCTCTGTTCAGAGTCAAAGACCACGCTCCAGTCCTCTGTTTTCGTCCAGCGTTGTTTACAAGTACACTTGCCCGGGATGTGATCACGGGATATACATATGGGGATGCACGGGGAGGCTGTTGAAGGTCACATAGATTCCCACAGGGCATAAGTCATAGAACAGGTAGCAGGTTATCTAATCTGAGCAATCAAATATACGAAATCATTCAAATTATGAAACTTATATTGACAGCAAGGATTTTTCCATCCCTAGGCCGAGTGCAGAACAACAACGACTTAACCATCCTAGAATCCATAATTATCAGGAAGACTGTGCCGTCGTTAAATACTCAATCGTCCTCAGTGAAATTGTTTATAGCCTAGTTTGGGCAACTGGTTTTCCTCTCTGTTTGTACTTATTTATGTTAGTCTTGTTCTTTCTTTCCATATAGGTAGGTTGTTTTAAGATTTTAGTGACTCCTTTTACTCATTATTGACTTGTCTTGGAATGAGGTGTTTTGTTTAAATATTTTTACTACATAAGAGCTGTTGCCATTGCATTAATTTATTATTGATGTTCATAAATTATATTATATTTTATAGCCTTGAAAATGCGACTTGGAATTCGTCATGGAACATCGGCAGTGAAAATAAACTGTAGATGATGAGGATGCCTTTCCCTAGTGCTTCCTTCGTGATGTGTATATATATATATATATATATATATATATATATATATATATATATATATATATATATATATATATATATATATATATATATATATATATATATTACTAAAGGACCTCATTCAAACTGCATGGTATCTATAGATACCATCAGTTTGAATGAGGTCCTTAATAATTGAATTAATGCACAGAACAATTGTGTATGTGATAAAGTTAATATATACGTATGTATACATATATGTGTGTGTTAGTGTGTGTATTAACAGATAGTTAGACACAGAGATAGATGCATAGATAGAAAGATATATATATATATATATATATATATATATATATATATATATATATATATATATATATATACATATATATACATATAAATACATATATATATATATATATATATATATATATATATATATATATATATATATACATATATATATACATATAAATACATATATATATATATATATATACATATATATATATATATACATACATATATATATACATATATACATATATATATATAGTAGGGAGTACGGATAGGAAGAACAGTCAGCTCATCATTGATATATTTATTAATAAAATGCCTTCAGGATCACCCATATCCCATCTTTTCTGGCTAAAAGATACAAAAACACTAATTAAAACTGACAACAGAACTTACAAAATTAAAATGCTTTAAAGATTGAAAAATGACAATGACAAAACAAATAATAGATTACCTTCAGTAGTAAAGTCAGAGGATGAAAACTGAATAAGAGTAAACAAGAAAGTAAACAAGAAAGGCGGGGGTTACTATAATACGACCGTTTTAGGAAGAGACTTTGCCTCTTAAACTGACCATTAACCTTCCCTGACTAGCTCTCATTGTTTTGCGCCTGTTATCAAGCACGTGTACTATAATAGAAAGTTCTGAATGAAGTTTTGTTGTCCCCGCTTAAATTTTAGATAAAAAAAAAAAAAAATTCAATATATGAAAATGATAGATGCAAGAAATTTGGAAACCTAGATGTGCTTTCATTTTCAGTTTTGTTTATTTGGATGCTGTACTGAGCAATGTTCTTGAGTTACATCATCTACTATAGTTTTATTACTGTTCCTTTGCTGTTTATCAAGTCATATAATTGTGATATAGTTTTGAGCTTTTGGTTGTTTTCTTTCGCGTATGCCGTGATCCGTCTTTACCTCCTTGCTGTATCAGGTTGATTTTCACTGTGCAGCTATAAAATAGCTCATAATAAATATTCTTTAAATATTATTTACACCCATATATATATATATATATATATATATATATATATATATATATATATATATATATATATATATATATATATATATATATATATATATATATTTAATATAAAGGTGTAACAATATTTAAAATATTTATGAGCTATTTAAACTGTAAAATAATATATAATTAATATATAAATAATGGGCTGTAAACTTTATCTTGTCAAAAATAAATATCAAAAACTCATAACATATATCTATATATATATATATATATATATATATATATATATATATATATATATATATATATATATATATATATACACATTTATACAGTATTAGATTTACCTGTGCTTTTAAAGCACTGTCATATGATACTCATCACTGCTGTGGCATTTCTGTTATATGTAGATTTTTAAAGATATTTCTGCCACTTTCTGTCGAAAAAACAGATCTATATTCAATTTATTTCAATTTCAGTGTTCAACAGGATATCCCACAACAAGGGAAAGCAATAAATTTATTTACAATCAAGTATGAGGAGACATTACTTATGAAGAATCCTCGTCAGAGGATGCTATCGATAACAAAAGAATCTATATATTTATCAATGCAAACATCTCTTGAAGCGTCATCTCTTTTTATATCTTCGGCATGTCTCATCATTAGCCCAGTTGTCAGAAGATATGGATTCAATTACTTCTTTGACCAAAGGAAGCAGGTCTGATTTTTAAAATGATTCTTCTTTTTACATGTGATTTCACCTGTGCCCATATCAGTTCTGTTGCATTATACTGGCGGTGATATGGAAGGCAGCCTAACCACTATGTCCATGATCTCTTGCCAGTCTGTCAATCACGTAATCATTTTCTTTATGATGATATCTTTGCAACTTACTAATTTTTATTAGCCAGTCTTTAACTTCATCCTTTTGCTTGAACATTGTCAAAGTTTATTAATTCGAACTGAATGATAAAAGCGTTATCCAACACTATGATGGCAGATGGCCTATATTGGGAAGAAGCTGGGTTTTAAACCATTTTTTCAAATGCTGCAGAATTCATCTGAATTTCTAGATTGCGTATCCCTTGTCAGCTGGGTGCTTGATCATTGATAAAATATTACCCAGAAATGTGGTTAATATTGCAGCCAATATTGTGATTGTGTCTACTTACTCCCAATGTTGTTGATGTACAATTAGAAGGATAAATCATAGGTAAAATTTTATTCTATCAAGCCTCTCTCTCTCTCTCTCTCTCTCTCTCTCTCTCTCTCTCTCTTTCTCTCTTCTCTCTCATTTTTTTTTTTGCCCAGCTAATTGGAATATAAGCGGAACCATAAAATGATGAACATTCTTTATGATTAGTTTTCTGGCTTGAATATACAAATAATTTTTAACTATAATACACAACTGTGTGATGTAGCTGTCCTTTACAGTTCAAACAGAATTAGAAAATGACAAAAAAAAAAAGACTGTCATCCTCAATCAGTGCAGTGCTTATACACTCTGGCAACACTAAACCCCGATATATAGTACTTATCCTATGTTTATTTATTTGTGTTGTTACATTAATTGCATAATATCTATATCACAGATCGCTACTATCACAATAGCCTCATATAAATAAAACAGGTTAATTTAAGCAAAACAACAAATACAAACGCTATTACAATGATTGTTGATTTCGATTTCGTCTGGTAGCATGCTGCAGGTGACTGCCGTCTGAAAACCCTCGGATTGCTGGTAAGTGTGAGTCTCATCTCGGCCGTAATCAAAGGGTTTAAAAGGCAAACAACTTTTGTAGGAGGAAAACATGGTTCTGAGGTTGCAATGTTCCA
Source organism: Macrobrachium rosenbergii (assembly GCF_040412425.1). Lineage (NCBI taxonomy): Eukaryota > Metazoa > Arthropoda > Malacostraca > Decapoda > Palaemonidae > Macrobrachium > Macrobrachium rosenbergii. The sequence continues at coordinate 46,275,325 of NC_089752.1, read as the reverse complement.
ATGATGATATCTCTCTGGGAGGCAACAAACGATGTGCTTTTAGGACTTTTATTCATGGAACTATAAAACTTTTGCATTGGAAGGGGAATAGAAAAAAATACATTATAAAAATATTCATGATATAAAATTAAAGAATATACTGATATAATCTGGAATTATTACAAAATTGTTTTTACTGTCCTTTATACTCACAAGTGCATATTAAATCATACATTCACACACACACACATGACTCGCACATTCACACACACACACACACATAACAAACACAAATATAAATGATATATATATATATATATATATATATAATTTCTCTCTTCTCAATTATTTCTTTTAAAACTTCTTTTCCCTCAACGCTTTAAAATAAAAGGTTTTTTTCATTAATACAATTCATACGAATAAATTTCATCTAAAAACATTTGCCTTGACAGCGCATTTCTAATTCACATAATTACTATCCATTTCATGACGCAATGGATCCATTGACTAGAAATTCCTTTCTCATTCACATTTCCTCCAAGAGGCCAATCATCCCTAATCCTAATTTGTTTGCTGGTACTTGGAGGCCATCTCTCACTCTGTTTACTTCTTTGCTTTGAAAACATTGTGTGAGGAATTACTTTTGATATCATTTATCATGGCGTATTTAATTATCGTTATTATTATTGGATTTAATTTTACACTGGATACTCATTAATTTACAAATCCTGTATGAACGTACACAATCTGAATGTTCATTTCCCCACAAACTTATTAAATATATACAGGCATGACCCACTTCATCAAAACAACAAAATACTGACACCGGATAACATTTAACCATTAACAAAAGACCTTGGAAGAGGTGAATGTGTAAATGAGTTCGGAAAGGTTGCCCTTTCCATTAGAGCTCTAGAGCAAATTAGGCGAAGTGGCTGGAATGTCCTATTATCGATGTTTTATTTGGCTCCTTCTTTCTTGAAGGGGATGTTGTTATCAGGGCAGTTCAGGGAAAATAGGGGAGTGTTTGTTTATGAAATCCAGTGGTGTTAGTAACTCGGGAGTTTTTGGTAAATATATATGGATCAGCCTTACTTTAATCCAAAGAAAACTGAGAATATGGCCCAAGCAAATGTAAATATTAATATCTAATATGTTGATGAATACATATCTTTGCGGCCATAGTTGGTTTTATTCAAGAGCTATAAGAAGTTCGCCGGCTAAACTTAAATGGGAAAATGTTGATATGTGGAATTAACATCATATATGAAGTAATGCTTGTTAACAGGCCTCTAACTGTAACGTACGTTGAACAGCTTTTAAACGCCAGTATGTGTCTGTGTGAATGCTCATGCACGGGTTGCGACACGTTACTCTGAGATGCTGTATTTCACTGTCGTCGACGGAGTAACCGTATCAGTTAACTGGCCGTTCTGTAGTCTTTAAAACATAGGCCAATATATAGACGCACTTCAGAGGAGAGGTCAGTTATATAATAGGTTATGTCAATATACAAAAGTTAGAGTACTACTATTGTGCGTGGCACTATTTATAATATTTAGTGTATCATTTTAGAATGTTTGTGTCGGATACATTTCGGTATGGAGGGCGGACTGAATCACATATGCTCGGGCATATAAGATATATACAGGATATTTCGAATGACAATGTTTCTGAAGGGACTTGTTCTTATTTCTGCTGTGCTACGTTTTTACCCTGAAGCTCTGATATTGTGATGAGTGTTTGTTGATGTCAGCAGTTAATTGGTAGTTAATCATCATTACATTTCTTAATGTACGTTATTTTTTTAGTTTCATTAAGTTACCGGGTAATAAAGGTCATCTTTCTTTTAGCCCAGCTTTGCATGCACAATCGATTTTGACTTCTAAATGTTTTGTATTCAAAATACACTGAACGTTACTCAAGATTACTCTCTCTCTCTCTCTCTCTCTCTCTCTCTCCCCTCTCTCTCTCTATCTCTCAATTCCAGAGGAAGAACATTTCCGGATGAATTATCTTTCCAAATTCTGAATTAATGATAATTTCGAATGATTCATTTAAAAATTAAATTAATTATGTTGCTTACGAGTTAAACTTTAAACTCTTCAGCTTTTGGAACGATATAATAATAATAATAATAATAATAATAATAATAATAATAATAATAATAATAATAATAATAATAATAATAATAATAATAATAACATTCGTATCTAAGACATGCTAAAAAAAACGTAAGCTACCTATCCCATGTAACCTGCAGAAAAGACGAAACTGTTACCCATCCCCATTATAAGGAATAAATATTACAACTTTCTAAACATTATTTCATTTAAACGTAAGTTTCTGACACCGACAGTTTCATTAGGTGTCTGCCAAAACCTAAAACCTTAAAGTCTTTGAATATTCAAAATTTGTTAATCTTATTAAATTGCAGCGCTGGCTTTTGCCCATCAGTCGTAGGCCAATTTATCCTAAGAGTATTTTCCTCCCGGTTCAAGTAATGAAATGGTAATTTGCCCCCGAATCAGTCCAAGTTATTTTCAATGAGCGGCGGCGGGAATTATGCTGTGCCTCAGTTTCGGGAAAAAGGGCTTCGTTTTCCAATCCTGATATTTTTGGGAAAGTCTTCAGATGACTCTAAAGATCAATGGCAGTTTGAAAAATTGCCGAATAATTTTGGATTGATTTTGAACCACAATGTCCTGAGGAATAGGGTTGTCAAATTATCTTCACTCTTGATATCCTTCTTGAGGGTGGTTTATTGGTTTCCCAACGATAAACTCTAACACTGGAAGAATTTCGGTAACCCATTTGGAAGGAATTACCATAAGATAATGAGCTTTGAATGGCGGGAGGATAACAAGTTATCGCGGGAAAAAGGGATATTTAGATTAGTTCACTCGAAATAATGACCTTAATGTAGAATCAAATAGCTTTTAGTGAGTTACAATAGATAGTCAAGAGTGTTCATTTCGAAATACTTTTTTTTTGTATTAACGTATTTATAATATTAATAGTATCTATTTATGCTTCAATTTCAGGCTGCTCTTCCAAATGAAACATCTAAAAAAATTCTGAATGGTTATTTAAATTTCAAAATGCTTTTTCGTAGACTGTAATTTCATACAATATCTTTGTTACTGAACTTATCTGGTTTTATGAAACGTTGTTTACACTTTTACAGTCATGAGGCCTTTACCTAAGAAAATAAAAATAACATAGAAAAGTAATATTAGGGAGTCTACTGAGCACTCTGGCTCTCTTACCCTCATGTATTAACAATCCTTTTAAACGTCAAAATTTAAGGACTCTGTATCATTTAAAAGGTTAAAGGTAGGCTTCCCTTTAAAAAATATAGAAAGGCAGCTCATTCTTTTTCAAACGGTTTCAAGGTGAAACGTGCTGTCGTTACATTTGCAAATAATGGTATACAATCATGTTTATTAACATTCTTTTTCAAACAGCTGCATGACCTAATAAAGCAATTCTGCTCTTTCTCTCTCTCTCTCTCTTCTCCCTCCTCTCTTGTTTTTTTCAATTACTAATTTTACTTTTATAAGTGATATATAAATATATCCACTCCATATATAAGTGTTCTATTTTCACACACACACTATGTATCTGTGTGTACTATTCATATTTGAAGGATGAAATGACATTAGATAGCCTGATTAATAGGTTGCTCTTTTTCAAATATTTTCTCAATGACATTCAGGAAGGATCTCATTTGGAATTTAAGAAAGGCTGAAATACGTCCACCCCCAAAAAAACCCCATGCAAATTCAAGATTTCAATTAAATAGTTGAAACTGCATACAAAAAATAAGGATATATAAAATTCTAATGCGATCTGTATTGTTCTACAGGTATAAATCATGGTATAACAATGAATTTATAACTAAAGATTAATTTTTAAAATAATGTTTAATAAAAATATTGGGGTTCAGATGGCAGACTCAAAAATTGTACCTGAAAAGACTCATTTAATACATACATGCGACAATTCTGAAATAGCTCAATTGTGTCTCGACTGCAGGAGAATGCATCTGCCCTTGAGAGAATAGTTGATTGCCAGCTGGGCTCTGAGATGCTTTTTGTTGAAAACTTAATGGATAAAAACCATGGAAGGAGGACAGGAATGAGTGGAGTTGGAAAAAGCAAAACACTAAAGTCGCGGGTAGTCAATTCTCAAGAGAACCGTGCGTGAAGATGCGTTAAAATCGATGATGAACTGCATTCACGGTCGATGGATTACAACGCCAGTGCTGAGCGTGAGCTCCTGAGTATGCTGTTTTAAAGAAATCATATTTCATGATCAGTCCTCCTGAAAATTAGAATTTTCTTCGTTACTATCCCGACTTCATTCTCATTTCGGAAAATGACTCAATTTTAATCAACACGTTCACGATGGAAGATATATAATTTTCTCGCCTCATGCACAAACATACATTTGTCGTAACTAGAAATTTTGTAGAGATGAAGTGGAACTGAGAGGACTGGAACTTTTGCCAGTCATTTATCGCCACTTTTAATTCTTCTAATATTTTACTAAAGATTGCTGAAAAAAAATCAAATTTCCTTTACATGGAGGAATTCTCAAACTCGTTTGGCAGTCATTTAGATAATTTTGAAGTCACAAAGGCACAGAAAAGACGCCACGTCCCTGAAGTACGTGCTTAAAAACCAGACTGAGTCAAAATTTTTTTTAATATTTATATCATTAAAATGAAATTGAAACACTAGTAAAATTAATAAGGAGGAGCATTCAATGCTCCACCGATGTACACTTTCCCCAAGCAAATTAATTCGTTAGTCAATTAAGACTTGGAATCATCTTTGATTTTTTTTTTTTTATTTTTAGGTAAAACTGTAATATATTTCGTAATAAACACAAACCGGTCAAAAATATATGTTTGCTGACTGGAAATGAATGGAAAAAAAACAAGAAGCAACCAAATGGAACAAATATTCTGCGGGGTGGGAGTTAATCTCTTAATTAACACTGGATGTGGGATATATTTGATTTTTTTCAAAATAAATATTTCTTCCTTCTGGGAAATCTGGGATTTCCCGAATAGTGATTGGATAACAACAACGACCTGAATAATTTTAAAATCAAAAGTTGGGTTTAAATCTCATGTCCATACAACTCAAATATAGCTAAAGATTATTACTGTGCAGAATAATTCTACAATAAAAGCGTCAAAAGAATGAAGACTGTCCCTTGGTAGCTTCCTAATTTTACTTTGTTTCTAAAATAACAGTTATGAACCTCTTTAAAAATCAGACAAAACCTGTCACCTATGAGAGCCTGAATGATTTTATGTTCATATTCCTTGTCAATACGAGAACAAAAGCGAATAAAAGATAAAACAAAATAAACAAACATAAAATAATTTCATTACTAATCTTGACAAGGGAAGTAATGCAACAAACTTGAACCATTAAAATAACAAAGTATGCAAAGGCATTTCATAACATTAGCTGTGGACTATCAGATCTAAAAGCTCCACATGTTTGTTTCTTTTCTCTCAGTAAATTTACCTGACTGGTATGCCTATTTTAATCTCCTTGGAACAGTTAATAAACTGCATTGAATAAGGTGGTTTTGGTAACATAAACTAAATACAAAATTTCCCACAACTATCAACCCATCTGTGGTGCTGAGGATTTTTAAGACTCCACAAAGGTTTTACAAGTTACTCTCTAATGTATTTTAGTTTGCAATAGGATTAACACGTGGCAAATGTGGTGGCCCAGGTTAATCCTGTTGCATCACTGCAACTTTGCAAAACTTGGCCTGATCGATGGAGGTTGGAGAGCAGGAGTTGGGTGCGTGGTGGGCTTTGTCCTGGTTTCTGTTTGGAATGAAAGCCCGCTCACGTAAGATGGTATCTGGTTAGTCATCTCTCTTCTCTCTCTCTTTCTCTCTCTCTCTTCTCTCTCTCTCTCTATATCTACTCTCTAAACGTAAGTGTTCAGCACTGGGGATAAGTGTAATATATATATATTTTTTCATATGACAGTGGGGCATTATATATCATTGTAGTTATTTTTCTGAAATATATAAAATACTCTATATCACATTTAAAGTATGTATTTTATAAATGATATATATTTATATAAAGATATATATATATAGTAGATTGATATATATATATATATATATATATGCCACAGTCAAGTGCTTCCATAATATATATATATATATATAAATATATATATATATATATATATATATAGTAATATAAATAGACATATATATATATATATATGTATATATATATGCACTGGAGGTGTGTGTATGTATTCTGTACATTTAAAGAGAGAAGAAAGAGAATTAAAACCAACTATAAGAGTATCCTCATGAAATTTCAACGAAAAGAACAACTGTTTCTCCTTAGAATTAAAAACTTTACTGTCAGACAAAATAATGAACAAATGGGAGCTTTTCAGTTCAGAGCCACGTTCAATTAAATTTTAACAAGCGCCAGATAAATAGGCCAGGGTTCTCGTGCCATTGAGAACAATTTCCATTTGAAGACCTTTCCTTGGAGATCATCAGTTTCTTGTACTAGTTTTCATTTTTGATGATCCATATGCTTCCATCCATTTCTCAATGGGTATGCGTCTCATTTCTACAGTCAAGTCACATCTTCAGGGCTGGCGGAAATGAACCACAAAGCTTCGAAGGACTGCAAATCTTTTTAGGAATCATAACGCGCACAAAATTTTATTCTCACTATAACATCAGGAAACAAAGGGTTTCATCAATTTATGGGGCCAGTTTCAAAACTAAGCACAAAAAATTCAAGATCTTAACAGATCTTCCAGCTCTGGCGTGTGCAGTGCTAATGTCGACCTGCGTGGGTTTCTGATTTATCCCCTCCCTTGGGCAAGATGTACAAAACGTTGATTTTACTCATTTTGTATTATCTGCACATCTCGGTTTTGGCCTGTACGCGATTTTACCCAAGCCAGATTACTTATCTTACTGGGAAGGAAAGATCTTTATCAAAATCTCTCCTTTAATCTTTTAAACCCTCTGTTTTTTAAGTCCATTAGACAGATGTAGCTTTGAATCGATCAATGGTACAACTGATAAATGAAACATATGACAGAACAACCAGCAACATATATATATATATAGGGGAGGCATATATTATATATATATTCTTTATAATCATAATATATATATATATATATATATATATATATATATATATATATATATATATATATATATATATATATATATATACACATTATATAAAAATATGGTAATGTGTGATATGAATATATGATAATAATCATATATATATATATATATATATATATATATATATATATATATATATAATACATATATATAAATATAAATTATTATAAGATGATGTAATTTTTATAACCATTTTGTAAGTGTTTGTGATGTCTCTGTGAAAATTTTGGATTTTTTGCTTGCAAGATTTGTCATTTGTTGTGAAGACGTGATTTTAAAATGTTTTTTCTTACAGATATGTTGTATGTTATGTAAACTTATGATTCTGTGGGATATTTTTTCCTTTTTTGTTTAATGTTTGAAATTGTCTTTTGAAATGCTTATCAGATCGCCACATCCTGTCTGCCGAGAGAGAGAGAATAAAGGCTAGCTTCACTTGTTTGCCCAGGTGGTTAAGGAAAAAGCATTTTCGTGTGTTATTGTGATGAGCTGTCACCCAGTCGGCGAGCTAATTGTTATATCTTTAGTCCTGTATGCTTATTCCGTCTTTATTCTGTTCGTAATCTGAGAAAGAGAGAAAGAGGAACAGCAGATAAGTGGTGTCAGGTTGGTCTAAAAGCGTCTTTATTTTGTGTGCCCAGCTGGTCAGGCTGACAAAAGATTTTGTAAACTCTGGACAGGAAGTGTCCATCATGTAAGATAAGATTGGTTTCGATTCGAAGCTCAATCGTGTATTGTACATGTATACTCTGTATACGTGTGTGTAGGTGTATTCATACTTGTATTCTCTGAACACCCTATGTGTATTCTCAGCCTACGAGACTTAAAAACCAGTGTCTTCTAAAAGACATCAGTAGTCTGCTAGGAAGGGCCATTAGAGGTAGACCCCCCTCTCTCTATATCTCTCTCTATATATATATATATATATGAATAACAGAAAATATCTGTTATAAAGCTTTTTGTTAAACTCACCCCAGGAGTGTGTTAATTTTTTGTAGAAGGTGATCAGAATATTATTTTGTGCAAGTTTTGAAGAGGAGATATATATTGCGGAATAATTACAGAAGGTAATGTAGTGACTGTTAAGTTTTGTTAAGTGATATTCTTGGTAAAAGAGAATTGTTGTGTTTGAATAAGTCTTAGAAAGACGTGAGTTTGACTTTTCTTTCATAAGTAAAAGTTTGTGAAAGACTGACATAATTTTTAAGCACATTATTGGTGATTGTGGTATTTCCATTTTTTGCATATCGCATTCTTATATGTCTGTGCTATCACATTATTTTATTTTATTGTTGCTGTGTTTTGCTGGTGATTTCTTAATATTTTGTTAGTGCCTACCTGTTATAGAGATTTTAGAGAATGCTATGTGGATTCCAATCAGAATATTTTGGTGACTGTTTGTAATTGTTAAATCAGGTAAATGCTTGGCACTTAAGTGATATTTAATAGTTTGATTCTTATCTAACCAGATTGTTTTTTTTGATAAATTAAAGTTTTGTGAATTAAACTTGATTAAGAAATACTTAAATCTTACACTGCTGTCAATTAATGGTAAATCTTTTGAGATTGTGAACTTTACATATAACTTTTGAACTTAGAAATAAACCTGTTTGTTTAACGTTTTTTAAAACATAGCGTTTCATTTTGATTACCAGTACCTGACATTAATGAGTGTGTATAAGGTAAGTGATGTATCTGTTTGTTCATCTGAGACTTATCTAGGTAAAATAGAACCAGAGAGACAGCTACAGTGCTAGTTGAAGTGAAACCAATATTCCACTAATCTGGATATAATCTCAATAATTGTTACCTCATTCATAACTTGATAAAGTTACATTTGATTTTCTCAGTGATAAGTGTTTATGAGATCATTGTACCTTAGATATTCAGTCAACTCTTTTGTTATGAGGTTTCCAAGTATCTGAGGTCGATATGAGGTAACTTTTGGTATTATCATTTTGCAACAGATTGTTGGCCTATTTGTGTAATAACCAGGTGCTGATCACTTCATGTAGCAAATGGTATATCAGTATATATATATATATATATATATATATATATATATATATATATATATATATATATATATATATCTATATATATATACATATATACATATATATATATATATATATATATATATATATATATATATATATATATATATATATATATATATATATATATATATATGGAGTTAAAAGTTAAAGTATGCCTTAGTTTTACCAGACCACTGAGGCTGATTAACAGCTCTCCTGGCTGGCCTAAGATTAGACTTATTTACGTGGCTAAGAACCAATTGGTTACTTAGCAACGGGACCTGCTAGCATATTGTGGAATCCGGAACCACATTATAAGGAGAAATATGGAGTCACTGGATAGGTCTGTGTTGAGGGTTTGTGACCCTGTAGTACCAATCCATTTATCACTTATAAATTCCATCTGGTGATAATTCTCCATCGAGATATTCCCGAGTAGCGTGAATTTGATATTGCGACATTTGTAGCTTCATGATTGTATATATAAATCACGGTGTGATAAAAAATTTCATAATAAGAGCTCCGTGTTCCAAACGTACCAATGAACTATCATGGCGGTAGGTTACGCCGATGCTAAGTACAACTTCACTGCTTCTTACTGGTTAAAAACAGCACAGCAGACTCGGCAATGACTTATACCTCTCTTTGTTAGCACAGTGGTAACGTCGACTGGAGTCACTGGATAAGGTCTGTGACCGAGGGTTCATGACCAGGTAGTACCAATCCATTTATCACTTATAAATTCCTTTGCGGATAATTCTCATCGAGATATCCCGAGGTAGCGTGAATTTTGATATTAAGCGACATTTGTAGCTTCATGATTGTATAAAATCACAGTGCGATAAAAAATTTCATATATATACTATAAGATATATATATAGCAGCAGTTATATATATATATATATATATATATATATATATATATATATATATATATATATATATATATATATATATATTATATTCTAGCTAGCTTCCAGATATTTCTGACTAAATGAGTCGTGATCTGTCACTTTTGGGCAATTCAATCATTAATTTAACGACTTTATCAGCTACTTTATTCATGTGAGAGAAGCTTTAGGAAATTAAACAACAGCATCTGTCACGGGTTTGTTGAGTTCCCTGTCTGTTTAATTACGGAGGCTCTTTTAATCTGTCTTGTCCTTAAGCACCATAGGAATCGGTTATTTTCCAATGTCCTTCTGTCCAATTTTTTTGTGTGTTTCTCCTTTGGCTCTTGGGTCTTATTCCTTTCCAATAAAGTTTGTGTTATTGGTCTTTGATTATTAGGAAGGGAGTCACTTGCGTTCTTCCTTAAGCGTTAGAGGGAAGGAGAGTTCTGATCAGCGGGGTGAAATTGGTGATGATGATAATGAAGAGAGTGTGTAGAAGTACTAATGAAGTGGAAGGAAACTCCAGCCAAGAGTGATTGCGAAAGACTTCAAAGATGGTTTTATCAAACATGGATAGGGTCTTTCGCTTCTAAAGGGGAAAGGTGTGCTTGATTTATGGTATACGATGATGCGTCATTATGATAAACTAATCATTTGTGTAATCAGTCCCTTCCCCCTCTCAGCTAACTGTTGTGCTTTGCTCTCTTCTCTCTCTCTCTGAACCCTCTCTCTCTCTCTCTCTCTCTCTCTCTCTCTGCATCTGAACCTTCTTATTTGAGTATAAAGCTTTGTTCGAATGTGAGTGTGCTGTCTCGTACAGATTTTCCGTGCTTGTTGGTACCAGGAATACCGCTTCATTAGAATAACGATCAAAATGCGTACATTTGCATAAATAATTGCGGGCGCAAATATTTATCTTGAGTGAGTAAGTAGAGATATTTGCTCCTTTATTACAGATATAATTTGGAGTTAACATTGTTAGGTTTTTAAAATTAAACCACAATTTTGACACCACCAAAGCAGTTGCGGTGCAGTTAAAAAAATATAGAAATAATGTTTCTTGAGGATTTTTTTAAAATTTTAAATTCATGCCTGCATCACAAAAATAAATTGAAAGAAACACAATGAGGCGCAGACTTTGTCAAATATATGGGTTGCTCCTGCCATGGAAGCTGGGCTGCAAGGAAATTATGGACATGGATAAACGCCCACGCCATCTCGGAAAGGAAATACGTGGAGTGGCAAGTTCACCAGAATTGGAAGCAGACTAGTGTTAAAAATATGAATCAGCTTTAATGCGTGGTCTCTCTCTCTCTCTCTCTCTCTCTCTCTCTCTCTCTCTCTCTCTCTCTCTCTCTATCTTCTTCTTCTTTTCTTTAACGTGCCTTTCCCATTTTTGTATGGGGTAATCACGATGCCTTCTTTGAAGGACTTTTGATTTGGCTTTAGGGTAGACCTGTGGTCTCGATCGGCTGGCCCTGCCTGACATCGCTTAGACCCTGGTAGCGTATGTTTCATGTATCATACCCGACCCAACGCCCTTTCTTTTCCCAGCAGCGAGAAGTTGTTGCGCGGGTAGGGCGAGAGTTCGAGACGTGTGAGATGTTTGTTACGTTTTTAGAAGGTGTTGTAGTGGCTGGTTTTGTGTGTGTATTTAGTCTGTAACACCCATTTGTTTTTTAAGCAAACCTATCCGTTGATTACATATATAATCCCGGGATGTCTACACGGATAGCAAAGTGTCTGCCTCTCTGATCAGTCGGCTGTGGTTTGAACCCGCGCCACAGACCTCTACGAAGTCAGAAGCTGCTGCTGTAACCGACCGGAGCCATAGAGGCTCTCTCTCTCTCTCTCTCTCTCTCTCTCTCTCTCTACTCTCTCTCTCTCTCTATATATATATATATATATATATATATATATATATATATATATATATATATATATGTGTATATATATATATGTACATATATATATATATATATATATATATATATATATATATATATATATATATATATATATATTTACCCCTCTGGGTTTGTTATCAGTATTGCTGACACTGTACATTCCCCACCATGGCTGTAATGCAAGCAAAGTTCACCAACCAGTAAATCGTTAACTTTTGTTTGATTCTGTGAATAAGCGACTGGTTCCATTTTGTCTGATGGCGAAGATACGTTGCTCAGGCTTGAATATACAGTACGATATGTTGCGTTTGTGTGCGTGAGAGAAAATAACTAACCTACTTTGACATTGTTCCGTTAAAGTATAAAGAAAAATAGGGGCGAAATTTGTCCAATTACAAAGTTTGTTTCGTGAGATGTGCATAATTAATCACTACGTGGTTATGCTTTATCATTCTTGAAAAAGGAGGATACTTCGTTCTGAAAGCACCGATATTCTTTTAATGCTGAGGGGATGAGCCACAAATATCTTGTTTCTGAATCCACCATTATTTTTCAAGATTATTTTTATTTTGCACCCATTTCCCATTAAGACGAGTTTGATAATGTGGGGATGATTGATTGATTGATTTATTTATGGTTACTAAAACTGGCGTTACAACATCCAGGTTATTGCCGTAATAGAATTAAATAGGAAACTAAAAGAAGAAATTAATTAAAAGGAGTTTCATATAAGGAATAACGGAGCTCTCCAAGTTTCGTGATTTTAGTGTGTTCTGTATCGGCATGTGCGTGTGTTTTATGGGTGCATACATCCATGCCCATATGTAAATTTTATTTGAATAGATTATGTGAGGTATATGTACAGACATAATTGTTTGTATAATTATCATATAGAAAAATGTTTGTATGGTGGGCATAAATTTGTTCGTTTTAGATAGCTGTGATTAACAGCTACTAAAATTTAATAATAAGCTCTACATTTAAGCTTTGCTACAGACGCACTAGCGATGGATTCTTAAGTGGTTTTATTTGATATTACATTCGAAAACTTTCATGACACGTAATGAGACATGGATTCTTTCAAGTCTTCTTTAAGTAGCTGACGCAACTTTTCACTCTTCCCCTCCTGAAAAATTCAAAGAATAATACAAGTTCCCCTCCATTTGACCACGTGTCGGTCTGTCCGTTGGTGTGTCTGTCCCACTTCCACTGTCTTAGAGATTTCAGTCATAGATTTCGTGCATAGATGTCCATGTATGGGAAAATAGCCTGCCTGCCTGTACGTCTGCCTGTCCATCGGTATGTCTTATGCTTAAATTGCAAACGCAACTCCTACACTGCTCAAGGGATTTCGGCCAAAATTGGAACAAAGAAAGGCCAGCGTGCATGAATTTACATGAAGGAAATTGTCCACCTACCTTCCAGTTTGCCTGCCTCTCTCTGTAAGCTACTTCAGAACGATAGTGACCTAAACTTCATACTTTAAAAGATTCCTTATGTACCCTGTCATAGCAACTCCATGTACATGGCTGAAGAAGTGTTTCATTAAAAATCATGAAAAAAATTGTAACATCATTCCTAGATGTGCATGAAGGCAGATCACCCGTCTGTTTGGTTTCTCTCATCAATCGGATCTTTGGGTAGGAAGTTATTAAGGGTTGGAAGTATGCAAGCAAAATGCTTGCTATTGATATTGTTGCATCTGTATTTGTAGTTATCTGGAAATTTGTTTTATTAAATGCAGTTGTTTCGGTCTTGAGGGTTACCACCTTGTTTAATGAATTTTATTTATCATTTTCCAGAACGTATTCTGCACTCGATGGCATTCAAGAGCAGTGGCTCGGTGAGTACCAGTTTTCTTGACTCCTGAAAATTAGTGAACTTCGTTATTTAACATATAAAATAATGCGGATAGTTTCCCTGTGTTTAAAATAGCAGCAAGCACCCAAGAATAATGCACTTTTATTCTTCTTGTAATGATAAAAACAAAAAAACTTAATGGCAACCTGAAGAAAAGGTACGACATCTTTTCCTTTATTTTTATATATATATATATATATATATATATATATATATATATATATATATATATATATATATATATATATATATATATATATATATATATATAATACATACATACACATGCATAATGTACAATTCAAATATTGATTTTCATCGTCGATGAGCTTTTTGTTGTCTCACTAATTTTGGAATAAACAATTGAATATCTCTTGAGGTAGAACTTCCTTCATGGATTCACAGAAAGAGAGAGAGAGAGAGTCTTGAGAGAGAGGAGAGAGAGAGAGAGAGAGAGAGAGTCTTAAAGAAAGAAGTGTAGTAAAGAGGTATAATGTTTTTATCAAGAGAATATTGGTCTTGTAACTGTAATTTCTGTTCTTATGCAAGACACTTTAGGAAGATACGGTATTGTAACTAGTAATTCTTTAGCGTGGTAGTGGACGTTAAAGTTATTGCTACTATCATTGTTAATAAGGTTACTTTTTTTAAAAATACTGTTTCAAGTTCTCGGATATTTTAAATTGTCGTGCTAACTATAAGAAGTCATGTTTTCTTTCATGCACTCTATAGAAACCTAGAGTAAAGAAACTAAACAAACAAAGACTGTCCAGTATTAAATTAATATAAAATGGAGAAATACATGTGAATATAAACTTAGACTTGGTTGGGTTCTGCATGATGAAAGGTATGTCATTTGTAAGTTTGGTGTAATAATAATATCCATTGCCTATTTTCATTTCCCGACTCGAGGATGTTCTTTTGGCTCATTTTATATGTTGCTTTCGTCTTTGTTAGATTACGCGAAAAAAATGTGGAATTTAACATTTTAGAAATATGAATATAGGTAAAAGGGTCTTTATTTAGGGGCAGATATTTTGCCGTGGCTGAGTTTTGTGATTTTCTACTTGTAAGTAAACATTTCCACGCTCGAATCATGGCCAAGTGACTCTGGATTCGTTGCGCTGAAGGTTCATCTCTTCCAGGCCAGCATCACGCAGCTTTAATTTTTTTTCTGATGAATATGAATATAATACTTGACGTTTGCTGGCTAGTTTTTATGGTTTCTTCTCAGTGACACAAGAACTACTATTTTTTTTTGTCCTCATCCAGGTGCTTTCCAGGTCGAAGGTTCTGAATTACTCTGGAATAGTTCAAAGTAGTGGCCTCGTTTTCTTCCCTTCTTAAAACTGGAGTGCTGTTTACTAAAGGTGAGGGTCCGTTCATTCAGCTGATCTGGTGGTTTGACGAAGTTTTCGAAATTCTCTCTCTCTCTCTGTCCTCTGTCTGTGTATTTTTCCGTAATTTGTGTTTTGTAATTTTTCTTTTGCATTTCTTGGTTATTCATTGCTGTTTAACAGTTTTATGACAAGTTGGTCACTCCCAGTGAAATGTCTCTGAAATCTTACCCGTAACATTTATGCTACTGTATTCTGCTATTTTTGGCCATCTGAACTTTATTCACACTTGCTATTTGTGCTCGTACTGGTTATTTGTGTTTTCAGAGGCTGTGTCATGTATTTTAAGCGTCAAGTATTCAAGTGTTGACACTGGAATGTGTCTTTCCTGATCTATGATTCCTTCTTTAACCTTGCCTTCCCTTCAAGGGCTATCGAACCTCTCCTCTTCTCTTCAGTATAATTAAAATTTAATATTCTCAGCTGCGTTCCATTCTCACCCTTAATCGTTCAGTGTATTTCCATATGTTCTTCAGTCTCCACCTTTTTTTATACATGCACCTACCTGAAGGTAAACCCTGCCTTGACCAAAATAAATTGGAATGTCGACGACAGAACTCTAGAATAAATTACTCCAGCTGTCCCTTTGCTTGAATACACATTGGAAATTCTCTCTCTCTCTCTCTCTCTCTCTCTCTCTCTCTCTCTCTCTCTCTCTCTCTCTCTCTCACACATAGTGGCAAGATCTCAAGTTAATCATTATTGGAGATTAGAGAGGACAACTGACTTAAAGTTAGTGATGGCTTTTTTCAATCAGTTCAGCGGGTGTATTATTAAAACGGATTGTTACTGTTCTTCCATGATATAGTTGAAATTTATTGACATCATTGAAATGAAACATATAAAAACAGTTACATCATGATTAAATTTATCAATGGCAGACTGGAAATCAAGATTATCCACGACCTCACATATCAAATACGATTACAAATCCGGAGACCCACTGGGATTAACGTTCGACACGCGAGTGCCTCCAGGTTATGTGAATTGTCTCGAAACTGGCGGTATATTACTTCCTGAGTTGCTCAGGCGACTAAAATTTGTCGTTAAGAAAACGCTGCTTAATGATCCTCAGTTATCAGGTAATTTTTATGTTGAAGGTTGAGCGTATTTTTTCCAAAACTCAGCTTCTAGTTTTTCTGTAAAGAAAACTATTGTGCCGGCTTTGTCTGTCCGTACGCACTTTTTCCTGTCCGCACTTTTTCTGCCCGCCTTCAGATCTTAAAAACTACCGAGGCTAGAGGCTGCAAATTGGTATGTTGATCATCCACCCTCCAATCATCAAACATACCAAATTGCAGCCCTCAGCCTCAGTAGTTTTTATTTCATTTAAGGTTAAAGTTAGTCATAATCTTGCTTCTGGCATGATATAGGATAGGCCACCACTGGAGTCGTGGTAAAGTTTCATTGGCCGCGGATCAATATGGCAATATACTGAGACCACCGAAAGATAATTTAGATCTGTTTTCGATGGCCTTGATTAAACGCTGTAGCGGCTGTACAGAAAACTCGAGTGCACCGAAAAAACTTCGACGCATTTTATACGTTTGTTATTGTGATTATCCATTTATCTTATACCATGAGCTAACGCCCTGTATAGCTATCATTGTCGAAAAAACTTAGAAGCTTGTCTGTGAATGGTTGAGACCTTGCCAAAATCATTTAAATGAAAATATGGAAGCAGACTTGACAATTGTTGCCTGCATATTACTGAAAAGCGAAATTTAGAGTTAAGTAACTGATAAAATAACAATATTTCTCGTTCCGTACTAGATAAATGAGGCATTTCTCATTTACACATTCTGTACCAAGAAATCAGCTTCAGTTATTTTGATACACTCTGTCATAAAATCATGGCGTGTGATGATGACAAACGTTTCATGATTATTAGCCTTAGTTCGTTAATTTATTATTATATTAATCTTAATGTAAACAGGAAATCATTGAAGTTCTTTTGACACTGGTATTACATATTCCATTGTTTTTATGTATTGATATTTTATGTTTTGTTAATCGGATGCTGCACACCAATGCTGTTTTAATTCACCGTTGATTATTGCAATTACACTGAAGCTTCTTTAAATATTTGTGATTAAGGTTCGTTTGCTTTTTATTTGAGATTTTTAGCCTTGATAATTTTTCGGAATGTTTTGTTGACATGCGATTATCTTTCATAGTTTATAACCAGTTGTTGGAATTTTTGTTGATACCATTCATAAAAAAATGAGGTTTTGGGTTTGATCAATTTTTCTACTAATTACTTTACTTCAGTTTCCATAAGTGCAGAAGCTTTCCAAAAACTTCTACTTCTCTACCTGCTAGGTGTTTAGGCAGCTGTGGACCATAAAATACAAGATATTCTGTTTTCGACTTATATCCCTTTAAAATCTATTGGGTTACAATCTGATATATTGTCTTTTCCTCATGCACGCTTTCAGGCGTCAGCCTTCTACACACACACACACACACACACACACACACACACACACACACACACACAGACAAACACTTCTCTCTCACACACATTATGTCACAAAATGCGCGGGTCGTACTTTGCAAATGCAATATATTTAAGATTTCACTACAAACGTCAGCCAACATTCCTTACATAGGGCAAAGCAGGTCACTAATTGTTGCTTTCTTCATTTGAGTCCTTTGCTCTGGAAAACAGAGGAGGTTGAACATGCGCTTTACTGCAGACCTTTCCATTATAGACAGTGAAAGAAAGAAACCCAACCTCAAGGACTGCAAATTCCACGAAATTTCTCCGTGTTTGACAAGACCTGTTATTACATGAAGTCCTCGACCGACTCAATGATGGAATGTTATTCCAGAAGGATGTCACTCATTTCTTAAAAGGATCATTGTGTACAGCGTCTTTTTTTTCAACATTGTCGGTTAGATTGTATTTGATACCAGTTATTTACAGTGTCTTCAAGTCTTTCTATGACCTCAGTGACCTTATTATTGAAGAACTTTCATCTTTGTCCAATTTACGAAGCAGAGATCTTTTAACTCTGGTGTGCTAGTTTCGATCCCTTTCTTACAGTTGGCCAGTTCGATTAAATGCCATCACCTGAGTCAGTGACTGGTCTGAAAGTTGGGTGAATCTCGTTAGTGCAATGTATAGCTCGCGTAGTTAACTTTTCAGGTATTGCGGTAGTAAGAAGCTTCTAGCTTCGAGAAGTCCCTTTTCAATCCCGATCCCTGGTTCAGGTTTTTACCTTTAGGAACTCCCAAGTCGGTTCAAATACTTAGGTTTCCACATCTCTATGACATCCGTGAATTGGTTTTTGTTCATATGTTATTTTATACTTATATTTATTGACTGCGATTTAGTTTGAAACGAGAAAAAGCATGGGTTACCATGAATATGACCTAATGTTTTTTGCTTGTTAATCGTGCTGTTGGGTTATATAACAGAGTTGAACTTCTCGTCGTTCTGTCTCCTGAGCTGCCACCGTTTACGGTTTTAACGGTCTATTGCATTTACGAGACATGCCTAGCGTTTCTTCTTCTTTAGCGTTATTTTTTCCCATTTGTAAGGGGGTGGCACGATGCCTTCTTTTGAAGGACTTTGATTTGGCTTTGGGGTAGACTTTGTAGTCTCGACGGCTGCCGTGCCTGTCATCTTAGTCCCCGGTAAGCGTATGTACATGCTCATTGTACCAGTCACCAGCACCACTTTTCTCCCAGCAGCGAGGAGTCGTTGCGCGGTTAGGTCGATGGTCGAGACATGTGAAGTGTCCATTAGAGACATGCCTGGTGTTTGCTACTGTATTAAGTTAACGCGGCAAAACACCACACAACTAAGCAGCTGTCGAATTAAGGTTATGATGTTGTCGACTTGGTAATGCTAGTCGTGTCTATAAAAGTTGTCTCGAAGCAGTAATTTCCAAAATGATTTAACGGTCGTGAACACGCACTCGCACAGAATATTAGCAGCCTCCTTAGAGAGTTCATACTTAAAGTAGGACCGTCAATAAGCACGTTTATGAATGCAAATTTTACACCGTTCGAAAAAATTTTTGTGTTTGCACACATGGCTCCTGGATATGTACGGTTCGTTTATTGTTTACTTATCCACCCCCTCCTCCTCCCGTATGGAAATTTCCACAGATATATTCACCTACATTTTTTGCGGAAACAAAATCGAGTTTTTCGTTTTGATAGTGATATAATCACAAGTCGTTTAGAGTTCTCTAGGTATGAGGGCTGTCTTTTTTAGAGCTTTATTCAGACATATTTTGTTTTAGTTACTAAAGAACAGAATTATAAACGCCAAGAAATTAACCCTTTTCTCCTCTTCTAGAGGAGGAAGGGTGATTTTATACTCTCTCTCTCTCTCTCTCTCTCTCTCTCTCTCTCTCTCTCTCTCTCTCTCTCTCTCCAGTTACATAGCTTTCCTGTTATTTAGTTGGAATAGGATGAGACTTGAGTTATTATTATCTGGATTACCTGGTTTTCTTTTTTAGTGCATCATTAAGGTCTACTAAAGAGAAACGATATATCTCATTTTTGCCGGATTGGCCCTTTGTTATCACTTGTAGTAGCAGAGGACAGTGTAATTTATTGAACATCTCTAAGTTCAAAGAGTTCGTCTAATTACTGCGTATCGCCCGCTGTATATTATGTCGATGTCATGAGGCACAATTTAGTTGATTAATGGCGAGGTAATGCATGCATTTTCACCGCGAAGTGCACGTGGGCCACCCCAAACCCTGATCCCCTTCCCCAGGCAGTCAATGTGACCCAAGGTCCTTGAAGGTCCCAAGCTCTCGTTTCAACACCATCCATCCAGTCGTTTGTTATTGGAACTACCGATTTGTTAGCTGTGAAGAAGTTGCGGAGTTGCCGAGGAAATTGCTGGTTGCATTTAATTGCTTCTGTGTTCGGTAATTGCTCTCTCTCTCTCTCTCTCTCTCTCTCTCTCTCTCTCAGTTGCTGGTTGCATTTACCTTGCTTCTATGTTCGGTGCCATCTCTCCATCTCTCTCTCTCTCTCTCTCTCTCAGTTGCTGGTTGCATTTACCTTGCTTCTATGTTCAGTAATTGCCATCTCTCTCTCTCTCTCTCTCTGTCACTCCCTCTCCTCTCTCAGTTGCTGGTTGCATTTACCTTGCTTCTATGTTCGGTACTGCAATCTTCTCTTTCTCTTTCTCTCTCTTTGCTGGTTGCATTTACCTTGCTTCTATGTTCAGGTAATTGCAATCTCTCTTCTCTTTCTCTCTCTCTCTCTCTCTATTGCTGGTTGCATTTACCTTGCTTCTATGTTCAGTAATTGCAATCTCTCAATTGCTGGTTGCATTTACCTTGCTCCTATGTTCGGTAATTGCAATCTTCTCTCTCTCTCTCTCTCTCTCTCTCTCTCTCTCTCTCTCTCTCTCATCTCTCAATTGGGTTTTAGTTCTTCATTGGAGGGATTAGAGCTCTCCTTCTTGCTGTTGGCCCAGAGTTCGATTCTCCGACCGCCAATGAAGAATTAGGAATTTATTTCTGGTGATAGAAATTCATTTCTCGTCATAATGTGGTTCGGATTCCACAATAACCTGTAGGTCCCGTTGCTAGGTAACCAGTTGGTTCTTAGACACGTAAAATAAATCTAATCCTTCAGCTCAGTGGTCTGGTTAAACTAAGATATACTTATTTTTCTCAATTGCTGGTTGCATTTACCTTGCTTCTATGTTCGGTATCTTGCATCTTTCTCTCTCTGAGAGAGAGAGAGAGAGAGAGAGAGAGAGAGAGAGAGAGAGGGCGGAGGCTGAAGAGAGAGAGAGAGAGAGAGAGAGAATATCGATATTCAGCCAGGCTGTACCGTATCATCGTAAAAGGTCAAAGATAATTGCCTTAAATTGTGTCATTATTGTTCACACTATGCGAAAATTTATTTCATTGATATCCTATTTCATCCAGCA
This sequence comes from Macrobrachium rosenbergii, assembly GCF_040412425.1. Classification (NCBI taxonomy): domain Eukaryota; kingdom Metazoa; phylum Arthropoda; class Malacostraca; order Decapoda; family Palaemonidae; genus Macrobrachium; species Macrobrachium rosenbergii. The sequence goes on along the minus strand of NC_089752.1, from coordinate 46,254,115 downwards.
AGCATTATATTGAGTTAATTTAGTGTTTTCTGTCGCTCTTCACCTTTGGTCTGGTTCCTTTCATTTTGAGTACGACTTCCTACTTACAATTACCTATTCATTTATGTTGTCAGCCCTACTGAAGATATATATATATATATATATATATATATATATATATATATATATATATATATATATATATATATATATATATATATATATATATATATATATATATATATATATATATATATATATATATTTTTTTTTTTTTTTGATTGCACTCAGACACACAAACGCACACACACATACACGTCTGTATATACGCAGACAAACATACACTTAACGTCGTCTCCGATTACGTTACTCATCGTGCAATGAAGACAGTCACCTTCTCCTGGGCACACATTTACTGGGTTCCCGTTGCTATGCCAAAGGCGTTTTCCGCAGCCGACGCTGTGTTTTTTTTTTTTATTTATCCAGGAGCTGAATTTTGTCATTGTCTCTCTCTCTCTCTGAATGCAGGCTGCTTTTCATATTACCAGGCAAGGTCGCTCCGACGGAAGTATTTGCCTGTCATGATGTTTCCTCACTTTGTTAGAATTGTGTTTGTATCCTCTCTGGTTTTAAATGTGATGTCTGTACACAAACACTGTTTAAATATGCATGTGTATTTATATATATATATATCTATATATATATATATATGTGTGTGTGTGTGTGTGTGTGTGTTTGTGTGTGTGCAAATATTATTCCACAAGTGCTTCGCCACCAGCAGATTCGATCGAACTATATACCGCCTGGTTTGAATCCGTGACATTTCCAAGGAAAGCCCTAAACTTGGAGATTTAGGTTACTTTTAGTGGTAAAGCATAAGAAACAAAGGCAAATTCTGCTAGCGATGAAAATTTATTTATTCTATGAAGGCATTGAACTAATATTACAAGATAGTTGAAACACACTTTCTAGATATCTTGACAGTTTATTAAATATTTATGCCTTTAGTAAGATTAATCCGTGTTATAATAAAACTGTTATGTCTAGATATATTTATTTTCGAATGCGGATTTTAGTGTTTTTTCAGAGTTGTTTCTAACCGCATTATCCAAGAAAATCAGGGGATATATTGATGGTGTATCGTAAAATAGAATGCCTCTCTTCGTCCTTTCTGGAGTTTTCCTTGTCGGCAGAAATGCCATTGAAGCCCCATCAAGTAGGATCAAATTGAGTTCATTTCGGAAATTGAAGGAGGCAAGGAGGAGATGGACAATATTCCTTCTTACTTTGATGACAAATATAGGTGTACTAGTAAGAAAATAGTTCGCGATTAGCCATTCAAAGTGATGAACTGAACAAATTGAATGGCAGAGGAAAGACCATAAAAACTTCATTGAACCTGAACAAAACTTTTTCATGCCCAAATCTTATCAGTAACGAGGCTGATTGAAGAAGGCGAGGAAAATACAAATAGTGGTCAACTATTCTGTTAGAACAGCTGACTGATGTATTTATGAGTTTCCGTCAACATTGCATTGAATATAACCATGTATGGATAATAAGAGCCTTTTTACGCGTATTTTTGTTTGTTTTGCTTTTGTTTTCATTATCCCCTTCCCCATCAGCCAGCTATAGTGGTTGTCGTTTGCTTTTGATGATTATTCCTTTATAGCTTTTAAAACGCACTTTAAGTAATCAATCCACTCTAGCCTATGAAACAAACGAAGTATACTGGGCTTAAGTGTTTTACCTATTTTTTAAACTCTTCATAGAGCAACACCAAAAGAGTCTTAACGTTTATGGATCTTTCTCTTTATCAGCGATGCAATTACGTAACAAAGTTAATTGTTGTACCTCTTTTGTTTTTAATTTTCTGTAAAAGAAAACGATTGAGATGGGTACTTGTCTGTCCGTCCGTACTTTCCTGTCCGCCCTCAGATCTTAAAACTACTGAGGGTTAGAGGGCTCACAAATTGGTATGGGATCATCCACCCTCAAATCATCAAACATACCAAATTGCACCCCCTCTAGCCTCAGTAGTTTTAATTTTGTTTATGATTAAAGTTAGCCATGATCGTCCGCCTGGCACCGCTGGGTGCCAACAACAAGGCAACCACCGGGCCGTGGCTGAAAGTTTCATGGGCCGCGGCTGAGAGTTTCATGCAGCATTATAAGCTGTACAGAAAACTCGACTGCTCAGGGCATTCTAGTTTTTCTGCAAAGAACACTTTGCCCGCCTTGTCTGTCCGTCCGCACTTTATTCTGTCCGCACTTTTTCTGTCCATACTTTTTCTATCCGCCTCAGATCTTAAAAACTACTGAGGCTAGAGGGGCTGCCAAATTGGTATGTTAATCATCCACCTCCAATCGTCAAACATACCAAATTGCAGCCCTCTAGACTCGGTCATTTTTATTTTATTTAAGGTTGTTAGCCATAATCCAAATTTGGCAACGATATAGGACAGACCACGACCGGGCCGTGGTTATGTTTCATGGGCAGCGGCTCACACAGCATTATAGCCCAGACCACCGAAAGATAGATCTGTTTTCGTGGCCTCGATTATACGCTGTAGCGGCTGCAAAGAAAACTCGATTGTTTTACTTGTTCTAACTTTCCCGAATCTCGACTGAGATCCCTCATCAGTCCATCATGAGAGAGTTCTTTGGCCTCATTTTATTCTCCTCCCTCGCTTCCCCTCTCATTTTGCAGGTTCTCTTTAGTCTCGGGTTTGTGTTCTCTCATCCAGGCGTTCGCGTTGTCGTGCAACCATCGTTAATCTTTATTTCGCTTGGTGAAATGTTATGCAGCTTTCACTGAGAGAGGATCAGGGAAAGCCAAAGCGAGGTGAGGGTTATGCCCGGTGGTATTCATAAACAGTCACAGAATAATATGCCAAATTTCACAGTCCCCTGAAACACTATTTTTTTTTTTTTTTTTCACTACAAAATATTTGTCTACACCTATATTTCTTCTGTCGATCAGCATAGATGGTAGTTTACAGTGAACTGTCAACCATTTAGTTCAGTTAAAATGAAGACTGATTCTGAGTCATCTTTTTTATCACTTCGTTCTACTCCAGATGTCGAGCACACTGTTTCCTCGCGCTCCCCTTCGCAGTGAACAAGAGGACGATTCTCTCTCTCTCTCTCTCTCTCTCTCTCTCTCTCTCTCTCTCTCTCTCTCTCTCACTCTCTCTCTCTCTCTCTCTCTCTCTTCTTAAGTACCGTTAAGTGATGGATGTTTAAAATTGTGCATAGGTGATCGTGCACTTTTTCTTTTGAGATTTGTAACAAGTGTCTAAGTCTCACAATAGGAGTAAAAGAGGAACGTTTCCTGGTCTTTCCACAGAAATGTTACGCTCTTTTGTTTTTTATAGGTCTTTTTCTCAGATTTGAGTGTCATATTTCTTTTATTAAGTGTTTTGGCTAATATAATCTGGAAAGTGTCAGAAATATTTTTTAGTTTGATTGTTTTTATTATTAAGTGTGACCATCACGTTAATCTCCTAGAAAAATATTGCAGCGCCTATCAGGTTTCGACTCCATTTGCAACAGAAAGAATAAACACGGAAGTGAATACTCGAAGTAAGATTTAGCGCTCTATTTTGCATTCCTATTTTTAATGAAATAGAATACAATGATTACGTTTATATGCACATTCACTGACAGGCTAGGTAACGGAGGTTTGAGTATAAATCGTCGCAAAATCTCATTTCCTGATCTGGATAAAGAACACATGATATAGTTTTGATAGAGAACGTCGCCGGAAAGTCAGTGGGAAAGCTTGTATAATTGCGCAGGAAATGATGTAGAGGCAATTCTCGACAAGTGCAAAGAAAACTTTTGCACACTGCACATGAATCGTGATGTTTCAGTGCTATTTTTACAGTTTGAACGGGAGTGATATTCAAGCATATTATTGCTGCGATGACCCATGGTCACCTGACAGTGGCACGGACTCCTGCTGAGACACTCATCGTATTGTGTAGAGAGAAATGAGTTTTTTGTTGAGACTAAGCAAATATTTGTCAGTAAGAAACGAGAAAAGGGAACAGTTTTTTTTCTTCCTGAACTGATTTCGACCAAAAGTGAGAAATACTTTTGACATGATGGGCGGTGGGCGCTTATGGCTACAGGACTATAGCTAAAATCAAAGTAAAAATATAAATAGTGTCTTTATATTCATATTAACTGGCAAGAAAAGATGAATGAAGTAACTCAAAGATATATAGAACAGGATAAGGATAGGAAGGAGAGAGAGAGAGAGAGAGAGAGAGAGAGAGAGAGAGAGAGAGAGAGAGAGAGGAGAGAGAGAGAGATCGTAATATAACCCATATTGCAAGTTCTAATACCAGAAGAATTGCAATGAATTTGGCTCTACTGTAATACGGAGAGATATTTTCTTGAGCGGATGGGAAGTAGAAGCCAGAGTAAAGAACTCGCGTAGTTGGGAGCAGTCTTGCGTGCTAGTTTGCACCTCTTTTGCGTAAATGCGTGAGTCATTATAGTCCACCCCTGCTGACACTAATTCTCTCTTCTCAGTAACATTGGCCTTTGAACAAATTTCACGATGGACGTTGTTTTGTGTGCGTGGTAAATGTAATGTTTTATTACCATGAAAAGACATGAAATACAAATGAGGAAATCTTTCTCTCACATACACATATATCCGTAGCAAATTCTGAATAAGCATGATCATGTAGTGCATTGTGTTGTAGAGAGAGATAACAGTAGACAATATTTTGGTCGTTGTCAGTGGAAATCGGAGCTACACCCATAACTCATTAAAAAAAAAAGCCACTGAATGTATACAGTGTATACATGTTGGTCACATTATTTATTAAACACTACGTTAGTTTTATTAAAGGGTATTTAACCAACATCACTACTGACGACCCCGCACAGGTAAGCAAACAAGGGGTCATTAAATGATTTATTTGCAATTATGACGTATTAAATGTAGTGATTTATCACCAAGTATTTTGACGGCAATTATGTGGGGAAGGAGTGTGCATTTAAAACAGTGAACAGTGCAATAGGAAAGCAAGTTGAAATCAGACAGGTAGTTTTAAGTCAGGTGAATGGGTTGCCTAGGATCACAAGAAAACAGAATTTTGTACATACATACACAGTTCCTCATTGGGTGGGTCGCTATCGTACTCAGCTAGCACTGGGCCCGCATTCGATTCTCCGGCCGGCCAGTGAAGAATTAGAGGAATTTTTTCTGAAAAGTTAGAAATTCATTTCGTTATAATGTGTTCGGATTCCACAATAAGTTGTAGGTCCCAGATAGTAACCACCGGTTCTTAGCCACGTAAAATAAGTCTAATCTTCAAGCCAGCCCTAGGAGCTGTGATCTGGTTAAACTAAGGAATACTTAACTTTGTAAATTACATAAATGTTTGAAAATTAACTTGCTAATTTTGAAATGTAAAAAGATGGGAAGTATATACTTGCTTCTCTCTCTCTCTCTCTCTCTCTCTCTCTCTCTCTCTCTCTCTCTCTCTCTCTCTCATGCCGCTATCATTACTGCTATCCTTGCATGATAGTTAATCATAGTGAACAAAGCACACATACTTCCCAAAAGAAGTAAAGAAATGTTCTTATCTTAGTTCAGCTTGAGCTTTTCTCACTACGAGGAGGAGGAGGAGGAGGAGGATGAAACACGTATGCTGGTGTAAGCATTATATTTCAGACAAACGAAGGAGTATTCTTCGTTAATTTTCGAATTTGTATTGTGTCGCGCCATTTCAAGATTTCGACTTTGACGAATTCAAAGAGTACGTAAAGTACTGATTTACGTAAGTTCTTTAAAATTTGTCAGTAAAAATTAGGAAAAAAGATTGACCGGGGAGTTTCGTTCAGGCTCAGAGTCTCTGATCTTAGTGATTTTATGAGGAACATAACGTTTCCCATGAAATTATCGTGTAAATTCGTTCGGAAATCCCGATGATTGTCACTTTAGTGTGTGAATGAATAAAAAAAAAGTTTCTAATATTTCATAAACAAATCCCCAAAAATGTAATGTTTATATTGAGTTTCATGCACGGCAAAGAAATTAACACTTTCAAGTAACTTAACGACCCAAGAAAAAAAAAACAATTGATTTTATGGAAGATTCCAGGAAGCCATTACAACAGTTCATCAATTTATGCGGAAAAAGTTTGAGTATGTATAATCGTGCTCGCTAAATTCTGAATAGCGTTATTAAATAATGATGGCATACATTAATATACATAAATGCTTTATTTGTATATACCTAAGATCACCATCGAAATTTTTATTACAAGACACCAGTGCTTTCTTTTCACTGACGTGTTTGAGGCAAAGCAAATCATTCTAATTGGAAGTTCTAGATCTTATGGTACGAAAAATTGAGTCGAGCCCATTCGTTTATTATTGGTATTAATGAGATCCTTTATTGTGTGAACATCTGAATTTAGGTTGATTGAATTGGCCAGGTAACATCTGAATTTCGGTTGATTGAATTGGCTAGGTAACATCTGAATTTCGGTTGATTGAATTGGCTAGGTAACATCTGAATTTCGGTTGATTGAATTGGCTAGATTTTGACCATCAATTAGAGATACTTTCTGGCGTTGATTATGTGTTATCAAAACTGAAATTGCATTAGATGACGGCTACGAGGCAATCCCAGTGGAGTCTCACCAATGTTTGTTGATGTTTTCGATTAAAATTAGAAACCAGCACGGTACTTGCTCATAGAGATACCAGCTAAATGAAAGTTGAAAATGTAGAAATTTATTACGCATAGTAGAATCTAAACATGTTATCCTAAAAATTCGTAATTTCAGAGTCCTTTGATAATCAATCTTTGCTTTATCTTTATCTTAATAATTCTTTTATATTAAATTCACTCAATAATAACCGATGAGTGAAGTGATAAATATCGATATATTTGGTGAATATCTCATGAATTCAGCATCGCTTGCAGTAGGCTGTTTATATATATATATATATATATATATATATATATATATATATATATATATATATATATATATATATTAACTTTATATCACATACACAATTGTTCTGTGCATTAGTAGAATTACTAAAAGGGACCTCATTCAAACTGGATGGTATCTAACGAGTTTTTTATTCAGAAAAAGTTACAAGCTTTCTTGGACAAACAGCCCACATTATCAAGTATATATATTTTACATATATATATGTATATACAGTATATATATATATGTGTGTGTGTATATATAAATATATATATATATATATATATATATATATATATATATATATATATATATATATACATATATACATATCAAGATAAAATCATGAAGGAAAAGAAACAATGGAGTGTTGCATGCACCCTTTTGTTTCTCTTCCTTCGTGGATTTTGTCTTTATTTATATATTCATCGTTCCATATTTTCGTGATTCAGTTATACGTACGCGCACACACACACACACACACACACACATATATATATATATATATATATATATATATATATATATATATATATATATATATAGTAATTACTGAATGTATTATATATATATATATATATATATATATATATATATATATATATATATATATATATATATTTGTTATGAAACAATCGTTTGTCGATTGTTCCTTAGTGGATTGTTGCCTCCTTTTTTTTTGTTTGTTTTAATTACTGGCGAGTTGGACGTCTGATGGATGGCGTCAGACTTCGTCAGTCAGGTTCGTAGCAGCAACGAACCAAGTTCTGGAGGGCAGAACGACAGATGGTCCAGGGCAGCAGCGAGCCAGCTGGAGTAACAGCAGCAGGTATCCGTACCTGCGAGTAAGGTCCTGGCAGCAGAGCAGCGGAGGGTTTCTTGAGGACGAGATGGTTGCCGTGTCGGCTCTGTCATGGTCGTCGTAATTGGAGGAGGACGTCAGTACGTTTCTTGAGGACGAGATGGTTGCCGTGTCGGCTCTGTCATGGCCGTCGTAATTGGAGGAGGACGTCAGTACGTTTCTTGAGGACGAGATGGTTGCCGTGTCGGCTCTGTCATGGTCGTCATTGGAGGAGGACGTCGGTACGTTTCTTGAAGGACGAGATGGGTGCCGTGTCGGCTCTGTCGTGGCCGTCCGATGTTGAAGAAGGACGTCAGTACTGTTCCTTCAGGCTGCTTAATTACGTATTTGTTGTAATAGTTATTTTACAGGTTTTCCGTTATTTTACAGCTTTTTTCATTATTGGTATTATGTTTTGTGCTGCTTGTTATTTTTGTTTATGCTGCGTGTTCACTACTGTTTATGCTGTTTATTATTGTATAATTATTTATGCTGCTGGTTTGATGTAGATATATCATTTGTTTTATCATTTATGTAACCTGCTTCTTTATGCTGTCTGTTCACTATTTATGATATTGTTTATGCTGCGTGTAAGTTTTTCTGATGTAGCTCGAATATCAGCTTGATTAGGTTAATTTTTTTATTCAAGGTAAAGTAATATTTACAATTGTTCATTGTCATTAATGTAATTGGTTTTAGGTTGAGTAACTTGAATTACATTTTATGTTTATAAATTTATTGAACTGACTCTGATTTTTTCGTTTAATTCATTATTGGTATGATGAGATTATCTGCCGAACCTGACTCAACTGTAAATATTGTAAATAAAATTAATTTTAAGGTAACTTTTTGTATTTTTTGCTCCTCCCCTCCTTTGTTTGTCATCTCTCGTCAGTCATTTCAGCCCAATTGCTTGTTTATTTTAAAGAACCTGTCGATCTCGAGAGGCGAGACTGCAATAATAATACACACACACACACACACACACACACACACACATATATATATATATATATATATATATATATATATATACATATATATATATATATATATAATATTTCTATATATTAATTATTGAATGTATTATCTTACAGTTTTGCCTTTCATCACTCATACAGATTTCCAACCAGTTGGATGACATAGAACACTTGACTTGAATGTAATGAAGACCTACGCCGGGACGCGCAAGGTACCGGTACCCATCCAAGCCTCATAGACCCTCCGTGTCTACCTCCCTTTTGTCTGCACTAAACGTAGTCAGTCCCTCGGGAGTCCCTTATCTAGGTCAAAGAAGGGGGCTACATCTGTTCGTTTTTCCTTTCATCGTGTTCACTTAATTAGTTTATTTGCTGAGAAAGTCTGAGCAAAAGAAAATTACTCTATAATGTTTTCATATTGGTTTGTGTTTGCGTTTTTGTCAGCATAAATGCAAGGAGGCTTTGTATTAGTTCATATCAGTTCAGTTCAATTGAAGCTGAAAGAATGATCCGTTATAAATAAGAAATATGAAATTCATGTAAGTAACCATCCTTCCAAAATCCCCGTAACTTAATAAAAGAAGTTAAATTCTTTTTTCTGATTTTCTGCTCTTTTTCTAACCCTTGCCACTGGCCCTCATCTTGGGTTCCTCGTTGGGAGAGTGGGTTCCGTTCTCAGCTAGCACTCTGCTGGCCGCGAGTTCCAATCTCCGACCGGCCAATGAAGAATAAGAGGAATTTATTTCTGGTGACAGAAATTCATTTCTCGCTATCATGTGGTTCGGATTCCACAATAAGCTGCAGGTCCTGTTGCTAGGTTACCAATTGGTTCTTTGCCACGTAAAATAAATCTAATCCTTCGGGCCAGCCCCAGGAGAGCTGCTAAGCAGCTCAGTGGTCTGGTTAAACTAAGGTATACTTAACTTTTTTTTTTTTTTGCCTCATCCCGTCCTCTGAAGCCCCAGGCAGTTAAGATCAGGGGTGGTCAAGGTAGAGTGACTCCTGGGAGCTCCTAAATCAGTCAATTAGTCGTAGCTATAGACATTGAAGTTCTCCTTGTTCAGCAAGACACACAGCGGATAATTCGGATTCTTTTCATTCCTACTTTGGGTTATTGTAACTTGCATTGCTTCTGCCTTTCGTTTTGCAAAACCCTTTGATGCTATTGTAGTGTTTAAAAGTTTTTTGTTGTTACTAATTTTGAGGTAAATAGTTTGTAGCCAAAATAATAATATGTAAACTGTTAACATTTTACGCCGACCCCCACATTCTCTCTCATTCTGAATGTGTATGCCCTGCGTAATCATTATATATAAACATGTTTTAGCTGTTATGTAGTGCAGCGTATTTCATGATGTTACAAGTCACTTTCTGTGATGTGTTTCGCTCTTATCATTTCATGTATTTGTGATTTTTCTTGTAGTGTCAGTACTTTTGTTATACGAAGACTGTTGTATATCCTCTAATACTCAGTCTTTCTGAAGTATTGACTTGTATTTCGGCCATTTGATAGACGTTAATTGCTTACTGCACTTTTATTATTATATATATATATATATATATATATATATATATATATATATATATATATATATATCACACATTACCACAGGTGAAAAATAAGAAACGGGGTGTAGGTCCTGACCGGTTTCGACTTTATTTCCAAACCATTGACGAAGGACTGATACAGAGTGTGAGAAGTCACAAATATATATACTACAAGAACAGTACTGACGAACATACAAACCGTTAGAGGCTCCATATCCCCACTCAGGCCGGTGTCGAGGTAGGGGTGGCCTTTAAAACTCATTTGGCTAAAATCACAATAGACTCTCAGGGACATTGCTGATAAACAGACCATACCCCACCTCAGATCCACACCTGACAGGTGTCATGGAGGCGGGAGTTTGTAAACTCATTAACATTACTACCCTCGTACTGTGTTTACAAATATGATAATCCTATTTTCATATATCTCTACTGCCTACCTTAAAGTTTAAACAATTTTTAAATTTCTTTTGATATTAAAGGATCAAGTTTATACATCCCTTGACTGATATTCATATTATGGTTGTAACTTTCTTTTATGAAGCTAGATTCAATGATGTTCTTTCCAGTGCATTATTAGAATATACAATCCTTTTTGCCCCTTCCCAGTTGATAGCATGATTGTTTTCACTAACATGTACAAATATACCACTGTTCCTTGTGCATATCTCACACATTTCTTATGTTGTTCAATTCTTTTTTCCAGTGCTTTTAGGTTTGGCCAATATAAAAGTTGTCACAAGACTTACACGGAATTTTATATACACACCCTTTAATGTTGTCTGGGAGTTCTTGATAAGTACATTTTTTCATTGTTGTATTGTTCTTAAATGCGACATTAACACCAAAATTCTTAAGAAGATGAGGATATCTTTCATACTATTATTATAAGGCAGAACAAGCAAATTTTTTTGTGTTGTAAGGTTCTTTCTGGTTTTGATACATAGTCTTTTTGCTGCTTCAAATGCACTGTTTAATACACTATCAGGATATTTCAATTTTTGCCTGCATTCCTAATCTTATCTATTTCATCATCAATATATTCAGGGCTACATACCTGTAATGCTCTTAAAAACATAGATGAAAACACTGACTTTTAACCTTATTGCTTTGTCCAGAATAGAATGCATATTAGGAAGAAATATTAGTGGGTTTTTCTATACACACTATATTTAAACCCACTACTATTTCTTCGTATGAGGACATCCAGAAACGGTAAAAGCACCCATCATTTTCCATTTCCATCGTGAATTTAATTGATGGTACTAATTGATTTAACTTAGCAAAAAGTTTTTACATCTTGGTTCCCTGGCCTTTCAATGGCTTTGAAAATAAAGTCGAAACTGGTCAGGACCTACACCCCAAACTTATTTTTCACCTGTGTAATGTGTGATAAATGAATCACGTACAAAAGTGGATAATAATCATATATATATATATATATATATATATATATATATATATATATATATATATATGTTGTGTGTAGAATAGATAGGGAAATTAAATAGAAAAGAGAGAGAGAGAGAGAGAGAGAGAGAGAGAGAGAGAGAGAGAGAGAGAGAGAGAGAGAGAGAGAGAAAAAGAGAAAAGGAGAGAGAGAAGGAGAGAGAAATAAGAGTAAAGAGAGAGGCAAAGAACACAGTGATAACGGCCAAATGCTGTTGTGTCGTGTTATCAATACGCGAGATGTTTACATTGCAGTATATCGTGTTTAAGCCATAAAAACAGTCGTAAAAATGGGAAATAATGGCCTCATGATTGAAGCCAAGCAAAACATGAGTCAGCACAGTCTAAATGCTTACAACAGCTGATTCTATAGCCCCGCCTTCTCCGGAAGGTGTTTTCGTGGAAGTTCCAGGAATTTGGGGGTTGACCCAAGTGATATACTTCTTCAACCTCCAATCAATTATGTGTGGGAGGGGTCTTTCCCACACCCTCATAAGATCACCTCCTATCAAGTCCTCTAAGGAGAGATTTGAATCACACCCACTACAGTCCTTCCAATCAGCTACTTGAAGGGGAGGCCTTGCTGATTAATCCTTCCAATAAGGCTAGAAGGAGGTGGAGATTTACAGATAGCAAGTTTCCTGGGGGTTCAACGAGTGAGAGACCGACGAGGAGACCAGAGTCAGAACTGTGTCCTTCAAGGGAGAGTACTTCTCCCAATCGCTTCCGTGTTCCCATATAGACTGATTCAAGAGTGATTCGTTTCTATCATTGTAACTTGTTAATTTTGTACTGATCTTTATAATATTAAGTACTAATTAAAGTGAAGAAATTACCGATCTCGTCTCTATACGCCTTTCTGAGAGATATCAATATTTAAAAGGAATAAATATACAAAGATAGCACATCATCCGCGAAGCGATCTGAAGGACACCTCGAAAGAAACCAAGGTAAGAAGAGAAAGACTAAAATCTATGCAAACATATAACGAAGGACGTAAAAAGAATAATAAAAACCTTACAAATGGTGGCAGCTAAAGTGGATCCAGAAGGCGAGACGAAACAAACGAACATTAATGAAATTATCAGTGCAATTATTTAAGTTACAGTGAAACGAAATTCTACAAAACGAACTTATATTTTTTTACGACGACGAACAAAATATATCAGAAGAAATAAAAATACTCCAGCGAATAGCAGCTTACAACAAGAACGTCGAGTGTGAATAAACAGTTTAGTGCGTCCCGAAGCCAAAACATTTTGAACTGTTACCGTCAACAAATTGAGCAAGACGCCGACAGCGATAATAAGCCCAGTGTTAGCGACATTGCATCGAGTGATTGAAGAAAAACAACGTACAAACTTTCAACAAGATTCCGAAAGCGGAAAACCACAGCGGAAAACAACGCAGACGTAGTGATCCGACAGCGAAACATTCACCGCCGAATGAACAACATTTAGCGATATCACGATATCAACAACACAACACAGTAAGGAATTTACTGTCCACTCTCTCTTAATAAATAAGTGAAGATATATTTTTTTGCATCTTGCTATAAGATTGAAGATTAAGAAAACTCTCTCTAGTGAATAAAATTCTTTTTGCATAAATACCAGCATTACTCTCTCTATGATAAATTAATTATTTAGTAAATAATTTAGATAGGGAATTAGCTATTTTTACTCGGTTGGTGATGATTATTTGAGAAGTTGTATATGTAATTTTGTGTACTTATTATAATGAATTTTGATGATATGATGCCCAATTTCATATAAGAATTTATTTTGAGTATTGAAAAAGTTTTTTTAATTGTGCACTTGAACTCAATAGAGAATTTAATTTTTTTTGTGTGACAATTTGACAAATTGTTTTTAATCTTGGTACAATATAACAAACAAAAACAAAAAAATTTTTTTGATTGATGTACTCTGAGTGAAAAATTTTTTTTTTGTGTGTGGACATGCAACGAGTATTTGATGAACTACTGAACACTGTTAGACATTCACATTACGATTTAAGACCGTCGACAATTAGACGAAGTCGAATTTCAAGACTAAATTCCCACTCCGCTGTAGTGCAAGGAAATACTAACAATAATAACACAAATAACCAGAACCAAAATAGTGTTAATCATTCTAATACTACTAACAATAATAATAATAGTAACAATACTAATAATACTAATAATACTCGCACATTACAATTTTTAATATGAACCAGGCGGCCGTCATAACAACCGCCACACGCTTCTGTGGACAGGTGGATGATTCCAATCCTGACAAAAAGCAGACTCAAGAAGCCTATACTGTAAATCATTACTAGCAGATGCAGATAGTCGTATAATTTCAGGGGAATAACAGATGAAAGAGCTAAGATAAATGAAGCCTTGTTGCTCGTCAGCTCAGAACATGGAGACGCACATAAAACTTTGAATTCCACAAGTTTTAGCAAACTTAATAACTATGTAGAATTTAAAGAAATTTGTTTATCACTCTGGAACCAGTAAATCAGACTGACGGTTTATATAACCTAACTAGATTTCTTAACCCACAATATAAAACAATTGCTAATTTGTACGCAAGCGTGGAGAATGCAATAGAAAATAAGCGAAGATTTAGAGAAGACAGGTATTACTATAGGAGACAAGGATCAGTTTGGGGCTAGTGCCCAGAAATTAGTTGAGCTACGGCATGTATTAAATTACGTGTCATTTGGAACCATATATAATATTCTTGGAGAAGAGGAAAAGAAAGCTTTTCAGAAAAATAAAACTTGATCCCAGAAAAACAAGCCTTCAAACATTGAAGACAATGAGAGAAGAAATCAAAGGAAAGAGATAAATCTATCCAAGGAATTCAGGGAACAACAGAAGCACAAAATGAAAGGAAAGTCAGAAATAATAATCCTAATTTTAAAATGAATAATAAATTCTATGATAATTCCAGACAAGTAGGAAATAGACCAAATACATTCCAAGGGAAATATGCCCAAAATACTAAAAGAAAATGGAATCCAGATCAAAGGGGGAAGAAACAATCAACAAAGTGGACCACACAAACCTTATAGATATGGTCAAAACTCAAACACAAACACTTCAACCCAAGTGAACTATTCTGCTCAGGGGCGAGACCCAAGACAGCCTGCGAAAACTGCGGTATACAAATCATTTTACAAATGAGTGTAGAAAACCTAGAATCTGCACGGTTTGTAAGAAAATAGGACATTTAACAAAGAATTGCTGGTTTAAACACAAGAAGGAAATAAAGAAATAGTTGAATTAAGTAGTAACCGCTCAACATCAAATAAGTCTTCAAATCAATGACAATTTATCCTACACAGAATACCACAAGAAAGTCCCTTTCAAGAAGATAAATTAAGAGAAGAATTAGCAAATAGGGGAGAAGTGAAGGTTCATCCGCACTATCCATATTGCAGAGTAAAGAAGTTGTATTTTCCATGGATGAAGAAGAAATAATGAGAAAGGATTTACCTATTATTAAAATTCCAATACAGAATAAATTATGTACTGTCCTTATGGATTCAGGTAGTACTGTAAGCATAATTGATAAACTCACATTAACAAGCTACTTAGGCGTTAAAGAAACGCTAATTCAGGTCAAAGCAAGATAATAAAAAGGAGAAGGGTAAACAGATAAAAGTTTAGGCAATGTGAACTTAGAAATAGACCTTTTCGTCACATAAAACTGTTGAAAGTTTTATAGTTCTAGAAGACAGGTTCTTTCCCCGCACAGGTGTTGTTCTCATATAAATTAATGAAGAAATGTGGAATTATACTGAATTGCCGAGAAGGAAGAATTAACCTTACACAAGATAATAAAGAGAGCATGTTTTTACGCTTGAAGAAGAAAAGTTTCACCCAAATCTGATCAATTTGTCTGAGACGACTTCAACAAGCGACAAAGACATACAGAAAATAACCTATCATCAAGAGAACAATCAAATTAAAATGAATGGTAACGGAAAGGAGGAATTTCCACAATTACAGACTAGAAAGTTAAGATGTGCATCCAGAAATTATACCCTCCAACAAAAGAAGTGACCCAGAAATAAATAAAGGTGATCTCCAGTGTTCTGAATATGACAAGGAACAAGACATTTATGAGGATAATTATGCAGAGATAAATACAGAACATTATAGCAATGTAGTAATCAGCTATGATAATGAAGGGAAATTAGTAAATGAGGTACTGTTGTTAAACAAAATAAATAAAGTAGATATAAATGATATAATAGCAGTAACTGAAGAAACTAGTATAGATGCAGAACATTGTTACTTTGCAGAAACAAAAGATGAGGAAGTATGTTGTGTAAGCACTGCTGATGATAATAAAGTACAATTAATACTAAACAGACAGGTAATTTGCATCCACAGTGTTTAACAAAAATACATCTAAGGGGAAAAGAAGAGATAGGAGTTAAAGATGTTCTTTTTACTAAATGAAGAGTTACCAGAATTTGTCAGAATGGATAATTCTTTTAGTCCACATGAAGGGTGATACTTGTGAAGTTTATGTCCAGAACTACTCAGATAACAAACTAACACTTTATGCAGGCATTATCTTTTGTAAAGGAGTACCTATTAACAATCCATTACTAACATTAGAAGAAGAAGCATTTTTCTCTGTAACTGGTCAAACATCTGAATTAAGAAAGAAGTGAATAAAACAGATTTTTCAGAAAACAAAGATAGATTAATTCAAGTATTAGAAAAATACAGAGATGTAATAGCAATAGAAGGAGATAAATTAGGTAGAACAAATGTCCTAAGGCATAAAATTGTATTAGATGATGGAACAAAACCATTCTTTATTCCTAATTGCAGATTACCAATAAGCCAGAGACCATAGTTGATAATTTGATAGAAGAAATGAAGAAAGATGGGGTAGTCATTCCTTCTAAATCTCCATATAATTCTCCATTACTACTTGTTCCAAAGAAAGATGGAAATTGGAGACTTGTGATAGACTATAGAAAGTTAAATTCAAACACCATCCCCGATAGAATGCCAATGCCAGTGATTCAAGATATGTTAGCTCAGTTAGGAGGTGCAAGGATATTTTCATCTTTAGATTTACTTAGTGGATACTGGCAAGTACCTTTAGACGAAGAGTCGAAACCATTCACAGCCTTCAGCACACACAAGGAACACTTGCAATTTGAAGTCATGCCATTTGGACTCACTTCGGCTCCTTTAACGTTTGTTAGATTAATGCTTCAAATATTAGGGATATAGAAAATGTTGCAGTTTACTTAGATGATGTTATCATTTTTAGCAAAGATTTAGAAAGTCACCTCAAAACATTAAAAATAGTCTTGGAAAGATTAAGAAGAGCAGGATTAAAAATCAAATTAAAGAAATGTCAATTTTAATGAAATCCTTGGAATACTTAGGACATGTAATTAGTGAAGATGGTCTGCGAATGCAAGCAGGCAAGATAAAAGCAATAGTTGAATATCCAGCTCCTACCAATTTGAAAGCATTGAGAAGATTCCTAGGAATGGTAGGCTACTATAGACCTTTCATTAAAGGCTTTGCTACAATAGCCAAACCATTAACAGAATTAACAAAGAAAGATGTCAAATATGAATGGAATAAAGAACAAGAGACAGCTTTCCAAACACTAAAGAGTAAATGACCAGAATCCTGTACTAGTCTACCCAGATTTCTCGAAGGACTTTTACTTAGCCTGTGATGCATCAAGTACCGGGCTAGGGGCTGTATTATTACAAAAAGGACAAAACAAGAATGAGAGCAGTATATTATGCCAGTAGAGTTTTGAATGCTGCAGAGAAAATTATAGCACAATAGAAAGAGAATGTTTAGCATTATACTGGGGTCTAAGGAAATTTAGACACATAATTTTAGGACATAAAGTCAATGTACTTACTGATCACAAACCAATTTGTGATTTGTTTAAGAAGAGAACTTTTACAAATAACATGAAGTTCAATAGATGGTTCATTAGTGTGTTAGAATTTGCACCAGAATTCAGATATATCCCAGGAAAATTTAATACACTAGCAGATGCATTATCCAGAGCCCAAGAAGAAACAGAGAAAATGTATTACCACTAATACTTTTTGTTTTAGCTGTCAAGTGGTAGATTTAGATTTGGAAAGAGTACAAATACAGCAAGGAATGGATACAGAAATCAGGCATATAATAGGACAACTAATGACAGATGAATCTTTAAAACCTGATTTGTTTTAATCAATGGATTATTGTATAAAAGACCAACAGAGAAGAATGGTTATTCTCGACTATACATCCCGAAAAACACTAATCAGAGAAGTTTTAGAACTAACACACTCATACAAGTTAGAGGACATCCAGGAATCAAAAAGACAACTAGAATCCTAACCAGAAATTATTTTTGGCCCCATTGCAGTGAGGATGCCAAGAACTTTGTACAAAATTGTGTAGTTTGCAATCGAAATAAAGGTAACGTAAATCCAAAAGCTCCTCTTGAAAAATACCCATCGGAGTTGAATCCATTTCAGGTCGTATCTATGGACTTTTTAGGTCCATTTCCTACAACTGTTAGGGGAATAAACAAATATTAGTCTTTTAGACTATCTAACAAGATATGTAGAGATTGTACCAGTAAGAAATAGAGATGCAATTACAGTAGCAGAAGCTCTTAAATCTAGAATTATTACGAGACATTCATGTCCCCAAGTTCTTCTTTCTGATAACGCAGCAGAATTTATAGTGAACTTTTAAGAAAATTATGAATTTTATGAGATAAATAAATGTCAAATCACAGCATATAAAAACCAAGTTCAAATGGAGCAGTAGAAAGAACGAATCAAAGATAAAGGATATCCTGAAAACTTTAGTTAAACCTAATACAGAAGACTGGGATTTAGCTTTGAAGACGTACAGTTTACCATAAACAATACTGTAAATGAGACAGTAGGAGAATCACCACACTTACTTGTTATACGGATACGAGAAGAGACTACCAAATACGTTACTTAGATGATGCAACACCACCCCCGACATACTTATAACTACGATGACTATATTGCCTGGAAAACTAGACGTACATATGAAACGATCAAACAAACGGGGACTAGACTTAAGGAAGATCAGAGTGTCCAAGCAAAGTACTATGACAAAAATACAGCTAAACCAAAAATTGTAGTAGGTGCTCAGGTATATGTTCAGAATCATGTTCCAGAAGGTCCTAATGTAAAAAGTATCCGCAAAGTTCCGGTCCTACAGGGTATTAGAAGTGTTGAAAGAAATAAGCTAAAGATCATAAGTGAGAGTGATCTAAAGGAAAGAATTGTTCACCAATCATGTAAAGGTAATAAAAACAGACTCTGGTCCAATAAGAGAATAGTTGAATTATTGAAAGAAGTTGAACAGGAACCAATAAATAACAAATACAATTTAAGAAAAAGATAAATTTATGTAAAGTGTTGAACTATTAGATATAAACAATGTGTAGGCATTAAAATACACTCATGTATACAGAATATCTGATAAGGCTTATTCTTACAGATACAAACATGCGGTTCTTTCTGGTTATCATAACACTGCTTTATGTGTCATCTGAGGTGGTGATCCGAAGGTGCACTACTAGAGAAAAAGGGATCTGTGAAATTAATAAAGGACTTGGGCATAGTGAGTATTGACATTACATTAGTGCTTATCAATGAAATGACATTGAAAGATGTCCAGAGGGGAATTAAAATCATTAATTAGGAAAAGTGAAAATAAAAAGTGTTTACCATTGTTGGAAAAACTAGATAATGACATAGAAGTGTGTTAAATACAAGATCCAAACGATCCCTCTTACCTTTATAGAACAGCACTTAATCAACTATTTGGAGTCGCGACAGACTCTAATGTAGAAAAAAAGTGCCCGTATAGACAAACTGGAGAAGTGGGCAGCAACAAGAGGCATTGTGTTAAATAAGATTATAAGCTCTCAAAACTTAAACAGTGATGAATTGAAAAATAAAGGAATTTATTAATCATGAACACAAATATTACCAAAGAGATTAAGATAATAACAGATGAACAACATTTAAGTACATTTATGAACAATGTTAGAATTGTATTGCAAGCCCATAAAGATCTATTAAATGCCATTTTGTTAGCCTATAAAGGAATTTTGTCAACATTAATAAACCCAAGAGAATTAGAGGGCATAATTAGTGATTTTTTGGTAGAGGACATTATGCCCCTATGGTAAAGGATGTAATGGTCTATTATAATTTGATAACCACCAGGTAGTTAAGAATAAGATCCTTCTAATTTACCTTTTTAATCAAAAAGAGGCAGATGTACTGATGTCCATACATCCTTTTCCCATGTTGATAAAGGAAAACGCAATTATCTCAAATGTCAACCATATCAATTTTGCATTAGCAGAACATGGACTAATGATGTCATTTATTACTGATGCTCAATTAAGAGATTGTATACTTTTGAAAGATAAAGAGTATATTTGCAACCTTGACAACCTGTATGAAACTACTAAATGCCTATCCTTGTGTTCAAGAAATAATTGAAAACAAGAATCAAGAGACAGTACTGTACACAATTATCCAAACATGATTTGTTTTCCATTATAGTAGAACAGTCAGTTTTGTGTTTCACCAAGTTCAGTAACAGCAACTATTAATTGCCATAATGTGGCACTGAAATTAATTTCAATAATGTCCATGCTTTTGATGAGACTTGCAAGTTAGTTATTCCTAATAAATTATATTATGAACCTCATGTCTTTGCAGAAATCACAATCCATAAAAATAAGCCCTACATGAACTACTCTAGTGAAGTTAAAGAATTTAAACTGTCTCCAGTTAGAGTTAAAACAAATAAATGAGTTGGCTTTAGTAGATGAATTTTTCTGTTACAAAGAAAATGTTTCACCAATTCTGTCTCTGTTCAATTTGGTCATAATCATTATTGTAATAATAGTGTTTGTAATTTTGGTCAAACGTGGTAATTTCAAATGCTGAGCAGATTATAACAAAACAAAGAGGACCAATGAAGAGTAAAATGATCTTATACACATAATTTGCTGCTGAATTCTTTTATGTATTGTTGTTTGCATTGTGTGTTAAAACAATTAACTATTTTTACAGTATAACAATTCATTATGTATATATATATATATATATATATATATATATATATATATATATATATATATATATATATATATATATATATATATATATATATGTATATGTCTTTTGATTCATGATATAATATATGTGAATTTTCTCTACCATATATTCTTAATTGATTTTTTGCATTAGTGCATTGACACAGTTTGTGCAATTTAAATATTTTTTTGAGAATTGACTTGATGGGCAATCATATAAATGCCTTATTTTATTTGTGATTTTGCAATCATCCATTGAAATATATTCTTTTGTCACACTGAGGGCAGTGTGAGGTAGCGTGACCGAGTGATGTTGTGGTGTAGAATAGATAGGGAAATTAAATAGAAAAAGAGAGAGAGAGAGAGAGAGAGAGAGAGAGAGAGAGAGAGAGAGAGAGAGAGAGAGAGAGAGAGATAGAAAGAGAAAAAGTTAGGAGAGAAGGAGAGAGAAATAAGAGTAAAGAGAGAGGCAAAGAACACAGTGATAACGGCCAAATGCTGTGTGTTTATGTTATCAATACGCGAGATGTTTACATTGCAGTATATCGTGTTTAAGCTTATAAAAACAGTCGTAAAATGGGAAATAATGGCCTCATGATTGAAGCCAAGAAACATGAGTCAGCACAGTCTAAATGCTTACAACAGCTGATTCTATAGCCCTGCCTTCTCCGGAAGGTGTTTTCGTGAAGTTCCAGGAATTTGAGGTTGACCCAGAAGTGATATACTTCTTCAACCTCCAATCAATTATGTGGGAGGGTCTTTCCCACCCTCATAAGATCACCTCCTATCAAGTCCTCTAAGGGAGAGATTTGAATCACACCCACTACAGTCCTTCCAATCAGCTACTTGAAGGGGAGGCCTTGCTGATTAATCCTTCCAATAAGGCTAGAAGGAGGTGGAGATTTACAGATAGCAAGTTTCCTGGGGTTCAACGAGTGAGAGACCGACGAGGAGACCAGAGTCAGAACTGTGTCCTTCAAAGGAGAGTACTTCTCCCAATCGCTTCCTGTGTTCCCATATAGACTGATTCAAGAGTGATTCGTTTCTATCATTGTAACTTGTTAATTTTGTACTGATCTTTATAATATTAAGTACTAATTAAAGTGAAGAAATTACCGATCTCGTCTCTATACGCCTTTCTGAGAGATATCAATATTTAAAAGGAATAAATATACAAAGATAGCACATCATCCATGAAGGATCTGAAGGACACTGAAAGAAACCAAGGTAAGAAGAGAAAGACTAAAATCTATGCAAACATATAACGAAGGACGTAAAAAGAGAAATAATAAAACTTTACATATATATATATATATATTTCAAAGGCAAACACAAGAGTATAATAACCGGAACTGCAAAACCAAGCACCTATTAGATTTCTTATTCTCTTTAATATAGCAGTTTGATAAGACAAACAGTCATGAATAATCATGAATAATCATGCAGGAGACAAAAAAAATCCTTCTCGTTTGAGTTTTTTAGGTATATTAGTAAAACAATACTTAAAACTGTATTTTTCGGGGGCTCCTAATGCACTAGCTAGAAGAAATTTAGGTGCTGGCATCTTCTTTATTACAGTATACTAATATCTTTTAAAAATAGACTACACGGAATGGGTCCTTTGTCTTCTGAAAAGAGTAACAACTTAGCGAGAGAGAATACTAAAAGGAGGATAAATTGCTTTATCCCCAGTCTATTCCGAGACCCTAAAAAGGGAATAAAAAACGTTATGGGTTTAAATCAGGTATGATCCTCACTTCAAAGATCCAGCTGGGTAGGGTTCATACCCATATCTAATTCTGCAGTTAATCAATAGAAGACTTCGCAGGTCACAACTGGAAAACTTTTAAATTATCAATTCATTTCCATTGTCTCGGAAAGGGGAGGGTAGGAAAATGGCGTACAGATAGATTTCAGAAGTGTGTGAATTTATACGCAATGTTTTCCAGAAGCAATAATTTGCATTTACAACGAGCCCTTTTTAACATTCTTAGGATGATGTTGAATAACTGAGAAATCTAAAAAGTATTATTTGTTTTTAATGACTATATATGTACGTAATTTACTGATTAGCAAGAGTTTTATTGACACAGGGCGAAGTGCTGAAGAACTTAAGTTTAGAAAAAAGTATATTGGCCGTAATGATGACATTTCTGAACCAAAAGCATCTGATTCTCTATCTCACCGACAGGGCAAACCGAGACAGACTTCTTTCATCATAAAGGATTTCGAAGAAGGCTCTGGGAAATGTCATAGCAGTTGAGAGTTTGCGCCAGCCGCTAAAACCAGTAATTATTTAATCTGTGATCATATATTCTTGACAGTTTGAAAGCTTTTGACTGGGCCTACCAAAATGTTTAGTAGTCAGATATGACTACTCTGTGGGTTATTGTGATCATAGATAATTAAAAAAAAAAGTTTCTCTATCAGTAAACTAATTCATATGTTGTTGTCCATCGTATAACTGTATCAGTGGCTAATTCAGGTGTATCAGTTTGCACAGTAGCCTGTTCTTTCTCTACAAAAGGATGTTGAGTTACCCAGTCATACGCAAAGGATTTTAATCTTTATAATTCTTCTTCCCTTTCTTCTCATGCTCAGCTAGGCCCTCCTTTGATGATTTCAGTGTCCATGTAACATCAAAAGTTGGCCATGCCCTTCCCCTCCAATTCTCCTTGTCATTCCCTTATCAGATTATCCTGTAGGGCTTAAGAAGCACCCCCTTTCTCAGTGGCACACAAATTGTAGGACTCTTATTCCTTTTCCGAATATAGGCTTTAAGTGGACGGTCTTCTTTTCGTCTGATGAGCACTCCCCTTTATCCCTTAACTATGGCCTCCATTGAATTGAAGGTATGTAGCCTACCCTTGTGTGAGTAAGCAGAAAGATGAATAGAAGTTGATAAGGAAATCTGATTATTTCATTTATATATATATAATATATATATATTATATATATATATATATATATATATATATAGAGAGAGATAGAGAGAGAGAGAGAGAGAGAGAGAGAGAGAGAGAGAGAAATAAATTGCTGAGACCAGTTGCAAGTGCTTATGATGAAAGCGAGTTTGAGTTAGATGTTTTGTGATGAGAGTGACTGATTTTGGTGTAAAAGTGTGTCTGAGAAAAGGGAGTGTTATGTTTCCCATGTATTCAGTGATTGTATAGATGGAATGATGCTAGAAGTGTTGCGATAAGAAACTGAGTCGTCAGTGGAGTGTGGAATGGTTAATATTTGCTGATGATACAGCAGTGATTGGAGATAGTGAAATTAAAGAGGGATTTTGAACAGCTAGCAAGCTGAGAGTAAATGTGAACAAGAGTAAAGTCATAAGGGTAAATGGAAACCAGAAACTGGAGCAAGTAATCTTAATTCGAATGGAATAAGAATCGAACCCGTTAATTCGTATACTGTAGGTATTTATAAATAACGTGGGCGATAGGAGGCTGCGAGAGAGGTCAGTCACATAATAAACATGGAAGGTATAACACATAGGCGTTATGGAAGTGAAGCGCTGTTATTGAATATAAATAAATGATTAAAGACTGAAAATATGAGATGGTTTCTTTCCGTAGTTTATGAGGCACGAGAGGAATTGTAAAAGGGAGAATGGTGGCGATATGTACTATAGATGAAGGAAAAACGATCGAAATGTGGAGATATGTACTGTAGATGAAGTAAAAATGATATCGCAGGTGATGGGATGGATCAGTGTTTCAAGATAATTTTCAATGCGGAAAGAGTAGAAGACGATAGGTTGTTAGAAGGAGCGGAAGTGTTACATGGAAGGAATGGAGGAAGAACTAGAAAGCGTTGCTTAGGTGGGAGGAAAAGGATATTGAGAAGGACCTAAATGACCAGGGAGCCAAAAGTGCCCGCAAGATGAAGCTGAATGGTGCAGAGTATATGTTGATGAACCTTTTGTGAATAGCTAGGAAGTTGAGTGTTGTGGGAGAAACGAGTTTTAGTGTTACCCATATAGTGTATTTTTTCTCAGAAGTCACCCCATTTCGGGAAACGAGTTGCTTTAGAATTTTACATAGCCTATATATATATATATATATATATATATATATATATATATATATATATATATATACTATATATATATATATACATATATATATATATATATATATATATATATATATATATATATATAATATATATATATTATATATATATAATTTTCTGTTTTTTATTGCACTCCATAATCCAAATATATCGATTTTAATTAACGTTTAGTTCATGTGCATTTTAGTGTGTACACACACACACACACATATATATATATGTATATATATGTATATATATATATATATATATATATATATATATATATATATATATATATTTATTTATTTATGTATATATGTATATATATGTATATATATATATATATATATATATATATATATATATATATATATGTGTGTGTGTGTGTGTGTGTGTTTGTGTGTTTGTGTGTACGCACACCAAATGCACATGAACTAAACGTTAATTAAAACAAAATCGATATATTTGGATTACGGAGCGCGAATAAAAAAAACAGAAAATTTGAGTAGAAATTTAGAAGCAATTGCTGGAAAATTTAATCAACAAAATTACTTACTTTTCCCCTCGAAAAATGTGGGGAGAAAGAGAGAGAGATAACCTCTTCGATTCTTTAGTCCAGTCATTCTTGTGATTCCCCTCACCCTCTATCGCCCCTTCCTTCTTCCAGAGTACGAATGAATAGCTAAAAAATGATTGTTCCTTTCATTTTAAATTGCTTCAAAACCGGACGGTTCCGTGCAGCTGAACTCAATGGTTCACAAATTAAATTGAGAAATATGTGAATATGTGATGCATTTTTTATTCCCTTTTTTATTTGTTATTGCACGAGAGTGTGTTCTCTTTGTGCCTTCAAATGTTGGTGGAGGATTCAACTGAACTGTACATCGGGTACAGTGGAAATATGTTTAATACATTGCGCTTATGGGTTTAGTGGATAGCCAGCAGATAATATTTTGTAATTATGCAGAACCATAGGTTAAGTTAGGTAAATATAAGGCAGTAACAGAACGCAAAAACCTGGAATACATAGCTAAGTAGATGATCAAGATGTAATGTTTTAAGTAGAGTTCATAAATGATCAAACACACTTCGCAATCCAAATAAGCTATTCCTCATTTTTATAACTAACCACAGAAAGGCGTTAAGCTCTTGTTTTCTGTAATTAGAGAAAACTACCTGATATATTGTAAATTTTCCGTAATAGTCAGGCGATATGCATCATTCCTTGTAATAGGTATACTTCATTACATACATTTTTTTTTTTTTTATACCGTAACCATTCCACGTGTTTCAAGTAGGTTACCAGGCATTTGTCAGATATCTTAACACGACTCTCAAGACTCCTCACACAGCAGAAGTTTTTCCCCTTTTGTTTGCCAGTCTCTCAAAAGAGAGAGAGAGAGAGAGAGAGAGAGAGAGAGAGAGAGAGAGAGAGAGAGAGAGAGGGGGGAGAAACCACCCACTGCTGCGAGCATGATTTTTGAGGCAAGATGTAGATGCCAAAAAAACACCGTAAGAGCTGACTGTTGCCACATCAGTGTAACATTTCCGATTGTTCAGTGTTAACTAATTACTTCCAAACATAAGACTGATACTGTAGCAAGATTCAAGACGTAGTGGAAGGAGGGTATGTGAATGAGCATCCTGAAGAGTTGCCTTAAAATTTGTATGGTGAGAGTGGCAACTTAGCCCTGTTTTTGGCTTGTAGTTTCAAATTGTCATTATATATTTATTTCCTAATTTATTTCCTACTGGTTATTAGTTGTATGCTCTCTCTCTCTCTCTCTCTCTCTCTCTCTCTCTCTCTCTCTCCTCTCTCTCTCATATAGGTAATCTGATCTACGGTAATCTTTTTTTTTTTATAGTAAATTGCTTTATGGATTTTTCCTTAGGAAAAATTACGCATCATAAATCATAATGAAATTGAAAATAATGATCTCCAGTCGGATTTCCTTGCATTGATTTTCACTACTTGACTTCTTGCTAAAATTATCCGCACACTACCACCTTGTCGGTTGATTGTCTCGTCTATTCTGTTTCCCATACATCCTTATGTAAAAGGAATTGATCATTCCTTGCAGATCAGTCTAATATTATTTTGTTGGGATTCGTAGGTGTTGTCGACTGTTTTACTACCATCTGTTTATTCATGGCAGTAGCATATGTTTTCTTTTTCTCTATATCTGTTGAGAATCATGATATAATTTTACGTCAAGTGGGACATGTAGAAATCATATTATACCAGTCACAGGGAGATATCTCTTTCACCGACGAGTGAGACATTTGATTACCTTTGCCGTCACAGTGAATATGTGTGTGTGTGTGTGTGTGTGTGTGTGTGTGAGAGAGAGAGAGAGAGAGAGAGAGAGAGAGAGAGAGAGAGTAATTACCTGATGACTAATACACCTAGGAGGGTGAGGGATTACCTCTTTTAGGTCGTCCTCTTCAAGTATGATGTAGTTTTTACTATATATATAATTATATATAGTAGGCACATGGGTTTAAGGGAATATGCTCAAAACAAACCTCTGTCACCGAGGATCAATCCCACGGCTTCCCTTTGGTGAATTGAGAGTGCCTCCGCTACCGGCGCGCACACACACAAACATACACACGGCATAGATTAGCTTTTACAATAGTGGGTCATTGTAAAGACGTTTTATGATGCAGTAATTTTTTTCTTTTATGTGAACTCCTTCATATCTGTGCAAATACGGTTTTTTCTCAGCTTATCGTTTTTTCTTGCTTCATTAACCAAGGTTTAAACTCACTCTGCTTCCCCAGATAACACTTATGGTCAGCAGGCAGTTGGTTAAAAAGCTTTTTACTCTTTCATGCTCTTTGATTATGTCTACCATTAGGGTCATATTCACGATATAAGATTAAGAGAAAAATCTAAAGTAAATTTTACTCACACCTTGGTGAATGAACACCAAGAGCCAAGTTCTCTCTCTCTCTCTCTCTCTCTCTCTCTCTCTCTCTCTCTCTCTCTCTCTCTCTCTCTCTAGCTGAGAGAAAGCATTTCGTAGGCTGTAATCTAGTGTCTGAAAACGGGCGACCGATATATTTCTCATGTCTTGACAAGGCCTTTAATTATGGTTTTGTTTCTGCTGTCTTATAAAAAAAAAAAAGCCTCTGCTTGATTCATCTGGCGTTCTAGTGATGGAAATAATTTATTGGAGTTGACTCTCATGTACCCACATTTTACTTAGAGATGAAATTAAGACAGTGAAATCTGGATCACGAGCTTCATCGTTTCTTGAGAAAAATGAAGTTTTTATTATTATCTTTCCGGGACATCGATTCTCTTCCTTTGCGTCATCGTACAACAACACCCCACGACCGTGTTCTAGGGTATTAAGCTTAGCTATCACATTTTTTGTCTTAAATTAGTATACAATTACGTTTTTATCTGTTATTTGCTTTAGGTTTTCCTTTCTATTCCCTCGCTGTAAAGATGTATTGTACTTCTTATAAACCATGGCAGTACTTCAGCGTCAGTGAAATCATGCCATCCCTTTGGCGTCAACCAAATTGATTATGTCTTTGGACATTCATATTGCCCAACGAGTATAAATGTTCGATCATTTAGCCGTGACTACAAGAAAGAAATGTCACCTGAGTATTTTCTGCGTCAATTACCGTGGGACACATTTTTTATTTCATGAATTAATTTTTCCAGTAGGTGGCAATCCGGAGTAATGAATACCACTTTCACACCTCATTTTCTGGCATTAAATTGTATAGCAATAGAAGTCATCAAATTTGCTGTATATATTAAAATTGTTACATACTCAGAAGGATAATATTTGATTTTCTCATATGGATGTTAGATTCTAGGTCTTGTATGCATAATGATATCTGCTTAACGAACTTGTAAGGATGTCACATTTTCATTCTTGTATATATCTGATAATTTGCGTTAGCGGCCACCGTAATAAGGGCAAACAATTTGATGAAGCAAGGATCATCATAATATTGAGATATGTAGCTAACACTCATAAAGATGATGATTTTCGGGGTTTTGACGCTCATTTGGTTTTGAGCTGTTCTGTGTTTGTCTTTGTTAATCGCCGTTGTCTCGAGTATGAAATTCCACCCAGAACGATTGTGTTTTTTATTTTCAGCACCTTCTTTTACACTCATTGTAATGTTCTGAAATTCGTTAAGTTGTTGTTGTATCAAGTCAAACATTTCACCTTGACTTAAAGTTATTTGGGTAAGGTTAAACACAGATTTACTTCAAGTCCTCCAAAGAATCCCTGGCTGTCCGGGTAGTTGTTCAGTTTTTTATGTTTTGGTATTTCATGTTGTGTTGATAGTAGCTTTAGGGCCATATTAGTACTGGTATCCTTTAGTTTTATTCATTGCTCATTAATGCAATTTACGTATTTTCCTAACATCAGATTTATGCATTCTATGGTAAAAGTGACATTTTTCATATCCCAGTGGTTTTCTGGAAATACTGAAAAGGAGAGAAAAACTCTGTATGTGGCGGTGAATGGGACAAACTTGTGACGATAAAGAAATATTTCCATTTCAAAGCTCTTGTCCCCTCTTTCTTTTCCGCTTCGCTTTGTTACCTCTGAATTGAATATTCTCTCTCTCTCTCTCTCTCTCTCTCTCTCTCTCTCTCTCTCTTGGGAGGGTGAGGAAAGATCAAAACGTCTTATATTCGAGACCGGCCTGTGCATAAGAGATGAAGCTTCCATTTTCTTCTTTATTTTGCCTCGTAAAGAGACTTACTAATGGTTTGCACTGCAGCTTCGTGTGACCTCTTTCCAAAATAACAAACTGAAAACGAGGGAAATACGTAGGTTGTTGACGTTTAAGCGTGTTTGTTTGTTAAATGTATCAGACCACGCTCGTTTTCTCCAGCGCAGTTTTTCCGAAAACGAAAATAATAAAAAGCATAGTCGGTTAGGCAATATTGGACGATAATCACAGAAGTTTCGTACCCTTTGATGGAAGGACAAGCGTTGCCCTCGTCCTTTAATAATGTTCTGTGAACGTAAGCTAAATCCCCCAACACCTCCAATAATTATATTTTGCTCTTATTTTCATTCTGATCAGTTTTATTTATTGAGGCCACCAGTGTCCTCTAACGTTTGATTCTGTTTTATGAATTAAGGGTTTGTGTTGCTATTTTATTTTTGTTTTTACAACATGCTTTTGCAGTTGGTATAGTGCTTATTTTATTTAAAGTAGTAGTTTTCATACACTTTAGTTAAAAATTTGAGACAGTTGTTTCTCAGACATAGTATCGATGGTAAACAAAAACCAATATCATTTTGTAAATGACTGTAGTTCTTTTTATTGGGTCAGGAACTGCGAATTCTTGAGATGAAAAATAAAGTTCCGTTCACTTAAAGTTTCTTTCACTTATTTTTGAGTTATGAGATTGAAGGACATATCTGAATCTTAATGTTTATCGGTGTTTTGCAGGGAATAGTGCAGCTGAAAATTACGCTTGTCAGTTAGGAGATCTTTTACTTTTCTTCTACTGTTACGTGAAAAACATGAGAAATAAGAAATGGAACCAGAAATACTCTGCTCAAGGTGTTTTCATTTCCTTCACAGGAATTTTGGAAGGTTGAAGCAAGCTCCAGTACAACTTATGAAATTTATATGACCATTTTGACACCTAACCAAATTCGATTCTATATTAGAGATATCAACTGCGATACCTGGAACGATTTTGTGGAAATTAAAGAATAATCTATTTAGCCTACACTTTCATCTTCTTTCTTTGAACTTACTAACGCAGTCAGTATAAGTAGTGATGATAAAGTTGAGCATGCTAATAACGTTAGTAAAATGCTTAGAAATTTATTTGTTGAACAAAATTGCCCTATTACATAGAATGTTCCAGTCTCCAAGAAGAATCGTTTCCCATTAAACACCACCAACCTCGTTAATTGTTAAGGGCTCTCCAATCGGCCCTCGTTGTTTTCTTCCGGCTGCGCCGATTTGTTTTATCATTTTATAATTGTCTTGATTGATTTGCTTTTCTGTATTAAAAATGGTTTCGAATAGGAAATTGTCTGCAATGTCTTCTTAAATGTCTGCAAGTGTCACATCTTTCCACTTCTTGGGGCAACTTGCTGGATATGATAGGTACCGTATTTTCAAAGGTCTTTTTTCAACTCGACGTCATTAACTGGAATTTGTCCATGTTCCTTCCTTGGTTGAGTTCCGATGGCTTATTTTTTTCATATCTGGATTTTGTGTTCAGTAAGGGAATGTAAGTAAAAATACTCTTCGATAGAATACTCCATTTGCTGCAAACATAATACTATGCCGTGCTCTTTTTTTATGGTTAAAGATCCACTGTTAATTCATGGCTTAATGGTAGCCAGCGTTGCTCTTTCAAAATCGTACTTGGTGTGATGAATTTATTTATTCTCTACGGTTTGTTCTTTAGGACCTTAGAATGTTTATCTTGAGTGCATGCGTAGAAAGCACAGCTTTTAAAACGATATTCCATGATAACAAATGAAAGGGTGTCAGAATAAAACGAATTTTATTTTATGTGCTAAATCTGCCAAATAGAGGATCAGAACCTTCAGCTACTTTCTTCCATGTTTTTCGTTTTTGGGTTTTAATCTCTTTTGTTCAACGGTCTTATTGTCCTTTTCTCATTGTTTTAATAATTAAGATTTTCACATTTTCAAAACAAGAGAGAGCGTACCCTCTTTGTTCTAAGGAGTCAGAGTGTTTAATGCACGAAAAACTCCCGTCCCCTTTACCTCTCCTCTTTCCTCTCTCTCTCTCTCTCTCTCTCTCTTTAAGAAGACGGCATTTAGTCAAGCCACAAAATCTTACTGAAGGACGAGTACCTGCTCAACTGTTCTTATCCTTCAGATTAGAAGCCATTTACTTCCTAGGATTTTGCGTGTTATTTGTTTTATGGTTTTATTTTCTTCTTTATCGTTACCAAATGATGTTTATCTTTGTCATATCGTATTGTAATAATTGATTTGGTTACATTCTCTCTTCCCTCTAACATGATTGACCATAAAGCCAAATGTAAGTGTGTCTAGTAAACCAATGCTACGGAAATTTCCCAAGCTCAGATCCTTGTTTGAAGAGAGATTTCATTTCCGCGTGGGACGCAGCCACGTAAGCCGCATTATCACTTTGATTTTAAGAGTGATGTGGCAAGCTTTCTTCAAGTGGAAGAGCGAAGATAATAAGGACTGAAAATGGAGAATTTCAAAACTAACATAATTCCGAGTGATAAATGTGCTTTTGATTTGCGCACGCCGGCCTTGCAGACGGAGCAAGCCGGAAGATGAAGTGATTTACGGGAAACGGTCCCAGCGGTGTCCATGGGGTCCATTGATCTGGGTTAAAAAAAGATAGGTTTGTTTGTTTTTCATTCTGTTGTCACTTGACTCCTGCATATAATGTCTTTAATTTATATCTGCATATTTGCTGTTGGCAGGTAATGTGTTTTTCAAAGTTTGTTACAAGATCCCCTCCCGCTTCCGCGGTAAAAAAAAAAAAAAAAAAAAAAAAAAAAAAATATATATATATATATATATATATATATATATATATATATATATATATATATATATATATATATATATATATATATATATATATATATATATATATATATATATATATATATATATATATATATATATATATATATATATTTAGAAATCATAAAAATCGTGGGCGATCAGAATGGTACCTTTACTTTAGAAGGTGGGCCAATATTGCTTCCTTTTGTCATTAGGTTTACAGTTTACAATTACCCTTTCAGATTGAAGGATGAGAGATTATGGAGGGGGTTCTAGGCGATGGGTTAACAAATCATATGCGGTACATTCTCTCTCTCTCTCTCTCTCTCTCTCTCTCTCTCTCTCTCTCTCTCTCGATTAATGAGTGGTTGGGACGGTATCCATCGCTAAGATGTATTATTTCTGCGTTAATTTTCAGTTATAACGTATTCTTCAATGTGAAAAAAACATGCACAACATGGATTTTTTTTGTTTTTGTCGGTGAGAGCTTTAAGGAAAGAACTTTTCTCTGCTTAAGGGCGATGCAGGAAAATTACTCGAAGACAGCTCAGCACCCTCCCCTCTGAATACAGAGTAGTAATTTCTTTCTCTCTCTCTCTCTCTCTCTCTCTCTCTCTCTCTCTCTCTCTCTCTCTCGACTAGTCTGTGTCAGTTAAGCGAGTATTTAGATTAAGGGAAGAAAGGTTTATTCCAGCTGCAAAGTGCCATTGTTCCGTCAGAGTGAACGAACCTGAAGGAGTTCGGATTCTTTATCAGTTTTTTTTATCATTTGCATCTTGAGTCACTGACTTAGGCAATCGAGGCCGTTTGCATTTTTATATCTGTTGAAAGACGTAGGATATGGAAATTTGCAATGTTTTGCCGCAGTGAAACAGAAGTGATCATTGTTCCTCCCATCGCATTGTTTGTCTTCAGATTTTAGTGCTATCATTAAGAGAGAGAGAGAGAGAGAGAGAGAGAGAGAGAGAGAGAGAGAGAGAGAGAGAGAGAGAGAGAGAGATAATGATTATCTCGATAGCCAGGACTTTGTGAATTTTCACTAACAGTGATAGCCAAAACCAGACAAAAGCTAATTTTATCAATATTACTCGAAATGGGCAAACAGTCCTATAGAACAAACTCAAAAAGGCCATTACCTTTCAAAGCAAGTTGTACAGTATACTCGTAGACTGCTTTTTGTGAAAAAGGGTGAAAAGAAAAGGACACAAAAGATGAATCAGCAAACTGATGAATAGTTGCAAAAACTATAAAAAGAGACAAACTAAGGTAATAGTCTTGGATTCTCTCGAACTTATACATCAGTAAAAACCGCCAGAACACCGTTCCAAAGGTCTATAGTACAAGGGATGAAAGACTCTTTGCAGTAGGTAGTGACATCGGGGGCTTCAACAGAATGTTGCTGCTGTAACTCAGGAAGGTGAGTAGCACGCCCAGACACTTGATGAGGAAACTCTCTCACGGTCAGTCTGAACCTGCGTTATGAAGTCAGGTTCAACAAAATCACTTAGCTATACATTAATTAAGTTATCTCACCGGACAAGGTTTTGAATATGAATTGTAGGCTACCCAAATTTGACAGGGTTTATGAGTATTTCGAAAAAGGTTTGAATGCGGATAGTAGGTTACCCAATGTGACAGATTTATCAGTATTTCTGGCAGTCTTATGCATGTCGAAACCGGATTAGAATATCGTTTGAAATTACAAGGTAGTAAACCCAGAGAAACTTGAAATTTTTGTGGTGTAATTAGAATACATGTTCGGGAGGAATGAAGGACGAATTCTGGAGTGAACGTCAGGGACATGGCGTGAAAAGAAAATGAGCGATGGAGATGTAGGAAACAATTTCTCTGAATACAGCGAGATTTGAAAAAATAG
This sequence comes from Macrobrachium rosenbergii, assembly GCF_040412425.1. Classification (NCBI taxonomy): domain Eukaryota; kingdom Metazoa; phylum Arthropoda; class Malacostraca; order Decapoda; family Palaemonidae; genus Macrobrachium; species Macrobrachium rosenbergii. The sequence goes on along the minus strand of NC_089752.1, from coordinate 46,219,725 downwards.
TAAATATCACTTGTACAGCACTTCATGTAACTCAGAGAGCTTTTGATGTTACAGCGGATTTCCGTTTGTAAATGAAACAGAGAGAGAGAGAGAGAGAGAGAGAGAGAGAGAGAGAGAGAGAGAGAGAGAGAGAAAATATCTCCACGTTTAGAATTGTGCATGTATAGCATCTCTCACCACCGGTCTATATTTAAGATTGCAACCAAAGATGCTTTGCTCAAGCTGTGGACAATACGCAACGTCCCTACTGTTGGAACTTGCCGTCTTCACGTCTTATATCACCGCCATATTTGGATAGGTAGGTCTACCCATACATACATTAATATATATATATATATATATATATATATATATATATATATATATTATATGATATATATATATATATATATAGTATATATTATATATATATATTATTTATTTAACTTAAATATTATATATTTTATTTATTTATTTATTTATTTATTTATTTATGTATCTATTTATTTATTTATTTATTTATTTATTTACTTAAATATTACTATGTAAAAGTTAAACTTACTCTCTCGATGTCTGCATTTCAATTTTCTCCATCAGTATGTCTGTCTGTTATTGCATGTACAGTTAAAGTATTGCCTGTGTTTAGATTTTAAGGGTATTTTGTGTATTTCTATATTTTTGTGTTGCTTGAATCATTTTTGGGCAAAAGTAATGTGTGTGTAACATATGATGTACCTTATTTTTTTCTGCTGTTATACCCTCGCCTCATTATGTTGTTGCATTTACATTGTTATCATTTTCCATATAATTTTTTTCCTTTAGGGAAGTGGAAACGTTCTTTGAAAATAACTAATATTAACGTTATGTATCCTTGAGGGAAGTTATTGAAGTAAACATTAGTTGGGCATTCATTTATTTGAACTAAATATATTTCAATATTTTTCACTTCAAACTTCCAAGGATTTGTGTTGATTGCATGAGAATGTCATACATGGTTTGAATTTTTGCATTTTATAGAAGTTTTGAATGAGGAATCATTGACTTCTAAAAATTTCTTTATGATTTTAATTGTTCTTATACAAGGAAACATTTATTTTGATAATGTGGGATCTTTTACATTGTTTGGGCTTTAGGAAATCTGTCAAAATTTTAGTGGATTGCTTGCTTGTCCTTGGTCAGGTTCCTGAGAAGAAACGTAGAGTTTCATTTGTTGTTAAAAATAGAAAAATTAAGCTCAGTTTATTTTGATAATGTAAATATCCTGAAGGAAATTTCTTCACAAGACCATGTTTTTCTTCTTCTGCTAGTAATTGGTTGCTCTGCAGGGCTACTGCATATCCTTATAGCATCGTTGATCACATCCAGGTTTTGAATTGGTTTCTTTTCTCTATCCTGCGGGTTCAGGCTAACAAGTTCCTTCATTATTTATTCGCAGTCATTAATGTTCTTCTCGAAAAACTCTGCACACAAACAAAAAGATTTTCACTTAACGGAATAAAGTATTTGATTGTGTATCTTGGCAGAATATTTCGTAATCCATGAAACCTTTCTTCCACTGGTCAGTGAATTCTGTTACAGAAAAAGAGGAAGACAGACGAATCCACTATATTGCATCTCTTTACCAATCCACGCCAAAGGACCTAGCGCATTTTGTGTGAGTGTAAATATACATTTGCCAGCAGCCCAACATCATTTGCCGGGTGCCAAGCTTTCATAGAAGAAGATTTGCATTTTTAATTATAACCTTGAGTCTTCTCTCTCTCTCTCTCTCCTCTCTCTCTCTCTCTCTCTCTCTCTCTCTCTCTTCATATTGTGCAAAATGAATTTATGATAAGATTAGTTTTACTGATGGTCTTGACGAGATTTCTGCTGAATAAATTTGGTCATAAAATATTGGTATAATCATGAGTCCCACTTGACAGTAATGTATGCATGGTAGCCGTTTCAATTACTGCAAACTATTCCTTTGTTGAATAAATGAAACCCTTTCCATCACGGTGTTTGGTAATCAGCTCATACACGCAATCATTAAAAATGTATTTTCAGTGTTAATGTATTTTGGTCAGTCTTTGCCATAGATGGATACGCCATAACCATTTGTTGGTCGTTCATGATATGAGTAGCTGATAAATTTGTTAACCTCGCTAAAATGGAGGATGGAGCGATCTACAAAGAGGAGGACTTAATGATGATGATGGATATCTAAAAGAAGTGCGGTAGAAGAAAGGCACAGTGATCAGTAGAAAGGAAGGCTACCAGAGAGGGACGATGATGGACGCAACGATGATATGTTATGTGGTAAATGAAATCTTGTAACCCTGTGATAATATTTCACTTTCCGTTACTGATATGCCCTCTCTCCCCATCTCTCTATCCCTCTTTCCAGAGGCATGCAAATCCTTGAGTTTCGATGCTGCATTGGGGATGCGTTTTAATTTGAAATCAGACATAACACATGAAGTCAACAGAAACACTACTTAAAACAAGCATCATAAGCAGATATGTTGAATAAGTATCCATTTACATTAGTGCATTGACAGATCTATTTTGTAGTTCTTATTCAGATTTCCATGGGATCAATATTCATGTAGATTTTCCCACTTTCTTTGGTTTTCCACAACATTGTATACACACACACACACACACACACACACACATAAAATAGGCGGATAGCTTTTCGCGTAATTAGGAGTATTCCCGAGCATTGACAACAGCAAGGTTTTGCTCAGAGCGGCGCTCTTCTACTTATCCAGTGAAATGCTGTTGTGTCAACTAACAGGTTTCACAAAATGAGAACCTGATGCAAATCCAGAATTCGGAAGCTCTTTGAAATTCTGCTCTTCAAGTTTAAGCGCCCCTCTCTTCCTCCCTCCACGGTGGCTAGGATCTCCAACTTCCTCTCTTTATGCTCCAGCTTACTTATTTTTTTTTAATGTGCCATCATCTGCATTTGGTAGATATTTCTTCCACTCCACCTTTTTAGTAATCACTTTTGCTTTCCTACTTTCACTCTTTTGCTTTGCTAGTATTAATTCTTTTTTCCTTCGCAACATTGTTGCTCGCATCTTAACTTTACTTCCCTCAAAGCTTTACTTCCTCTGCTTTCCTGGGGTATGTCTGTCCGCCCTCCCTAGCTCTCCCTGCTTCCCTTGTCTGCGCCCCTTTTTTGTGATCACTCTTTTCCTGTACTCAGCAATATTCCCTTCTCCTCCCCATAGTATCCTCATCTTTTTCCGTAGTTTGACCACCTCTTCTTCTTTTTCTTTTAACGTGCTTTTTCCCATTTTTGTATGGGTAAGCACGATGCCTTCTTTTGAAGGGACTTTTTGATTTGCTTTGGGAGACTGTAGTCCTGATCGGCTGCCCTGCCCGACATCGCGACCCCGGTAGCGGTGATGCGGCGTACAGTATCATGTACCCGACGCAACGCCCTTTCTCCCAGCAGCGAGAAGTTGTTGCGCGGGTAAGTCGAGAGTTCGAGACGTGTGACCACCTCCCCCTTTGCAAATTCATTGTATAAATGCACAAATGAGTTAACATTCTGAGTTATGCTACGGAGTAGGCTGAGTAGCAAACTTTAGTTTTCATTTAAATTGATGATATTGTCATTTAGAAATTTAATAAATTGTTTTCAAGTGCAGCCACTTTTCGTTGAGTTGGATCAGTTTAATCTTTAGTCCGGACTGAATGTATCTGCACTCTCATTATTCCTCTTATTTTGTAAAGTATAAGAAAGTCACCTAACGTTAAATACATGTCCTCTCTCTCTCTCTCTCTCTCTCTCTCTCCCCCACATATAATGTTTTGGTTATTTCCAAACCACTAATGGCATTATTGCGCTAAAATCTAGCTAGAAATTAAACATTAAAGTTCATGTTTGAAACATATATTTCTAGTCTACGGCTTGGTAAGTTTTGTTCCATAACTTTAAATATATATAATAATTCGGTATGTAAGTTCTTAATACTTACGTTTATTACAATGGCATTTACATAACATTGCATAACTTAGCTCTTAACTCGCTCTATGACCGTATTATCACAATTTCTGAAAACAGTGTGAAAAACAAACTGTGAGATTCGGACAACAGGACATTTATCCAATCAGCGACAAGCAGCTATGCAGTTACCAGGTTTAAAAATAGATTTTTTTTTTTTTCGTAGGTGATGCTAATGCACACTTAAAACATATTTGCATTCTGTTGTTCCATGAGTCCTCACGCTGACATACGAAGTTTGTCCTTTAATTCGCTCGTTGGCTGTGCAACATCGATTCTGATTCTCTAAATTTCTTCCACTTTGCCTATTTTTTATGGTGAAGTGACTCTTTATAAACCGTTCCTCGAGATAGAAAAATACGTATTTCTTGTCTTCCATGACGCCTGTTGAGCGTTTCTCTGTCCGGTATTGCAGTGTTGTATTTTCCCCTTCTTTCGTGTCGTATGTCCTCGTAGCGAAGAGTTTGAGATATTTTTTCTGCTCGCCTTGGAGGGTTTTCGCCATCTTGATTTGTTCTTACATCCGCCATACCTTTTGATTTTATTTTTTTTATTTATGTTACTGTACAATGATTTTCTTCTAGTTTAGGTGTGCCTTGTTAGTGGGAAATATATTTGTGGAGCAAACAATGCCTTTATGAACTGGTCACGTTGTTTGTAATGTTTTACTGTATTTTCCTGTAGATCATAAAGTTTACAAAAAATGGCAATTCTAATCATTATAATTGTAAACATATATATGTATATACTGTATATATACTGTATATATATATATATATATATATATATATATATATATATATATATATATATATATATATATATATATATATATATATATATATATATATATATATACTGTTTATACAGTGTATATATATATATATATATATATACTGTCTATATTAGTGTGTATATATATATATATATATATATATATATATATATATATATATATATATATATATATATATATATATATATATATATATATATATATATATATATATAAATCATCAACACACAATCACGTGTGGAACAGAAATAAAATTTTCTGACTCACGTCGGGGACTGAACCCAGGTCTCTCAGGTGGAATGCAAAATGCAGCTATCCACCAGGCCATACAAGTCCGCAAGTAGTTGGAACCTGAGAGCAACTGCACCTCAAGGAATTACCTGGGCAAGCTAACTGCTTGCATACCAGCGAGTTTTCCCAACTTCCTGACTCAGCAATGACCCAATAGACAGCATTTCATTCGAATTATCCCTTCTGAGTGAATAAGATAGAAATCATCAACACACAATCACGTGTGAACAGAAATAAATTCCTGACTCACGTCGGGATCGAACCCAGGTCTCTCAGGTGGAAAGCAAGGGCGTTATCCACCAGGCCATACAAGTCTAAAAGAAATTGAACCTGAGCAACTGCACCTAAGAATTACCTGGGCAAGCTAACTGCTTGCATACTCAGCCGAGTTTCCCAACTTCCCGACTCAGCAATGACCCAATAGACAGCATTTCATTCGAATTATCCCTTCTGAGGAATAAGATAGAAATCATCAACACACAATCACGTGTGGAACAGAAATAAATTTCTGACTCACGTCGGATCGAACCCAATCTCTCAGGCGGACAGCAAGGGCGTTATCCACCAGGCCTGCCAAGTCTAAAAGAATTGAACCTGAGAGCAACTGCACCCAAGGAATGATACCATTCCAAGCCAACTGCTTGCATACCAGCGAGTTTTTCCAACTTCCCGATCTGCAATGACCTAATAGACAGCATTTCATCTGGAATTATCCTTCTGGAGTGAATAAGATAGAAATCATCAACACACAATCACATGTGGAACAGAATACCTTGACTCACGTCGTGGACGAACCCAGGCCCTCAGGTGGAAAGCAAGGCGTTATCCACTAGGCCATACAAGTCTAAAAGAAATTGGAACCTGAGAGCAACTGCACCCAAGGAATTACCTGGGCAAGCTTAACTGCTTGCATACCAGCGAGTTTTCCCCAACTTCCCGACTCAGCAATGACCCAATAGACAGCATTTCATTGAATTATCCTTCTGAGTGAATAAGATAGAAATCATCAACACACAATCACGTGTGGAACAGAAATAAATTTCTGACTCACGTCGATCGAAACCCAGGCCTTCAGGCGAGCAGGGCGTTATCCATCAGCTACAAGTCTGGGGTGCAGTTGAACCTGAGAGCAACTGCACCTGGCAAATTATTTCGGGCAAGCTAACTGCTTGCATACCAGCGAGTTTTTCCCAACTTCCTGACCTCGCAATGACCCAGTAGACAGCATTTCATCTGAATTATCCCTTCCGGAGTGAATAAGATAGAAATCACAACACACAATCACGTGGGAACAGAAATAAATTTATGACTCACGTCGGATCGAACCCAGGTCTCAGGTAGTGCTAAGGCGCTATCCACTGTTCGATCCCCGACGTGAGTCAGAAATTGATTTCGTCTAACACGTGATTGTGTGTTACTGATTTCTATCTTATTCACTCAGAAGGATAATTCGAATGAAATGTTGTCTATTGGGTCTGAGTCGGGAAGTTGGGGAAAATCTTTACAGGTATGCAAGCAGTTAGTTTGCCCAGGTAATTCCTTTGGCAGTTGCTCTCAGGTTCCAACTCTTTTTAGACTTGCATGTAGCTCCAGTGGATAACGCCCTTGCTTTCCACCCGAGAGACCTGGGTCGATCCCGACGTGAGTCAGAAATTTATATATATATATGTGATATATATATATATATATATATATATATATATATATATATATATATATATATATATATATATATATATATATATATATATATATATATATATATATATATATATATGTATATATATACATATATATATATATATATATATATATATATATATATATATATGCATCTGTGTAAGTGAGTTGCATTATGGATTTTATGTTTATTGTGTTTTTACCTGGTGTTTTCCTTGGGTAATGAAAGGAATACAACCAATAAAGGATATAACAACAGAATAATGATGATTATGGTTTTTTAACCTTGGTGCAAAGCTTATTTTAGGTCAGTTAGTATACCGCATGAACTTTTGAAATATCTGAAACTCATCTTGTTATTATAAAAATTAAAAAGATAATCTTGAGTGACACCTTACAAATGTGTTCATAAAAAGATCTGTCTGATTGTTGTTATTTCCGGAGATGGCGAGCCATCTTTGTGTGTGTGTGTGTGTGTGTGTGTGTGTGTGTGTATAGAGAGAGAGAGAGAGAGAGAGAGAGAGAGAGAGAGAGAGAGAGAGAGGGTAGTTGTTTTATGTCCACTCGTTAAATTCACAATCTACTGTCATTAGTAGTTCGTCTGACCCAAATTTTTTCTTATTCTAATGAAAATATGGGAGCCACGTGGCTGATGAATTGTGAATCATTTTATCACGTGATATCTATATATGTTAATGCAATGAGAACGAAAATGAGAGAAGAAGTACTAGCAATATACGAGCTGCTAAGGCCATACACACAGCATAGGACGATGCTGTGTGTCGTTTCTTTTGCCCATCCCGTAAGAGCTTAGGGACATGAAATGGACATTCTTTTCCGAATAAATATTATACCATAAACCTCTCTCTCTCTCTCTCTCTCTCTCTCTCTCTCTCTCTCTCCATATAATTGTATTTATTGAATACTTAGTTTATATTTACCCATCATTGATGTTCTGCCATTGTAATATGAAAAAAAAGTGGAGTGAAAGCGGCTTCAAACAATTAGTGGAAATAGGATATTGACAGGAATTATCAAACAAGACATTTTTAGCGTATTTTTCGTACACATCTTCTGAGATCAGGTCACTAGGGCAACATAAACATCGTTTTTGATAATATTCAGTAGGTTATGGCACTCTCACGACTGGTCCCATAAGAGAAAAGTCAGTTCTATTTATAGGTTAACTAACAGTGATTTTTTTTTTTTTATCTTATTCATAATTATGGAATTTCAATATAAAATATCAGAGAATTATATTTTATGTATTTGTGTTTATTCTTTCAGTAGTTTTAGAAACGTTTGCATGAAACAAGTTCTCATATTTTACAATTTTTTAATCCAGTAATGTGCGAGAAGGGAAGCTCTGTTGTGGATTATGCATAATAAAAACTATGCGCAAAGCCTTTCCTCATTAATTCAGTTCCCAGCTTATAGCTTATCATTACCAGGACAACGGAATGAAACTACAGTTGTCATGATAATAATGTTGTTATTTTATATCATACGTCTCTTTTACAAAGGAAAATCCTTTTGGTCGGAAGTCTATGAATCATCCTTAAGTGTTTGGAAAGGGGGAGAGGGAGACAGAGAGTGTGGCGTAGGCATTTTTTTTTTAAATAATGCAATCATATATGCAGATTTATTCTCCACAAACAGGGCGCTTAAATGGGCTGCTCTGTGAGGTAAAAGCTGACACAGTGCCGAGAATAGGTATAATTGTCTTCTCTCTTTCTTTCTTTCTTCTCTCTCTCTCTCTTCTCCTCTCTCTCTCCACTTCCTGTGATTTTGTTGTGGAGAGGATAGTGGTATTTAATAGGAATTCTTTTAGTAAGGAGAAAATTGTCTCATCTTTTTTGACCAAAAAAATGGAACGTAGTTATATTTTTGCTGACAGCAATTTATAGAGAGAGAGAGAGAGAGAGAGAGAGAGAGAGAGAGAGAGAGAGAGAGAGAGAGAGAGAGAGAGAGAGAGATGGGTACTCGCTGAATGCTTGAATTTTTATTTAAGCTATGACGTATACGGAGTCTATATCTTTGATGATGTAAATACGAAAAGATTTAGGATCGGTGGATTTTGTTTACCTTATATGAGGTGATTCCCTTTTTGTTGTATAGCATATATATATATATATATATATATATATATATATATATATATATATAATATATATATATATATATATATATATATATATGTATGTATGTATGTATGTATATGTATATACTGTATATATATAAGTTTGATCGAGGGTACGGCCTACCCTAACGCTACAAATCAAAGTCCTCAGCAGAAGGCATCGTGCTTACCCTGTATAAAAATAGAAAAGCACGTTAAAAAGAAGAAAAAAATATATATATATATAGATATATATATATATATATATATATATATATATATATATATATATATATATATATATATATATATATTTATTTATATATATATATATATATATATATATATATATATATATATATATATATACATTATATATATATATATATATATATATATATATATATATATATATATATATATATATATATATATATATATATATATTAACTAAAATGAGAAAAATGCATTTTAAAGTCACAAAAACTTCAAACTAGATTGTTTATCACCATTTTTTTTCTTACAAAGAAAGATACCCGTTTGGCTAGCCATAACCTCGCTTTATATCTTAAGTAAGTAAATCTCATTCTGTACAGTTGGTTAATTTTGTTACCAAGCTGCAGTTTTATGTGACTAAAGCATTTTCGTCCTCTAGTGTGTGTATATCAATGCTAGGTTTCTTGTCCATGTGATAAAAAAGATATGAATAAATGCATATGTGTAATTGTTCTGAAAACATGGCAGCATTCTGAAGAGTTGAATTACTGCCAAGAAGAATAATATTCCAGCTGTATTGGCACAGTCCCTTAAAAGTTATTGAAAGAATATGCCAATTTGAGGCGTTTAGAAGAGAACAGGGGGCTGGCGTAGCTGACCTGATGATGTAACGCCAGCTAATAGTCTAATTGTTGTCTGATGGAAGAGCATCGCCCATGCTCTAGTGATTTCTTGATCGTCTCCCGTGCAAGAGAGAGAGAGAGAGAGAGTTCTATGAAAGAAGATAAGCAGAGAGACGATAACAGCATTTTAACAAGTATTTTAGCCTATAGATTAACTATCGCTTTGTATACCGAATGAAATGTCTAGGTGTAGTACCTGATAAACAATTTTAGTTGCTTCCAGTTTACGCCGTAATATGCTGAGAGGAGGGAGATGCGTCCCAGAATTATCAAAAATCATAAGCCTCAAGTTTAAGTCGAGTGTTGGCTGATAACGTTAATGGACAAGGTAAAGATGGTGGGAATCGGAGACGAAATGTTGATTTTCCGTGATCATTCACGTCAGAATTACGTGTTATTTTAACTAAAAGAAATAAAAACAAAAAGAAAAAAATAGACGTAATTGGTTCTGAATGCTAAAATAAAGTAAAAGTAAAATCATTCAAATATGAATATATAGTAAATCTGTAATTATCCTTTCTCATGACGAAAAGAAAGCAAAATAGAGGTTTGGTCGAGTTTGATGAATAGGAAAGAAAAAAATGAAGTTAAATGTTCAGAAGAATGAATGAAGTCAATTTTTATTATTTATGTTAGGATTTACGATAAAAAAAATATTTTTATACTATTCTCGTTGTTTTAGGTTAATCTGAGGCTGAAAATGAGAAATAGATATATACATAGATATACAAAATGTGTGAAACGCTTTCATGAACATTATCCATCCGAAGAGTTCGAGTGAAAATAATAACATATTTCAAATAATGATGAATTATTATTCATTCAAATATTTTCTAAGCTCCCTAATGTCTCTTTCATGAGCCATATCATTTTCAGACGAGTAAAAGATCACCGAAGGGATATGTATGGGACTTCTCTCACAGACATATCACAGCACAACACAACACAATATTTTTTAATATATCTGTCATCATATATCAGACACATGTGCGCTTATTGCTTCAAATATAAACCAAGTTAAAAGATCCACATTTATGAAACGCCAATGGTGGGGTCCTTCGATACCTAAGAGAATATTGTGCATTCCGGTTGAGAGCATGAGCGATTATTTAGTGTATATATATACAAGTAACTTTTGTATGGGAAGGGAATTGCCAGTGATAAGCAAGGAGAAAAGCACATCCAGTAACCAACTGTAGTAACAGTCGGTGTAATATATATCCATTGGGATGACATTCAAGTGTTTATGCTCAGTGAAGAGTCTCATTTGACCAACCAGGCGGTTCTTCAAAATATTCCAATGTGCCATCGAGCAGTGTATCAAATGGCCCATAAAGGAAACGTCTAAGAATTCTTTCGAGTGTGAAGGTAACCTAATGGGCAGAACAGCATCTCCGATCACAGAAATGGTCAGGTGTGTGTCTTAACGTTCTTCAGCACATGGTCGAATCTGCTACAAATGACACCACTTTATTCGTGTTTTTTTTTATGTTGGTGAAAATGTTTCCTCGTTCCAAAGCCTTTGGTTTTCAGGCAGTTTGTTTTTCCAGTCAGTTTATTCATTTGTTCTTCTCTTCAGAACCAACTGGTTTTCATCATTTAGCATTTCTCTGCAACTTCATTTTGTTCAATAGATAGGTGTTTTTTTCCTAAATCTTCTGTTTGACTTACGTACTGACATTATTATTCAAGTTTTTTTATCTAACGTTTCGAGAAACTAGTGAATATATATAATATATATTCTCAATGAGTATGTGTCTCTCTAGAGGAAACTTTTCAATATGGTAGTTAGGGTATCACCTCTAGTGTACATATAGGCAATCGTTTAGTGTTGACTCAATCATTATTAGCTCTGTTAAAACACTCAATATAATATTCTGCTTACATTAGGTTGTGGGTTTAAAGACAAGTCTTAATTTTACTTAGAATCCCAGTAAAGTAGAAGTAAATCATAAATAGTGTGTATATTGAATAGTCATCTTACTGGAATCCTTAAGCGACCTAAAGAGCAGTCAAGGCCCAGTCGTAAAAATTCTTTTCCGCTTCATGCTTCCTATTTTTTTTGAAAGATCTCTATGAGCCTTGATAAATAAATAAGGCTACTTTAAAGCACGCCTCCGTTTCCTTCCTTCCTTCCCTGTATCTCTAAGGCACCTTCACGTAGACGTGATTATATCAGGGAAATTGCAGCAAGAGGCAATTTACGGTGTGTCAGGATGCCCACAAGCTCACTGAGTGAGAAACTGCATTGTTTATTCGGTGCAAATCCTGGTGTTGAGTTGTTCTTTCCGGCGGCCTCCTTTTCTGTATAAGAGGGAAATGTAAATGCTGTTAGCTTTAGATTTTCCGAATTAAAATGCATAGGGCGTTACTTGTGTGTGTGTGTGTGTGTGTTTTTGCATCTTCTATTAAGGGAGGACATAGACAAAAATTGTATATCATAAAATATATGATTTATTTCTTTCTGTGTTATTGCATTTGATGCGCGTCGATTTAATTCAATGTTCCATTTTGCGCAGGTCTTTCCAGGGCAGCTATTTAGAGGGAATAACGATTTAACAGTAGTGGAGACAAATTTGAAGTTTATTCATTTTTGTAAGTTTTAAACACTGTGTTCGACGTGGAAATTGCAGCACCTGAATAATCAGACTTTACGGGAGGTTTGATCAGATGGCCAAGAATGTATACTTGTATGTAGTTAGATTCAATTTTTGCACTTGATGTTGCGCATTCTATCTGCACATATCTTAGTAGTTTCAGTTAGATAGTGGCTCTTTCATTTTTATTCTCATCCAAAAATTTTTTATTTGCTAATTCAGAATGAGAGAGAGAGAGAGAGAGAGAGAGGAGAGAGAGAGAGAGAGAGAGAGAGAGAGAGAGAGAATAAACATACCATTTTAAAGTCTTCGTACTTCGACCTGGCTATCTTTGCTATCCGGTCCGGGAGCTGCATTTAATCTTATCTCAGTGTTTATGTTTCATTCATAAATACATATTTTTTGTTTTCTCAACGCATTTCTACTATATTATCATCATCCGCTTCATTTTTTATTTCTTTTTTCTATTATGAAATAGTCTTATTTACCATTACACTTTCAATCTTGCTTTGCATTTTTGTTGAGTGATGTTACAAATTCTTGCAGTTGTCATCTTCCATGTTCCCACATGTAAATTCCTGCCAGCGTTCTTTTCTGGTTATCCATTAACTTTAGGTTCGCTCGTGCGTTTCATCTTGTTGCGTCTGTGCTTGCCATATTTGCCTAAGATGTATAAACATATCTGTTTTGACCTCTCTGGGGTTAGCGTTTGAGACACCAAACGAAAATAATAGGAAACGGAAGGTCCCAGGCAACAATTTCAGAACATAGAAAAACCTTGGTGCTGTTTATTTTTGTGCAGCTTATACATAACTGTAAGTCAGCACTATTGTGGACCGTTCATCTCCCTATTATCACACCCGATCTTCCCAAAGGAAATAGTTTCATTTATATTTCTGTTTTTATCCGGTTGGGTAGATAGAGGAAATGTTTCGGTGTTTGTTTCTGTGTCTGTCAGTCCGTAACAGATTTGTTTCTCCATATCTTGTATAAAAAGGATTTTAATATCTAAAACATAGCTTGTACTTGACACGCTCATGAATGAGTACTAGCATGGTACGTAACTGAATTACTTTTGGGTGTGGGGTGGTGGGGGCTGGAGGGAATCTCGGATTGTCATAATTGTCAATTATGCAGTTGTTATTTCGAATGATAGTTTCATGTGGCTTCCACTTAACATGATCTTTAATGAATTATCGGGTGGTCTGGTTTGCCTTATTTGAAAGGTTAAGTCTCATTATTATTATTCTAATTCTAAGGTTTAAGAAGCATGTTTATAGTAGCCTACCTCCAGCGCTGGAAGACTGTGAGATTGACAGGTTTTATTTATGCGCCTTTTTTTTTATTTTTGTACCATTCTGTTACATATACATAGAACGATTTCACACAACTTTAATTATTTTTAGTGATTTTATCTAAATATATTTTCACTTTTGGAACATGCCTAAATCTTATTTACGTTATCAAAATGTAGGCCTACAAATCCTTTTTCTCACAAATGCTTGCTCACTTGCAATGACCTAACAAGCAGAAATTAGTGCAACCTTTTCCTTCAGTATGAAACAAAGCAAAGTGCAACAGTGTATTCCGATATATATATATATATATATATATATATATATATATATATATATATGTACATATATATACATATATATGTGTGTAAAAAAATGCGCATGTTTGTTGTGTGTGTGTATGTATGTATTTTTTTTATAAAGTGAGTTCGGCAAGGTAAAACAGGAGTCTACTGACGTCGGTTCAGCTTCTTAGGTATTTTCAAAAACTTCGTTGTGAGACCGTCTTGAAGTTCAGCTTCTTGGTTTCGGACAAATCCAGGTGTTTGGAATCTCACAAGTTTAGAGGCTTAGTTGATTAAAGATTATATACTGAGAAATTTCGAATTTTGGCTGTTTAACCATTGTAAGTTTGAGGAACCTGAAAGCCTTGCAAATTCTTTAGAAGTTGGATTCCTTAGGATGCCTAGGGTTCAGGTATTCCATAAACTATATTGACTGGGAAAATGGTTGAATTAAGAACTACAGTAAAAATTTTTCCAGAGGATTGCACATGACGCCCAAAAATATGTTGAAACATTACCATGATGATTATTCCTTTCATATTCACCAGAAAGATAATTGAATGTTATGCCCAATTGGGTCATTTCTGAGTCGGAAGTTGGGGAAAATACGCTGGTATGGGAGGGAGTCATTGCCCAGGTAAAGCTTTAGGGTACAGTGGTAATTTAGGTTCCAACTTCTTTTATAACTTGTATGGTGTAGTTGGCATCCTTGCCTTTCAATTGAAAGACCTGGTGTCTGACACTGATATGAGTCTGAATTGTATTTGCTCACACGTGTTGATTATATATATATATATAGTATATATATATATATATATATTATATATATATATATATATATATATATATATATATATATATATACTATATATATATATATATATATATATATAAATTATATACATATATATATATATATATATATATATATATATATATATATATATATATATATATATATATATATATACATATATTTATTTATATATATATATATATATATATATATATATATTATATATATATATATATATATATATATATATATATAATAAACAAACGGTGTGTCATCTCACTATAACAAATATGAATTGTTGTCTAAATGGAAAATATGAATACCAGATACCTTATAACTTGGAAATTTAAAAACCTGCATTTCTGTGAGTGTTTTGAATCCGAATACCCTTTAATCGCCACTGCAAGGACAGAGAAACCACCAACAGGTAAATGTATATTTCCAAATAAAAAGGAGAAGCGATTAGGATGAAACGTGCGTTCTTAAGCAACAGTTTTTTTTCTGTGTTTATCATATTTATATTGTCACGGCAATCTCGTCTTGAATTTAGATTATTTTTCCTGCATCAAACGTGTGCTTGAATTTTGCATTTCGCCAAATTGAGCACCGGTTAGTTCGATCCAAAGAATAGAAATGCTTTGTTTGGTGTAGTCAGTTTAAACCCATTAGAACACCCTCCTCAGGCTCTTCTTTCCTGCTTGCATTTCGGATGTTTTTTTCTGCAATTATGAGAAAAATCTTAGAAGAGTGGAGAACCTGGGATTTAGAGACTAATCTGGAATCTTATGTTACGTTCACATTATCTACGTATCAAGGCACGCATGCCCACGCACGGTCACGAACGGGCGGGAGGAGAGTACGTAAAACAACGCAAACACAACGTAAATGTACCAAGTACTGTGTAAATGCGGCAGCATGCGGCGCGACTGTTACGGGACCACCTGGCCGTGCGCCGGGCCAGGAACCTTTCGGCTGCTCGAAAACTCCTGCGGGGTGGCCAGGTCAACTGTCAGGTAGCGTGGCCGACTCATTGACAGCGTGGCGCCACCCGCTGGCCGATCACGCAGCCGCCACGCCGCTACCTGGGGCACACGCCGCCCTGCGGGTACTGCGCAAGGCTGCTGGTACCGGCGTGAGACGCCGCAACGCTGCCGCACTTCGCAACCACGATGTGGCAACGCTGACCTGATAAAGGCAGGCGGCACGCTTCCAGGTCAGTGCTGCTCTGGCCAGCATCCTGTTGCTATCTCCCCAGCGCCCCGGCTTCGGGCCTGGCTCACTGCAGCAGCCAAGATGCCCAAAGGACCCATGCTGAAGAGACCAGGAAAGGCCCTGAGAACTCCAGGAGCCCTGGCAGCTGGAGTTGCCTCACGCAAAGCCTCCTGAGCTGATGGTCCTTCAGGCAGCGATGTTGCAAAGCGGCCGAGGCCGACGAGCTCGTGACGGAGAGCGACCTAGAGGAGGAGGAAGAGAGACCTTGCCCCCGCCCCGAAAGTGACCGCACACCACCGGGACGACAACGCCCACGAGGGGGATGCCGGACGCCGATTAATCAAGGCACTCCTGATGGAGATGGCCCCACATTTTTTCAAGAAGTCGAGGAGGAGGCGAGGTGTCGTGAACAGCTGAGCCTGCACCTGGAAAATGGAGGTGCTCGTGCCATCCAACGATATATCCGTGCCACCAAAGAGGGCTGCACGGTGCCGTCGGAGGGCCAGATGACCTACACCATGGCAGTGACAACGGAGTGTCAGGCACCTGCAGTTCCTGCCAGCCTGTCGGCATCGCAGCAGCAGCCGGGCACTCACTGCACAGCAGCTGGCGCTCTGCAAGCACAGTTGGTGACATCCACACCAAAAAGACCTCAGCAACCTGGTCGCTTGACATGACATTCTTCAAACAATTTGCAGGGCTAATTTATATATGTTGTATTTCTTTGCTGTTATGTATGTGTATGTTTTTATTTTATATTAAAATAAATATATTTTGCAATATCATGTCTAGCTTCATCCTCTGCTCAAATATCATGTATTCAATGAAGTAGCTATAATATAAGTACACAAATAAAGAAGGTGAAAATGAACCTGAATACAATAACATTTCATTATTGACTTTGAAATAAGTTCAAAATACTTTATGTAACATTTGTGCACAGAAGAAAATGACAACAGGCAAAATATTAGCAAGTCATATAAATGTCAAAAATATCGAGAAGGTAGTTTCAAAAAAAAAAATTTGGCATCAGAATATCAACACTGTAAATGCTAAGAGCAGGTACTTTCAAGAACACAGAATTATCACCTCAGAATTAAAACAATGTAAAGAGAAGGTACTTTCAAAAATGATAGAATTATCATATCAGAATAGAACAATGTTAAGAGAAGGTACTTTAAAAAATGATAGAATTATCATATCAGAATAGATTCCATGTAAAGAAATTATTAAAAAGTGGCAAATAATACATCTTCTTCCTTTATTTATATATATGTTTGTTTCATATTTATTAAACATACATTGCAATGTCATGGCCTGCCCTATCCTCTCCCATTTACCAAGTATTGATGAGAGTAATATATCATGGATTTGAGCAATATCTTTTATTAAATCAACTAAAATAAACGGAAGTACAATAAATGCACAGGGCAAAATAATCCTGAATTGATACATTATTGATTTATAAATAAGTCCAAAATAAATACAGAACAGAATAGAAACAATGTTAAGAGAAGGTACTTCTTCAAAAATGATAGAAATATCATATCAGAACAGATTCCATGTACAGAAATTATTAAAAAAAGGGCAAAATAACTACAGGTCTCTGGTACGATATAGCTGGGGTTTAACCCTGCAGTACGTGGGGCTAACGTGACGTTTGTGTAACTCAGTTACGCAGAACGTAACACATACGGTATACGTGACGCTGGTGTTACGCGCTCTGCCACGCACTACTTCTGCCTGGCGCGCCGCTTGTTTGTCAGCTGTCACGTCACCCTTACGCAGTGCGTACATTTGCGGCGCACTATAATGCGCATGCATCACGCACATCGTCCCGTGACACGTATCCAGTTGGGCGGGGCCTATTTTCTCGCGTATGCGCAAGTTTCACCAATTCTGGCTGTGTGTGCGCATGCGTGCCTTGATACGTGAATGTGTGAACTTAGCATTAGCTGTAAAGCCTCTCCAGAATTATGGGTTTTGTATAGCTTGGCTTCCTCTCCCTCTCTTGCTCATAAGTTTTTGCTGACGTATATGAACTTTCTACCTCAGTCATCTCTGCTCACGGAATTTTCTGTTCATGCTTAAACTCTTTTTGTTTTATAACAACTCTTTGCTTTTTCTCCTTATACTTTAGTTGTTATTTCTATGTCACGATTGAGAGAGAGAGAGAGAGAGAGAGAGAGAGAGAGAGAGAGAGAGAGAGAGAGAGAGAGAGAGAGAGAGAGTAATTTTGTTCATTATATTTCTGACTTTCAAATTTTAGCCCACAGATTGCTCATTATTATCGAATTCATTATACCTTCGAAATAACTTACATTAAGAGGGAATTATATATGATAAGTACACGTGCCCTGGCAGAGACGCAAACCTATGGTTTTAAGGGTTACAAAGAGTACTTAACCAAACAGGGAATTGAGAAATGATTTATACACTTGTATAAATTTTTGTACTAAGAATCAGAAACGAATCCATCTCAAGCATGGTAGTTTAGTATTAAGTGTTACATACAGTAATATATATATATATATATATATATATATATATATATATATATATATATATATATATATATATATATATATATATATATATATATATATATATATATATATATATATATATATATATATATATAATATATATATATATATATATATATGTGTATATATATATATATAATATATATATATATATATATATATATATATATATATATATATATATATATATATATATATATATATATATATATATATATATATATACATTGCCCTCATGAAACCAATTTTTGGGGCAACTTATCTTCTTTTGAATCGTTTTATGTTCGTTCATTTTCTTATCTGCATTACGCACTTGTCATTCTAAATTACGATACTTATGACTGACTGGATTTATCAGCATTTTAGTCTTGTCGTTTAGTTAAACGACCATAAGGTTTACATTGAATATATTAATTACTATTGTTATTCCATTTGAACTATGAACGACTGCATATGTAGGTTTCAGTGAATTTGTTAGCCTCCTTCATTTCAGGTCTCATTGATTAGGCTTGGCTGTTGTTTTTGCACCTCTCCTTTCAAGCTCCTGGACTTTGTCTCCTTCTCATCTGTATTACGAGGGGATGCAATGCCATATCGAACCTTGCATGGATTTGTGTATTCATCCTTGCTGACGTTGTCTTGGATTGAAGGGTATGGAATGGGCGTGTGTGGATTTTTGAACCGGAGAGAGAGAAATACTGTTAGTGCAATTTCGTGCATATGAGGGAACTGGAATATTTGCAGTAGCGAATGAGATAACGTAGAATGAAATTTCTTATACCTGGCTGAGACATGGACATATAGTCAAGGAAACGCACTGCAAGGCAAAAGTATTCGTTTTCAGAGCAGACTTAACAGCCAGTTCCGGAAGACGATAAAAAGTCATGACCGAATAAGAATACTTTTCGTTTTATCAACTACTACTTAGCAAAACTTACCGACGCGTGAATTAGATCATGAGAGAGAGAGAGAGAGAGAGAGAGAGAGAGAGAGAGAGAGAGAGAGAGAGAGAGAGAGAGAGAGAGAGAAACTCTAGGTAGATGAAGAAAGAACGAAAGATCAGAAGAGTCAAGGATGTGGAAGGTTTTTCAAGCGACCTTTTAGGAGGAAATCTGTCTCTCTAGCAAAGGAGAAGCATTTTGTCTTCGGGCATTTTCACCCTTTTTTTATTCCCGTCGGGACAGCCATCTTATTTTTACCATTTTTCCTCATCATCCATGTCCCATTTTATTACTTGGATTAAAGATTATTTTTTTGCTGTATATCTGGCTTTTATATTTTTGTCAATACTTGTTTGCTGCTTTTAATATCTCATAATTTTGTATTTTGATGTTATTTTTTCGTAAATTTTGAATAGATAATTTCCAAAGCTTTAATTAAAAAAAAAAGATAAATTTTACGGTTCAGTTCATTATTGTTGACAATGTTGTGTACATTATTTCAAGTGAAGATTAGTTCTCTTGTATTTATAATAGAAATAATTCTGACAGTGTATTTGGGTGATTACGCTAATCCGCCGTTGTAGTTGTGGAGGAAAGCATAAAAACAGCTGCATGCTTGGTTACTAATGGCGCTCAAGTAGGTTTGCAGCTTCTGATCGGCCTGGCTACTTATTCCTTGGATTGAAATGTTTTTCAGTAAATTTTTTTTTAACGTAGATAGACCAGATATTCTGTAACGCATTATGTATTTATTAATAATATAGGATATTTTCATTTAAATTTTGTCATTTTGTCATTTTACTTCCGGTTATTATTGCCATCACCCAGTTACCTGATGAAAGCCACATCCTCCCCAGCCTGTCTCTTCAGTTGGAGCCGCCGCTCTCTAGTGGCTTACTTAGAGGTTATTCTCTTGTCGTCGAATTGAGGATGTTTCCCCTGCCGAAAGTAAATAGGTTATCGCTCCCAGGCAGTGTCGTACGTATCGCCTCTTCTTTTCTCGATTTCTCACGGAATGGCACTGAATATAAGTTGTTGTTAAAGGATATCCCGTGGTAAATAGTCTCGAAACTTTGTAAAGTGCAATTCGCTGCTATTTTCATTTAATTAAGAAATAAAGTGTTTTTAGAAAAGTGCATCGAATTATTAGAGTATGTTGTGGTAATAGCTCCATAATTTGCTTAATTGTCTGATTGATTCGGACATTTTTTGGGATTAATGAAATTGCCAGAAATTTAGTCGTTCCCCTGTCCCTTACCTCTGGGTGTCATATTTGTTATCTATTTGTTTGAAAACCAAATGATGGAAACTTGTGCTGAATTCCATTCATTTGGATTTAACACTGTCTAGGACGAGCGTATCCACAAAGTGTAAGAAAATCGTGAATTTAAGAGGTCATTGTAACTATTATATATATATATATATATATATATATATATATATATATATATATATATATATATATATATATATATATATATATATATATATTTGAGAGACGGGGTTCATTCTGGATGTAAAATATTTATAATATATACATATACATACATATACACACACACACAACTTACACACACACACACACACACACACACACACACACACATATATATATATATATATATATATATATATATATATATATATATATATATATATATATATATATATATATATATATATATATATATGAGACGGGGTTCATTCCTGATATAAAATATTTATATATATACATATACATATATATATATATATATATATATATATATATATATATATATATATATATATATATATATATATATATATATATATACATGAATTTTTTATTCACATCGGGATCGAACCTTGGTTT
Organism: Macrobrachium rosenbergii; assembly: GCF_040412425.1. Taxonomy (NCBI): domain Eukaryota; kingdom Metazoa; phylum Arthropoda; class Malacostraca; order Decapoda; family Palaemonidae; genus Macrobrachium; species Macrobrachium rosenbergii. The sequence goes on along the minus strand of NC_089752.1, from coordinate 46,198,438 downwards.
TCAAACAAATAAAGGCCAGGTGCTACCAGTTGATCTTTGTGGGTCAATTGGCAGCATCCTAGCCTTTTATTTGAGACCAGGAGTCGATCCCGGTGTAAGTCAGAAATTTATTTCCGTAACACACGTCCTCATGTGTTGATTAGTTCTGTATATACTTTTACATATATATATATATATATATATATATATATATATATATATATATATATATATACTGTATATAATTTATATTTATATATAAATATATATATATATATATATATATATATATATATGTGTGTGTGTGTGTGTGTGTGTGTGTGCGTGTGCGTGCACTTGTAAATATGTGTCGAGATTAAAGGAGGTTCCGTAGTAGATATCGGAAGTCAGTATTGGAGAACCATTGTTACTGGGAGATCGCTGGGTACTACATTGTTTCAGCCTTTGTCCTCTGTTGCTTGCCAATGGCATCTGCTGGTTTATTTAGGGGAACGTTAGTATTTTCTATTTTTCAAAAAAAAAGGATGTATTAGCAACGAATATCCCCATAAAACATTAGTATTTTTGTCGATAATATATTTTGAAGTTGTACAGCAAATGGAGTTTGATTGTGTAGGGAACAACAACTCCAAAAAAAATCCTAAATTAAGTAGAATAAAGTTATACAATTGTATATATATCGACGCACAGAGAGATGCATTTGCTTGCATGCATACGTGTATGCAGACTAGGTGTGCATTTTTACACAAGTGCCTGTATGGAACGAGTTTAAAACTCACGTAGAAACTGCCCGATATTTAATGTAATAAGACATAAAACCCAAAGCAAGAACAAACAACAACCTACCCCGGGAAATGGAAGGGTCTGTCATCTTCATGTTCTATCACATTCTTTCATCTGCTCATGTTTGAAAATCATGCTTGTCACCACGTGAATACGTAGTCTTGTTAATAATGTTGCTACATCCTTCCCTATCTCTCTTTGTTTTGACGAATTGTTTAGGAAAGTCCTTAATGGAAGTGAAGTGTTGAACGGGAGTGGAATCAAGCAGATACACCTATTTTGAGGTGATTTTTTGACTGAAAGGGTATTTAAAATAGCGGTAGAGGTGTAAAGAGGGTAGCGTAGTGAAACGGTGAATCAGAGTTTTGAAGACCTTAGGTCATTTGGATTGAAAGGGGTGGGAGGCATTAAATCGGTGAAAAGGGTATGTGATTCGGAGACGTTTAGAGGACGAAAGAAAGGAAGACTGAAGACAAGAGGGCAAACGATTTTTCCATTCCCTTCCAGTGCCATAGATTAATGTGAAAGCCTTCTTTGATTTAATAGTTTAAGGATTATATATATATATATATATATATATATATATATATATATATATATATATATATATATATATATATGTGTGTGTGTGTGTGTATGTTTGTGTACTGTACGAATGGTTTGTATATATTAAAGTGAAAGTATACGCAATATGAATTTATGTAAAGAACAAAAGCTTATCAACCCTATTGTTGATATTACGGTGTTAAGGATATGCCTTTCTTCGTCCTCACCCTGGATAGGGTCCATATCTTTGTACCCAAGGGTATTCAGACAATTCAAGCTACGAGTATTTCCGGCAATATAACGAATTCACGGTATTTTCCAAAGCTACTTAACACTTTGTGGACATCAAGAAATTCTTGATAGACTTTTAGTTTAAGGTCGGGCCTTTCATTGTAAATGGCTAGCATTCATTCATCTGTCATATACCGTTATATGGGTATTTATTCATGGGTTGTCACGGGTATAGTTTACTCATCGTCGTTCATATTTTCTTCTTACCTTCCTGTTTCTTTTCATCTTTTTTTTTTCTATCATAAACTCATGCTCCTACTCTCATTTTCCTCTGCGTCTGAAGCTTAAATTGATCTTGTCAGTACTGCGTGTGTGTGTGTGGCTTTTGTCTTTGCTCACTGTGTCGACTTCTGTGAAGATGCTTGTCCAAAGAGAGAGAGAGAGAGAGAGAGAGAGAGAGAGAGAGAGAGAGAGAGAGAGAGAGAGAATTAAACGTTTGCGAGAATGTATGAAACTGTCATGAAAGCAAGCTCTCTCTCTCTCTCTCTCTTCTCTCTCTCTCTCTCTCTCATTATGGTATATCAAGTGTTGTAGCTACAAGATATCTTCCCAGTCTTTCTGTCACGAACTGAAGATAACCTATTTTTTTGGCGAAGTCTCCTGTCGACATGTCTGTAGAAGTGAAATAAATTGCATGCGCGCCAGAATGAACCGACAGTTCAAACAAACAAACAAACAAACAAACAAACTAATAGCTTTCATGGTGCAACACGTTTCCAAGTTTGCTTCGGAATGAGCTGGGGAAAATAACTTATCTAGATAGATTAAATTTTTACTCAAGGCTTTTCGTGACAAGGACCTTATAGCTTTCGAGCAATTCCATTTCTTACCAGATGGAAGGGGCTGCTTGTGGAAATTCGCTTTTTTGCAAATGGTCCATTTGTTTGGTTTTGCTTATTTTTTTTATTACATTGATATATACAAGGAAAGTGATATCATTAAGGCAAATAATTCATAGTAGATTAATGTTTTGATGCTTGAACAACCCCTGCTCTTCGACTTATAGCCACCACTAAACGCGGGCAACGTCATCTCTCTCTCTCTCTCTCTCTCTCAGCTGTAAAAGCAACCATTTCTATTGCAATCATTTCCTTGGTGCAGATTTGAGCCTTGTTTCATATTGTTACTCATTTGTACTTTCATCCATGAAATTAGGCAAGCAGATCTTATTTGGATCCTTTCACAACAGATTTACGAAATTTAGGCTGCCAAGCCAAGCACTGTGGCACTTTCGGTAGTTCACTGCTAAGACAGTGAAATGAGGGAATTTGAGTGGTTGGACAAGATAATTTTGTGAACTTTTTACTTCGATTCTGTTTTACGTAATCCAAGCAACCCTCCATCTCTTTAAAATTTTTACTCGGTTCATTCTGGATCAGATGCTTTGTTCTTTTTTATCTTTCTTGCTTTGAATTACCTGGAAACTCGGCTGTTGTACAAAAAGTGGTACGCGATTTATTTTTCTCAGTTGTATAATGCTGTCGACTGCCAGACAATAAAAGGAAATTGCAGTCGTCTTTATCATCTGCACCATCCTTGTCTTTGTTCTTATTATCGTTATCACAGTTGCCATCAACATCATTGAATTATTTTATGTTAACCTAACGGTCACGGTTGTTATTAGGATCTGCTTCCATTTAAAGTAAAAATGCGAAAACATTCTATAGGAAATGAACGCAAGAATTTACAAAGGATTTCTGCCTCGACTTCACCGATTAACGAGAGAGTTACATTTCTCCCGGGAATCGCAAGTTGGCGAGAGAGAGAGAGAGAGAGAGAGAGAGAGAGAGAGAGAGAGAGAGAGAGAGAGAGAGAGAGAGCACAAGATACGGCCACCTCACCCATTTCATTACCAAGGACCCACCAGAGAATACGCCCTTCAAGGAACTAGGAAAATGAAAATATGACAATGGTCGCAGGTACAGTATGATGCAGTGGCCCTGCAAATTCTCTTTTACCTTTCTTCATTCGTGTATTCTCTATATAAGTTATGCAGTTATTATAGCAAGGGGAGTCTACATACAATAGCTTCAGTTCTGTAGGTTTTCAGATATTTTTACTTCGCTTTCTATGGATCATATGTATTTCTTTTTACCGCGTCTATTAGCTTACAGTACGTCTATGTACTGTTCCGATTGTCATCAACTTATATATATATATATATATATATATATATATATATATATATTATATATATATATTTTATATATATATATATATATATATATATATATATACGAGATATTTTATATAAGTCAACAGGAGACGAAGTATATATATATATATATATATATATATAGTATATATATATATATATATAGTATATATTATATATATATATATATATATATATATATATATTTATATATATATATATATATATATATATATATATATTTATTTATATATATATTATATATATATATATATATATATATATATATATATATATATATATTTACTTCGTCTCCTGTTGATTGTATGTGTTTGTTTTTACTGTATTTGTTAACTTACAGTATGTCTATATGCCGTTATGATTGCCATCAAATAATATAGTTATACATATTGTACATTGAGATTATTTTGTTCAAAATCTAAGGATGAGAAACTATAGCAAATGTAGTTTGGTGACCTGTTCCGTAAGTGGTTTCCGCACGAGGTGCTTTGAGCTTTCAGAAGTTCAATGAACTTATCTCTTTCTTTCATCTAACTTGAATTTCTGAGATTCCTCCTTTGTCTTTTTTGCTTCGTATTCAAGGGAGTGCATGGAATGTTTAATTTACTTACATTTGAAAACGCCAGTAGTGAAGGAATAGGTGTTCAAATATTAAATCTCAAATCTAGTCAAGGCACTAGTTCTGGAAAGAGATCGTTGACAGAGCCATTGACAGATATTGGGCACTGTAATCCCCTTTACTACTGGAAAATTATCTTCGAATACTTTAATGTGCGCTTGAGATAAAAGGATTTTTCCTCCCTCTGAATTTCTTTTGCTCAAAATATCTTTCTAGCTGAAAAAAAAACCTGATTTTTTTTATACATTTCTCGTGAGGGTTCTAGTCAGATATGCATTGGTTTCAAAAAGTTTTCGAAATCGTTTTGGATACAGCAAAAACTACTTCCTTGAGGGATTTGTTATTTTTAAAGCGTGGGCGGAGTTTCTATTATAGCAGTCATGAAAAATAGATCAATCTTTGTCGTTTGGCGTAACTAGTAAGAATTGGAGGATGGTTAAAACAGGTTTTCTAATATTTTCGCGTTTCTCCACATCTTTGTTGATATTCCTTATGGTGTCTTTTCCAAGGTTTCGTTATTTGTGACATAATAACAAAAGAATGCAGACCAGTATTAGGGAATTTGTGTTTTTGATATTTTATTAAACTTTTCTGGAATCTATTTCGTGTGCCTTTCCAAGTTTCCCTTTCCATTATCAAAATCAACATTTCACTTGAGATATTAATATTGTTTCTTTCCTTAGTTTAAAGCACTGATGATGCCTAAAATGGAATTTCTGCATTGTGGTCCACATTATATTTTTTTCCACGTAAGACACGAGATGTGTGAAAGTTCTTCCTATTAATCAGCATTTACCTATAGTCAAAGCCTCTGTACAGAAGCTCTCCTTTTTGCCATCCTTAAATAAAGAAATAACTCGCATTGTCTTTTGTCTCTCTTTATTTTTTAGTGAGAACTTCCCCCTAGATTGGTAGTGCCAGCAGTGGACCTCACGCATTGCATACGCACTACTAAAGGGTGTTGGCTGCGTCCCTTCGATCCCTAGCTGCACCCAATTTTTAAACTTATTCTTTACCACCATTCCCGCTCTTCTGCAGTTTTGCTGTCCCACATCTATAAGCGCCATTTCTTAGTACAACGGGGGTTTTGGGGTGGGGGAGGCGGGGGTATTTCCCAGTTTCACTTTTAGACCCGTATACTTATCTCATTTATTTTCTAGATCTCTTTATCTTGCTGCCCAACCACCCAAACTTCCCTTTTTCATTTTCTTTAGCGCTGAATGGCTGAAAGCCCCAGTGCATGACTTTTTGGCCTCTATTCCGGATATACGGATTTTTAACAGATACTTTGACGCGGAAAGACTTTATTACCGTTTTTTAGCAATTGAAGCCCCCAGTTTAATTTTTAATTAAATCCGTTTCTTGTTAGCTGTAATGATAATTATTTTGCTCACAGGGACTAGCATTGAAGGAAATACGCAGTCACTGGGTGTTCTCTAGTTACCTTACCTAACAAAACTAAAAGCTCAAGTAGCCCAAATATGTCTGTGGTTGAGTGTTCGTCAACAGAAAATATCAATATCGGGTTAACGGAATTTGATGACAAATATTCAGTAGTTCATCTTACGTATAATGAAAATTTTTGAGTATACGTTTTAGGTCACGGTCAAAGACTGTGGTTGGTTTAAATGTTTTATAGCCAGTTACCTGTTGATTGTATAGTTTTCATGCTAGGAAATTATAATCTTAATCCCCTAATAATTCATCAGATTTAATAAGGTCATATGATAACGCTATAGATTTTTGGCGGTTTTAGTGCTACATATTTTGTGATAACCTTTACTTATTGATAATTTTTTTACTCAGTAATTCCTAGTGATTATATTTACCTGGTTTAATCTTAGAAGGTCAGAGGTTAAGGCGTGAGAGAAAACTACAGCATTTTATGTAATACTGCTCATATGACCCGGAAAATTATACATTATGCTTTCACCGTTAATTGGGATCTCTGCTAAGTGCTCTTAGTTTTCACTTTACATTAAAATTATTTCAGGTAGAAAATATGTGCTAGCTGTACTTAATCCCTGCCTAAATTGTGATAATGTGGTATATCAACACTTTTATAATGATTTAAATTTAGAAACGAACGTTTCTTTGTTGTATTAGCTGTATGAAGTGGCCGAATGGAGTCCAAATTTAGTATACTTGTTCCCTGAATAAAATCAAATATCCTTATGCAGTAGGACTGATGGTCCAGAAGAAACTAAGCGGTGTCTGATGAGAACCTATTTGATCTGTTGTATTTCTTTGAATTATTCGGATATGTGTTTCAACTTTTTCTTCTCATGTGAAGGAGGCCTACCCGTCAGTTAACATTATTTGTTTATTAGTTTCCGGAGTTCATTCTTTTTTCGTCAACATTTTGTTTATCTGTCCTCTTGGTCGAGGGCTGCATTGCCCGTGACTGCAGTGACGTGTTTGCCTCGTTCCCGGCGGAGGAAGTCTCCAGCATCTCTCCTTCTGAATATTTATTTGATCTTTCGACTGGAAAGGTCCCTTTTAGCTCTCGAAATTAATTCGTTGTGGGTTTCCTTTATTTTTTTTTTTATATGAGCTGCACATTTTTCTTGGTGGTCTTCCAATTTCGTTTTCCGATTTGATATAACGTCTTTGTTTTGATGTTTTAGTACTTTGTGTTGATTTGTGTTATTTTTTATCCTTCTTAAAACCATCTAAGGCAGAAGTTAATTGGACTTTTCTTTGCCTTCTTTTTTTTTTACGTAAGGAAAACTTCAGCAAGAATGCATTTGAATTACTTAATAACGATGTACTGTGCTTACGTAAAATTGCTATAATAATAATAATAATAATAATAATAATAATAATAATAATAATAATAATAATAATAATAATAATAAGAAGAAGAAGAAGAAGAAGAAGAAGAAGAAATCTGCTTTTCTTGAATCTCCTTCTTGATCACGTTCTCTTTCTTGATCAAACTGCGCTTTCGTACTTGGGCCTATGATCTCTCGTATCCCCGCAATTATGTAGTTAAGGAACTAGATGACGATGAGTTCACTTACATCGGCTAACGAGACGATGAAGAAGATAGCAATGTTGGCCTGGGGTAAACTTTTTGTCGAATTTAGCACTGTCGTGTTTGCAACCTCATCAAAGTCCAGAAGTCTCAAATGTCGTCACATAAAGGGTCTGTATTGAACGCTTCCTGTTTTTTTCTCCATTTGATAACGAGTCTCGTACATTCAATTAGATAGTTTTTCGGTATGAACAGATTGAGTGAAAACGCCCAACTACTACTCACTCTCTTTCTCAGATACATTATGAATAACTGGTAAATATCCCTCCTCGCTTGCATGGAACTCTCGCGTTCTTACAAGAACCGTTACGTATTAAGTTGTGAGAGGCAGTTCCCCCTCTCTTGCTCCCTCCGATTCCCTTGAGAGGGGATGCTATCAGGTTGGTCTTCCGTCATTCTCATATGATGTTCGTTAGAGGAATCAGGTATAGCATTTTTTCCCCATTCAGATCACTATTAAAGTTTACCGTCATCGACCCTAATAATATGTGCTTATGCACGCATATAAACGCGTAGGTCCATGTGCTTTCGCATATAATGGATATAAATTGTTTAATTGATTTATTATTAAAGATATATGCTCTTATGGATGTTTTCTTGATTAAAGACCATAAATAGCCTCTCTCTCTCTCTCTTTTCTAATTATATATATATGTATATATATATATATATATATATATATATATATATATATATATATGTGTACTGTATGTATAAAGGGAAAGAACGGGTCAAGTTTCGATCTATTGGTTACCTCCAAGACGGGTAATATATTTTCTGAAGCAGGATTTATTACATGTAAATCCCTCCCTAGTGTCGGAGATTTTATCTTTTTTTCTCCTTTTTGCCTTTGGCAGTCATCGTCGATTTTTTCTAACCAGACGAAATAGCGAAAGGTGTGAATAGTATACATGATAATGTAGCACTAAGAGAGAACACTAACATATTTACCTCCACTTTGAGAGAGAGAGAGAGAGAGAGAGAGAGAGAGAGAGAGAGAGAGAGAGAGAGAGAGAGATGGGTTTTCTGAGAACTGCCTCAACATTGTAGCTTATCCTATTCTGATAGAATGTAGCTCCATGGAACATAGACAGATGGTTTTCTTCTGATTGGTCCTTTTCCAGTACTCTCGTCTAAGAAGTTAAACCTAACGAATTGATAAGTTTCACAGGTTAAGCGAAGATCTTTTTGTGCACGATGGCGGAATTACATAGCTTCACAAAATGAAACGGGTAAAGATTAAGAGTTAAAACATAAGATAAAGTTTCATACCAGTAGATATTTTCGTGATGGACGGTATATATATATATATATATATATATATATATATATATATATATATATATATATATATATATATATATATATATATATATATATATATATATACATTATATATATATATATATATATATATATATATATATATATATTATATATATATATGTATATATATATATATATATACATATATACATATATATATATATATGTCATACATATATATATATATATATATATATATATATATATATATATATATATATATATATATACATATTTACAGCAATCTCTGTATTATCTGGAATGACGTCCCCTCGACTTGGGACCACCTTGGATGTAGGTGAGGGGACTCTGAACCCCAGGAATTTGTTCCTGAGTTTGAGTCCAAGAGTCCCATATACCATTATATATTTCTTGGATTAATTTTTGTGGAATTTTCCACTTTAGGTAAAATTTACTGGACCTGATAAATAGGAAAAGATATCATAGCTGGGAATGGGTTTATATCCGAAGGTAAATAGTGAGAACTTGTGGTAGGACCATCAACTGCCCCATAATGTTCGGACCTGAGAGTTACCACATTGATAGCTCAAAGGTGGAACTATCCTTGGGGATGATTGTATTCTTTAAATACTGTCAGTCCTAGCAAGCGGTTTTGGCTTACACTTGGGCCACACTAATCATGTTGTGCCATCCCCCTGTAGGGTATGGTAGGGGGCGGACATTTGGGAGTCGTTCTCACTTATGCCATTGGTGGAAGAATAAACTCCATGAAAGGCTGATGATATCTTTTTAAGGTTTTTAGGTTTATTTATTATTATTATTTTTTATTTTGTTTATACTTAAATCTTTATAAATAGCAGTCGTAAGGATTCAAGTACCCCTGGGCTCTTTATGATACTGATTCGGCACGGTTAACGACCGCTGAAACCTCCTCTGACAGCCTTTGTCTAGAAAAATCTAAAAGAAATCTTAATGTAATAACACTGGAACCATATGCTCCAGTACAGAGCAAACCAAAAAAAGTAAATAAATTTATCATTTGACTCAACCTGACTCCATCTCTTTGGGAGTGGAAGTTGGTCAAGGTTTCTAACCTTAGAAACTGAGCAAAAGATATCAGCACTAAAACTGGAAAATTATTTATTGAATGACACTCTACGACTGAAATGTCGTTTAGACAGATTAAAGAAAAGACATGGCTTATAGAAGCTACAACAAAAAGCCAGTCTGAAAATTATTTATCAATAAAAAGTATAGATAAATATAAAAATAAAAAAATACATGATACTGTGAACGGTATTCAGAGTACCTTTGTACTTCCTGAGAATGATAACGGGCCAGTCGAAAAGAAAATACTATTAGACTCACTTAAAGAGATACCCAAAAGTACAGGATTGTGAATTATATGATCTGTCAAGTAAACAGATGAATAAACAAATATTAAAAATCACAAAGATAAAATTTCAAGGTCAAGATCTACCTCAGAAAGAGAACATGCCACACAATGGAAGTACAGTGAACCAAAGTGTATAAACTGTGGGCAAGACCATCATGCAAGATCCAAAGAATGTATGTACTATATATGCAATACAGTTAAAAATATTACAAGAAAGAACTGGAATATCTGTAAAAGAAGCTAAATTAGAATTGAAAGTGAGAGGAATTGAAGATCCGTCTAAGAAACGTACATATTCTTCAATAACAAGAACCAATAATGAAACAGAAATGCATAAAAATAGAAATAATGGAGCACAGAAAAGTAAATCTCAAGAAGAAATTAATGCTTTAGAAATAAAAACTAAAATTGTAAAAATAAAGAAACAGGCACAAATGGGATGGATAATATTTTATCCAATTCATTTGAAATATTAATGCAAATAGGAACACAGGAGGATGCTACTACAGAAGTAACAGAAGAAGGTCGTGATGGACTGGAAATTAAAGATAAAAAAAAAGCCTTTGGAGAGAACACCACCCTAAACGAAGAAACCAACTATTATTAGAGAAACTTCGATCAAACCAAAGATAAGGGATATGAAGAAAGAACAAAAACAAAAGCAAGCTAAGAATATACTTTTATCTCCTAAAATAATAGTAAAACCTATGAAAGCAGATATCCGAAATACTGAAGAACTGAAAGAGAACCACTCCATAGATAACAATGGTTATGTCAAGGGAGAAGAAATTACTTCATCTCCAGTAATCGGTACAAGAACAAATGAAAAAAGAAATATACATGATAATACATGTGGATGAATGATTGTTTCATTGAATTATGCAATAATAACAAAAGCATAACTAAAGATGGTTCAACAAACATTAAGAAAAAATTTATGAAATATGAAAAAAAAGAAACCACAGATATGAGTACCCACGAAAAAGGTTGCATGTGCATTGAACGCTTAGTATACGAGTATTATAAAGAAAAACAAATGAATGTCGTGAGTAAATTATTAGAAAAAATCCAAGTTGATAATACAAAAAAAAAGAAAGTAAGACTCGACCGCTATAACGTAATATTTTCAATAGCTGTATTATACAATGGAACGTGAATGGTCTGCAGACCAGATTACACCTAGGAGAAATACAAAGACTACCAAAAGAATACGAACCAGTGATATTATGTTTAAAACATGTCAACAAAACAATATCAACAATAGGTAAATATACCTTACCATCTACATTTAGAGAGGAAGAAGGAAATTTAGGTACTGTATATATGTACATAACAAAGTATGTTATGACAAAGTACCTGTAACTTTACTGATCTGCAAATATTGACTATTAGAATACGAATAAATAAGGATAATTATGTAATTTATAATTTATACGACCAACCTAATAAAAATTACGACTTTGAAACTTAAAGAATTACTTAATAATGCCAAGGAACCTACAATAATAGTAGGTGATTGTACTGCTCACAACCCGATGTGGGACTGTAATTGTACAGAATCAAATAGAGCAGGAAGTAAAATAGAAGAATTCATAGATTCATGTGACATGTGCTGTATAAATGATAATGAAATCAGTACGTATTTTTCTAAAACACATGGAACATTTTCCTCAATCGACTTAACTCTATGTACGACAAACATAGTAGACAGATTGGAATGGAATACAGTTAATGACTTGCATACAAGTGATCATTTCCCAATATTAATTTCATTATTACAAGATAATCCCGCCAAGCATGTCCCTCAATATAACATTTATAAAGCAGATTGGGAGCAATATGAATTCCACACTATGAATATCCCATCATTTGAATATTTAAAAGACCATAATGAATCTAATAAATTTCTTACTGATTTTATTAAAAATGCTGCTGTAAGCAATACCAAAATCATAATCTAATCCAACAAAACACAAAGTCCCATGGTGGTCTGAAAAACTAACAGAACTGTTAAAAATAAAACATCAAACTGGAAGACGATTGGATAATTTGAATAGAAAGTTCAGTAAAGTAAACAAAACATTACCGATATTAGAAGAAACTTTACTAAAATTACTATATTATTATTAGAAATTTATACATTAAAACCTGTATATAACACAATATCTGCAAAATTTAAAAGAGAAGTAATTCAAGGAAGAATCATTTCTTGGAGGAAATATGTATCAGATTTCTCTAATAACACTCCCATACAAAAAATGGGGGAAAATTTCAGGAAAACAAATGGTACCCATGTTAAACCACCTAGACATGCCATAATAAAGGATGGGAAAAGAATACTTGCTCCTAAAGAAATAAGTAATGTAATTGAAGAAAATGTAGCAAAAGTAAGCAGTGACAAAAATTTAGATGATTATTTCCGCACAAAGAAAAATAGTATAGAATTAATAACAATAAATTTTGAAACAATAGAAGATATATATTGTAACAGAAAATTTGATATGGAAGAGTTGGAATTTGCTTTGTTGAACAGCAATAAATCTTCCCCTGGAGGCGACAATATTTGTTTTGAAATGATCTGCCATTTAGCACCTTTGACAAAGACATACTTATTAGAGTTTTATAACCACTTACGGCTTCGAAATTTATTTCCTGATGAATGGCGTAAAGTTATGATTATTCCTATCCCCAAACCTGGAAAAGATGGCAGTAATGTAAACAATTACAGACCAATTTCTTTAACAAGTTGCTTATGCAAATTACTAGAGAAAACGGCAAATGCTTGACTAACATGGCACATTCGAGAAAATAAAATTTTGACTCCCACTTAGTTTGGGTCACAATGTAACAGATCTACGCTGGATTCTCTGTGTAACTTGGAAGACCACATACGAAGACGATTCGAACGAAAACAAATTCCTATAGCCGTCTTTTTTGACATTGAAAAAGCATATGATACTGCATGGAGATATGCAGTATTAAAAACGTTGCATAAAACAAGCATCCGTGGATATTTAACTAGGTTCATCCAAAACTTTCTGACAAATCGCACTTTACAAATGAGAATTGATGATATATTGTCAAGTACATTTCCACTTGAAAATGGTGTTCTAAAAGGAAGCGTCCTTAGTGGCACACTGTTTACGTTAGCAATAAATGATATCAGTAATCATCTACCTATCGGAATTAAGAGTAACTTGCGTATGGACGATTTTGCCGTATGTTATTCAGCATCTTGCATAAAACATGCAGAGCGAATCATTGATAAAACTATAATAAAAAATAGATGAATGGGCCTCATCTGTAGGCCTCAAATTTTCTATACAAAAGACTCGAGCAGTAATGTTTCATAAAAATAAAAGTGGAAAAAAGGTGAAGAAATATATTTAAAAATCAGAAATCATTCCATACCAATTGGCCACACAGCAAAATTTTTGAGATTAGTATTTGATACTGAACTGGAAAGCCCACATAACATACATGAAATCAAAATGTAAAAGAGCATTAAACCTAATTAAAAAACTAACAAACACTACTTGGGGAGCCGATAGACATACCCTTACTGTAATATATAAAGCAACAGTGCTGTCTGTCATTGATAATGGGAGCTAAATAATTTATATGTCTCGACATCAGACACAACGCTGAAAACGTTAGACCCAGTTCATAATGAAGGCCTTAGAATATGTTCAGGAGCTTTTCGATCATAACCAACGTCTTTTTTACAACGTCTCTCCAATGAAGAGTGCTCTGAGAATTCAGACAAATGATTCCCCAACCAAAAATTTTTTTGGATTAAGAGACGTGTTTATAAACAATCATCCACCACCTTTTCCAATTAGAGCTAGAAGATTGTTTGAGTTGCTAAATATAAATATATAGTTACCATTAAGAGTAAAATTACCTCCTCCTTGGACAATGACTAAAATGAGAATTTGTACACACTTAAAATATTTGTCAAAAAGTTATTCATATACCCCAGAATACCATAGACAACATACAGTAGAATATATAACCCGAAAAGTCCACATTTCGCAATATACACCGACGGATCTAAGTCACAATACAGAGCGGTATATGCTGCAGTATCCCCAGACAAAACGTATCAGTTCTCCCTACCAGATAATGCCTCAGTATTTACAGCTGAGTTATGTGCAGTACCATCAGCCATAAAAATAATTAAAGAAGCCTCATGTAATAATTTTGTGATTTATAGCGACTCCAGAAGCGCTACAGGAGCCATTCAGAGCTATAATAAAAAATAATATTGTACAACAAATTAAGTTTTCACTCATAAATTGTATAATAATGGAAAAAAATATTGAAATATGTTGGATCCCTGCCCATGTAGGGATTAAAGGAAATGAAGAGGCTGATAAAGCAGCTAAAGCAGTCCACATGACAAGAGCAAATGTAGACATCCCTATTAGTGACTATATAAGATATGTAAAAACAATCATTGTAAGTAAATGGCAAGATATATGGAATGAAGAACTTGAAAATAACAAATTAAAACAGATAAAATCAGTGGCGGAAAATAGATTTCGTAATATCAGAGAGAGAGAGAGAGACACACACACACACACACACACACACAAGTAATTCTGACGCGTCTTCGAGTAGACCATACTCGTTTGACACTTAAAGAACAGTCCATGTGGCCCTCCTCCCATATGCCCAGATTGTTAAATGCTGGTTACAGTCAAACATGTATCGTGTGAATGTCCAAAATATAACCTGCAGCGATTATAAAATTTTTTAAATAGCTCAATGAAGGAAATTTTGTCAGAATCGCCTTCATTTTCAGTAATACCAATTTTAATGTTCATGAAGAGCTGTGACTTAATTTTTGATAAAATATAAAAAGTAAATAATAGAAATACGAAAACCCTTAGGGGTCTAATGAATTTTAAAATTGGAACTAAATTTTAAAATTTTACTAAGTATTTAAATTTTAATATAACTTTTAGTGAGCATGTATGGAAAACATGAGTATAAATGTTTTATTGTGTAAGTGTGTTTTCCAGTATGAGAGCGTCTGCCTTTTATGCAGCTTTCAATTCCATTTTTTCATTCATTACCACACCGAATGACCTATCTGGTCCCAGTGCTAGGCTTCTAGCCTAGACCTGTCATTTCATGCAATCCTTCACCAGCCCTATGAGAGCTGATAGTCAGCTTAGTGGTCTGGATTAAACTGTTTTAAATAATAATAATAATAATAATAATAATAATAATAATAATAATAACTCTAATAATAATAATAATAATCCATAATAATAACTTCCTAATGGCATCAGATTTATTTCCCAATTTTTTTTTGTTTTTTTGTTTCCTGTTCTATTTTCGAGCTTTTCATGACTGGTTTAATTTCACATTCACCTCACCAGCTGAAGTCGTTCAAGGTTTTTGCATCTTCCTTGCTGAACAAACGAATATAAACACACACACTATGTATATATATATATTATATATATATATATATATATATATATATATATATATATATATATATATATATATATATATATATATATATATAATTTAGTGTGTGTGTGTGTGAGTGTCTTGTCTTTCTGCATTCAAAGCGTTTTTGTTCACTGTTGAGTTAGTAGTTTCATCTTTGACTTTCCATCCTGACCCAGAGTTTTGTCATTCATTAGATTAATTTTGCCTCCTTGATAATGTTTGAATTAGCTTAAAATCTGGTACGGGGACACTACAATATCTCGTCTTTCATCTCTCGTCATCTCTCTCAGATAAATCTTGATCTCTCCCTTCTGAAAATAGCTTCATGGTATAAAGTCTTACATTCCTAAAAGAGTAATGTAAAAATCCTCAAAACCTACTTTTTTTGACGGGAAGTATGCCTGTGGCTAGGGGTTTTCGAGTGGTTGAGAATTTGTTGTTTAAAAACGATAGACTCCCACAGCGTAACCCGCCCAAGTAATTCCAGAGGAAATGGGGTTGTTATATATTTTCTCCATTTTTATCTACAATTTGGCCTTCAGAATTTTAAAATTTACATAAAAGAATGTAATTCACGGATAAAAAGCTTTTATTTATTGTTGCATTCACTTCAGAGGGGAATGGACTGAGTGGGAGAATTAAGGGAAAAATATATCCAAAAGGATTACTTTTTTCAGGGAACTCATTAGATTTGTAAAGTTATCAAAGCCAGTGACATGAAAACGAGAACTTTCTTATTTCATGATGTGTTAAAGACATTTTTCTCACATTTTTTCTTTATTGTGAAATGGAAAGGAAAATTGTTAGAAAAATTCCTGCATACTTTTCTGATCATGAAGCTTGGTCACATCAAGGGAGCGAAGGAAGCCTGCAAATCTTTTATAGAATCTAAAGATGCTTCTAGTTCACAGTCATTTTGGGAATTTTTTTCAGACTGTTGTTGAACGTTTCGGGATCATTTTGATTTTTGACCTTTCTAAATAAAACTAATCATTTCAGTTTTGTTAATCATCAAGAGTTTTGACAATTAATAAATATTTGTGTAATTATATGTGTGTTTGTATAAATTTTTTATACACAATTCACATTATTCAATAATTTTATGATTTTTAGCGGCTCGAGTAGCGCTGCAGAAGCTTTTGTTAATTGCAAACTAAAAAATAATATTGTAAACCAAATTAAGTTATTGCCCAAAATGTTATATAATAATGGTAAAACTATAGAAATATGTTGGATCGCTGCCCATATAGGGATCAGAGGAAACGAAGAGGCTGATAAAGCAGTCAGAGAACCTGCCTGTGTGACAAGTATTATAAAAATGGAAAACATATGGAATGAAGAACCTGAAAGCAAGATATAATAACCTGACTTGAAAGTGGAGTTCATCACTTTTCGAGAGAGGCATATCTGCAATAAAACCATCACGTCTCCGGATAGGCCCTTTCCGTCTGGCACGGACGCATAATGAATAATCCACATAACCCTGCTCCTCAATGCTCTGAGTAAAATGATGATAATAATTAAACGTTTGTTGTGTGAATGTCCAAAACTCTACAGCAGCGAACATCAAATTTTGAAATAAATCAGTGAAATTTTTGCCAGAAACTTCAACATTTGAAATTCATCCAGTTATAAAAAATTGACTCTAGTTTTCTTGAAAAAATATGAAAAAATATATAAATAAAAATAAATCCTTCGAGCCAACCCCGTGAGAGCTGATAATCAGCTCAGTGGTCTGGTAGAACTATTTTATAATAATAATAATAATAATAAAGGTTCAAGAACTCGACTTGTAAGATGCCTTGAGGGATATACAGTACAACAATGAATGTTCTGATGATGGCTCAACAAAAGTGTCTAGAGGCTTAAATATTTTTTTTTAAGAAAGTTAGTCTAAAACGCATTTCCTGGGAATAATTTTGCTTCGAAAGGGTGGCCCCAATTAGTGCTGACTAAGAGTATACATTTCTTCAAAATCTCTAAAAAATTGAGAATTGTTTTCCTCTATAGCATTTCTCTCCTCTCGACGCTCTTTCTCTCTATGGACATCAATTTCGAAGTTTGTTTATGCTGGATTTCCCTGACGTGGTTCATACGATTGGCATTTACTCAGTATGTAAATACAGAAACAAGATGATATCTCCCCAATAACCGACACGGATGAAACCTGACCTTATGCAGCCATATTTGTATAATTGTTGTACCCCCTACATACATGTGTGTATGTGAGAGGGCGGTGTGACAACTGCATACACCGCAAAGAGCTGACGACGTCTTATTTGTTTATCCCCAGTCCTCAGGTTTGAAAAGGATTCAGGAGGACCAACTGAAAGATGGAATTTCAGTTTTGTTCAATGACTTTTCTCATTTCTGGCCCGGTTATAGAAGGCTTAAATAAAAATCAAATGACATTAAATTGTTATTTTATATTTCTTTCATTATAAATATATATATATGATATATATATATATACATTAGAAAAAACTGTATATATATATATATATAATATCATATATATTTTCCAAAATATTTCAGCATATATATATATATATATATATTTTCTAACCTGTTCCTTATATATACCTCGGTATATATATATATCATCTACTCAGCACTTTGTGTGACCGTTTATCCAAATTGCGTTTCTAACACCTCAAAGCTTTTAAATTTAGAGCGGCCTGATATAAATCTTCCACCAGCATTTTTCAGTGCCAACCAGGGATAAATTCTTTTCTTTGTGTATTACATATTTTACCAATTTTATAACTGCCAGACTTAGTGGGAAATTGATTCCTTTTCCACTTTGAATATCCCAGAATTAGATAACATTTGACACACGATGATTTAGACAATTCTTCCTTCAATTTCTTGACCGAAGAAAAAAGTGGTTGCTCGAGGCAACGAAGACGAGATCTTCATCTTTGGTTTAAGCTCTTTTTGTAAGATATTCGTTCTCAATGGGGCGTCGATGCGTACAGTGTTAATAAGGTAGCTATGGTAGAGATGAGCAGGTGTTCATTCCCAAGATGTGATATTTTTCACCATGAGCTTCTCACTTGCATACTTAGTATCGTATAAAGCATCGTTTTGGGATTAAACACTCAAGAAACGATGCTTACATACGATACTAAGTAGCAGGAGGAAGTATGCAAGTGAGAACTCATGAATGAAAAATATCACATCTAATTCACCATCATATCACCTCCACAATATGGCCCTTTCTATTTCCTGTCACCATCACCATCGCAACTTCCATCTTGGCTCATTAAAAAAACCATCTTCATCAATTCTCTTCTTCGTTCACCTCAGCTCCGACCTTCGCCTAAGGGTTTATCAAGCTTCCATCGTCATCATTATCATCATCAACCTCATCCTCAAAGACAAAGCAATCCTAATTCACTGGGATTAAATCTACGGGGAAAGGGGAATTAATTTCCCACTAGAGGGGTCTGGGTAACAAGAAGAGCTTCATTAATAAAAAAAAAAAGAAGCGCAAGATTTCAATGCGCCTGGTTAGCTCTGAAAATGCGCAAGAGCCAGATGAATATCAGCCGCTCATAAAATAAATCAGTATCTAAGAATAGGAATTTGAGAATGCATACGTATATATATTATATATATATATATATATATATATATATATATATATATATATATATATATATATATATATATATATAT
>NC_089752.1:46157385-46176174 GCF_040412425.1 Macrobrachium rosenbergii | reverse complement strand
AGTCAGGCATTTGCTACTTATTTTGAGACGCGTTTTTTCTTGAAGGTTATAACGAGCCAAACGTCATGAAGTGATGTTTAAATCCCAATACTGATGACACCATTTCAGAGAGAGAAGTTCGAGATTCAATTGGATTGTTAAAAACAAAACAAAGGAGCTGGACCGGATGGAATCGCTCCTGGGATACTGACGCTGCTGAAAAGACTCTTGGATTGACTTTTTATATATATCTTAAATCTTATATTTTTATTTTATATATGTTATCCCGATAGATGGATGAAGCCAAAGATGTTTACGATGTTCAGAAAAGTAATCCCATGGACCCCAGTAATTATCGAGGGATAAACATAACGTCAGCATTCCCAAAATTACATATTTTCACCTCAAGATTACAGTTGGCTTACTTCCGACGAAGAGCAAAGGAGCTAAGGTAGGAGCTGTGAAGTGCATCAAATACTTGCTAACAGACTCATAATCGATATTGAAAGAAAGACGAAAAAAAATCTTCTGTGATTTTTTATGGACTTTGAAAAAGCTTTATGATAAGGCTATAAGGAGCAAATTGCTTGAGGTCCTGAGAAAATTGGGATGTGGGTCAAACATGTGGCGAGCAATTCAAAATGCTTTACAAAAAAACCACAAGCACATTTGATGACATATTGGTAGAAACTCAAGCTGGTGTCCGTCAGGAGTCCAAGTTCATGCTTCTTACTGTTTATGTGAACCTAATGATTCGAATGATAAAGGAATATGGAAAGGATGATTGGCTTGGGCTCCTTCATGATTTACTTCTAATGGACGACACTGTTATAGTTAGTACAACGATAGAGGGCGCAGTTTGGAAATTTCAACAAGTATTAAACTAATGCAATCCATATGGCATGGAAATTAACAGAGGAAAAACGAGACATTTCAGTGTAAACATAAATGACAGAGACCCTTCGATGGGCAACAGTGTATCTGTTCAGTGGTGTGATAATCATGTGTATCTAGGCAACACAATTATGAACGCAAGTATACATGAACAAGCTGAAGAATGTCTACGTAGAAGTATGAAGAATATTCTCAAATTTCAATCATTTTGGTGAAAAACAATGACGCACGTTTTTACGTGAAATTAAAGGTATGGTCTGCAGCTTTGAATAGTTCCCTGTTTTATGGTGTGAATCATAGTGGAACTTGAATGAACCTGGCGAATAAAATAAAAAGATACTCTAGGCTAATAAAGAATAATAATAGTGCGTACTGGAACTGGTTTATTTGGAGATTGAACCGATAAACACAGCTGACAAAACGTCTATTAGTAATTGAATTTTTTTAAAAAGGCTTATTGGAACGTTGTTGTACAAGAAAATTCTCATAGAATAATTGATTAATAAAGCAATAGAAATGTTGTCTCCTATGGGAGTATATATTGAAGCATTACAGCGAAAACAGGAAGACCCAGTAAAGACTGAATTTGTCAGATTACGGCGAAAAGTAAGCGAAAACATTGAATCAAGTCGTCGATTAACTTAAAGCAGTTTAACCTTGAACTTGTAACAACAACTGTCTACAATAGCCGAGAAATAGTCCCTATCAAACAGATAAGTATAAAGTCAGTATACCTGAACAAGTCTAGGTTCCCATCGATTCAAGATCCATAAAATCGTTGAAGGGTATAGAATATTACAGGCTTATCGTAGTGTGTTTCAAAACCCTTTTGTGAATTAAACCTTTCGATACATTCAACGGAATACATTCATCGTAGAAAAACCAACAATGTTAAGCAAACGCTTAGAATTTAACAGTCATTGATGTTACTGTGGGTGGGTGAAGGAGTCGCACTGATACCACGTTCTTTGATTGATGCTTGATAAGGCCTTGTAATTATGAAGGTTTTTTGGATCTTTCTCATTATTAATGACATTCTTAATACACATTAATTTTGTTACCATTAGAATAATGAGTTATATTTTTTCGTATTGATATAATCATTCAACCAGACGCCAAGCTTCGTATATCTTCGATGATGATGATAATGATGATGATGGGAGCAGAAGTCTTGAGGGGGAAGGAAGAGAGAGCGTTTCAGTGGAGGGAAAATAAGTTGATGAGAGAGGAGAGAAACAAATTGCTCGTGATAAATAAAAAAGTGGCGCTGTTAATAGAAACAATCCAGCACTGAAAATTGAATGATGGAGCTGGGAGATGACTGACGGAAGAAGGAATTGTTATGTCTGTTTTCCATCATTTTTCCAGGCAGAATTTTATCAGTGACATGGCGTCGTTAGTCCTATTTCACATCTTCTGTTTTTAATATTGTTTTTTCCTTTGTTTTTCTCTCTTTCTCTGATATACTCTCTTTCTTTTCTCTCTCTCTCTCTCTCTCTCTTCTTAGAGAAGGAAAATTATAGAAAAACAAATATGTCATATTTATGAAGTTTGGAGGCCATCAGTGCGAGTCACATGGTGCACTTTAGTATTATGTAAGGTTGTTTCCAGCGTCCCTTGGGCCCCAGATACAACTCTTTCATTCCGTTTACTGTACCTCCATTCATATTCTCTTTCTTCCATCTTACTTTCCACCCGCTCCTAATAATTTCAAAATAGTGCAACTGTGAATTTTCCTGTTACACCATTAAATCCTTTAATCTCAATTTACACATTTCAGTGCTGAATAACCTCATAGGTCCCAAAGAATTGGCCTTAAAATCATCGTAAAAACGATCCTTTCGGATCCAGTCGTTATTAGCTATTTTCTCGGCGATGCCAGGCATCTCAATAAATGGCGGTTTTATCAAGCATCTGCTTTTATAATTTTAAACTAAACGATGCCTACTTTGGGGAAGGGCTTTAACATAACGTTTAATTGCGATACCACAGTGAAATAACCCATCCACCAGTATTTAAGTGGCAATTAAGAACCGTCAAAACATTTTTATAAACACTTCTGCAAATTTTAAAAAATCTTCCTTCCTAAAATTAAAATGGCAATAGTACCATTTATTCACGACCAAATTTCTAAAGTGAAGTAAGCAGTTAGTTGAGAAATTTTTCACCTGCAAATGAATTAAAGCTAAAACGACTGCACCCCAATGAATATTTGAGTTCTATTTGAACATAAGGAGAAATCGATCCACTAATGACTTTGAGTTATATCTATTTAAATGCCCTAGATGAATGGTTGGAAGACTAATTATGCACGGAGGTTCAAAGAACGGTTGAATAAATCGAGGCGTTAGCTATAGAACAGTTATCAAATTGATTTTAATCCTGAATTTTCATGTATAAAACAAAATACATTTTTTTAAATCAGATCGAGATAAATTACCTGAAGATTTAAAATTATCTGGCCAAACTCAATAACGAACAATATTTACCAACCTTAGAATCACTCTTCATTAAACAACTAGTTCCACAGTTAAACACCCAGTCTTCCTTAACACCTCTGTATCTCTCGTGAGTTTAAGTCGAAGCTGAATCCGGCTCGAATTTTCACTCGGTCTGTGCCTTCAGTACCTTATTTTAGTTATTCCTCCCTATCCATTGTACTTGTCATTTATATTATTTGTATATATTTTTAACGTAATTTTTAGTCCGAGTTTGTTATTTAACTTTGTCTTCTTTTATAGCTTGAAAAATGGGACTTTAAGTCTTGAAAAATTGCAGCAATAATTAAGTACTTTGAATCTAGAAGTGACCTTTGTGAGATTTTTTTTCTCAAGGACCACCCCTGGTATGCAAATATATATATATGTGAAATTTCATTATCACATCGCTGTGACATTTTATATACAGATATTAACTTACAGATCGTTTATTCTCCATGTTTTCGCTACTTTGCCGGAATATCATGAAGGGGAATTATAAGAGATAAATGTTTCCAATGAAATATATATATATATATATGACTATATTATCATCCTGCGATATATATATATATATATATATTAGTATATATATGTGTGTGTGTGTGTAAAAGAGAGAGAGAGAGTGTGTGTGTGTGAGTGTGTGTGTGTGTAGAGAGAGATACTGTATATACACAGACAGTATATATGTAGACTATATATGTGTATGTGCATGGAGTGTGTATTGTCTGTCCGTATGTGTTGGTATATTTTCGCATGCCATTTATTATTTACTAAACTCTTTAGTACAGCACCCTCGTCGATCTTGGCCTCAAACCTTCTTTTCATCTTCGATTTGGCAAATCTCCTGTCCTTCAAGAGACGTATTTCCTATCATCTGGTCCTTCACGTACTTTTAGCAGTAATGTAATCTGTTCAGTAGTATGACATCGACTCTCTCTCTCTCTCTTGGATGATTTAAAAGTCATGATATCTGTTACGAGAAAAACATAATCTCCTGGTTAGTTTGTGGGAGGAACGTACGAGAATTGCGGCTGGAACTGGAATTAGAGATGGAATGACGACATTCCGTCTTCGGCGGTAGGTCTCTCTTGTTTTTCTCGGTCCACGTGCACCTTTGTTTGTCTTAAGGGTTGTGAGTACGTTTTGGTACGGTATGAAATTTAAACCACAATTGGAAACGTACAGAAAGAGAGCAGTAAGGATTTTTGTATTCTGCTTTATTAAACTAAGTCTCTACAGTCATATCCTTTTTAGTTTTCTGTAAAAGAAAACTATTGTGCCGACTTTGTCTAGTCCGTCCGAAGATCTTCTGTCCAGGAAAAGGAAAAGATGGGGAGAAGGTTTTGATGGGAGAGGCTGCAAATTGGTATGTTGATCATCCACCCTCCAATCATCAGACATACCAAATTGCAGCCCAATAGCCTCGGTAGCTTTTATTTTATTTATGGATAAAGTTAGCTTTAATCTTGCGTCTGGCAACGATATAGGATGGGCCACCACCAGCCGTGGTTAAAGTTTCAGAAAATCATTATACCGAGAAAATTGAAAGATAAATCTATTTTCAAGGTGGTGCCAGATTATAGGTTGTACAGAAAACTCGATTGCGCTTTATAGTTTCTTCGGCGCAATCGAGTTTTCTTTGCTTCTGCTGATTTTTATTAGAAATCGAGGGCAGCGGATTTGCCAATACTGAACAAAGGCAACGCGATGTTTGTTTTCGTAGAGAGTTGTGACTGAGCATCGGTATTTTTTACTATCAGTCTTCGGAGATGATGAATGCGGCGTGATAATTAATTAGACGACTAGAAATTCTCATTATAGAGACCGATCGTTGGGGAAAATCAGTAAAGTAGAACTAACTTTATTTCCAGCTGAATACTTTTTAGTTCAGTAATTACTTTGAAGGTCTTTACAAAATGCAGCTACAGTTTCTGATCATAGAGGTAAAGTTCATTATTGTCATCATCACTGTTAAATTGATTATCATGGGTGTTGTTGGCGTTGACATCATCACCTCGTAATGTCTATTTCAAACAAATTTACTAATCTATAAATAAAGCAGCTTCTTAACTGAAAAAAGTTTTGCTCCAAGAACCCTTCCATGTTGTATGTCCTCGTTATGTTGTAAAAGGCAACGACCTACTACGTCCATTGTCATCATCATCATCATCATCATCATCATTTTATCAAAAAGTTTTTTATTCTGGCCTCATGAAAAAGTCCATTAAGTTTAGTTTAAGTCGGCAGTTTTATTTCGAGCAAGTAGTTCTCGTCGCAGTTGAGGACTAAGAGGATCTTAACATCAAGATTATTAGATACTTGGAATCTTTCTGCACTAGATAATTAGGAATAAGAAATTAGTTTTCCTCTTATCAAAAGATATATCAGTCCCTCACTCTCCTTCCTATAATCTATACTATACATGTCTTTTGTTTTCATCGTCAGTGATCTTTGACGGATGTCACACACTGTATCGTGTATTGATTACTTTTCATGACCTTTCTGAATTACCATTTTATGGGGTTTAGGAGAAGGTGTTGACTGGAACAAGGAGTTTCATCATTATCATTATTATAGTGTTTTTGTTCAGCAGTAAATATTGCTTTAAGACATTATAGACTAGTCACTGGTTTGCATAACAAAACAGATATCACTAAACTCTTAGAAGTATAATATGACAAGGTTAAAAAAAGCCCTTCCTTGTGGTTGAATCGTTAATTTAAAAACTCTCTCTCTCTCTCTCTCTCTCTCTCTCTCTCTCTCTCTCTCTGATCGTAAAAAACATGGTGATGAGGCAGTTACTAACATCGTCATTAATTTTGAGTAATGGACTGGAATATCAAGCCTTCCATCCTGTACCAATTCAAAATGAAGAGGACACTTAAGTAGGACTCAACGGAAAGGAATTTAATGTTTATTACAATGGCAAAGCTTATACAGAAAATTTGGAACTGGTGTTACTGTGATGTTCCAGCCTTGTTATTATTCATGAAAGTTGCTATTTTTTAATGTGTATGTTTGTGACTTTGAATAATTTTCCTTTTACGAGGTTTTTTCACCAGGTTTGTCAGAAACTTTTAATTAAGGTACATGGAATAACGAGAAAAAGAGATGTGTGCGGATTATTGAAGATTAGGCTATTGAGAATTTGTGAGTGAAATTATTTTCAGAGACTTTTGGTTATGTATATGGTGGTAGAGAGATGAATTTAAACTGATTTAGAAAACAAGAGTTGTTCAACCATTAAGATGCCCATATCCAGCCTCAAGTGTTCTCAGTGTAATTTTAAGGAGAAGAGAGGGTCACTTTTTGTTTTTGTAACGGCAATTTTCCCCTTGTGTTAACATGAAAAAACAATTTTGATTATGTTTATATATAACAGTTTCTTTTGTGGAACTATTTTGCATTAAAGGAATGGCTTTATTGGCTTAAAAAGATTTTTTTACTTTGATGCTGAAACATTTATCAAAAATAAATATTTTAAACAAGTTTCGTGGATTGTAAGTGTGGTGTGAATTTTCCGGAGGTTTTCTAAGAGAAATACTCTGTTCATGTTTCCAAAAGAGTAATCCCTGCAATTAATTTATGTACGTTGGGCTTTATTTTTACGCGTTGTTTCTCTCAATAAAAAGGATGTAGCCTATTTTAAAGTAAAATTATGTTTTGGCATTAGTATTACAACAGCTATCAAGTGTTTTGCTGTTTCTTTGTCCATAAAACTCTTTTCACGGATAGTCTGTTAATTCATTTTTATGTGATAATTGCTTCGTGATATTTGCATCAGCCCTGTATCTAGTCTGCTTCTATATACAATTTCCATCAGTTTACCCTAGATATTTTTGAAGTTCATATGAGAGAAATGATCGGAGGGAGTTTTACCACCACATGCTTTTTTCCCAGTAAGCTATATTAATTTATTCGATATTTTTTTTTTTCAGAAGAATGCTCAAACTAAAGTCTAATGGTGCCTTTGAGATTCTGACTAATAATTAGAAAAAGTCTATTATTCTGAATAGTAACCTTTTCATTTTTAGGTATTTTTTGGAGAGGGGGAAATTTCGACAAATTCAAAAGATCACATCGCTTGTCTTAAATGCGTGGCTACGTCTCTTGGTTTGATAGAAAGTAAATTGACTTACGTGATAAGCCTTTCTTCTCAGCCTAGGACAGATTTTAAGCTATTTTAGGCCATTCATGTCAAAAGGAGTTGAGGTGGTATATACATTATGTCCGAGCTTCTCAGATATTCTTTTCAGACCCTGTATATATATCTTAACTTTATTGCTTTTTCTTTTCATCTCTTAATTCATATTTAGCACTTTTATTCCCATCTTGACCTATACTATCTATCTCCTCCACAACCACATTCTCAGGCTCATTACCTCAGCTTCCTTTCGCTTTGTGTTTATTCAGAAGTAATATTGTACACGTCCTTTTTGTGGAAAATATAACCTTATTTTTCGTGGAATTATTTTATCGTTAAACAAATGGCTTTGCCGGTTTTATGCATTGAAAGAAACTCATTTTGGATGAAAGGATTTATTTACGTATTATGCTGAAATATTTATAAAAAAATGTTTTAAAAATTTTGTACAATGTATGGGGGATGTCAATTTTCCTGAAGTCATCTGAGAGAAGTATTTTGCCCGTTTCGATAAGAGTAATCGTTTCAATTAATGTATGTACGATAGGCATTGTTTTTTACATCTTTTTACATTTGTTTTAATGTAAACGGAATTATTTCTTAGAAAGGGTAGGCTACTGCTTAGTGTTTTATAAAACTATATTTTGGCACTTGCATTATTATAGCCATTTGTCTGTTCATATAATTCCGTGTATTTATAGTTCCCTGTGTATAAAGTTGGTTAGTCTGCGTGAATGCATTTATAGGTAAAGATTGCTTTGTCACATTGCTTCGGCGTATTATCTAGTCTGTTTCTCTTGTACGATTTTCAGTAGTTTTCCTGAAATATTTTATGTGTATTTGAGGGAAAAGATCGGAGTGACTCTTACCATAATATATGATTTTGTCGGCAAGATTGTATAAGCAGCATTAAATTATTGCCGTTGAGATTTTGACTAATAATTAGAAAAACTGGGTTATCCTGAATTTTAACATTGTCTTTTTGGGCTATTCTGGGGGGGACGGTGGAGGTGGGAAAGGATCACGACGTTTGTCTGAACGGTTTGCACCGCATCTTGATTTTAATAGGAGGTTACTTGAGCTTCATGATAAGCCTTTTTAATCCGCCTATGATAGATTTTAAGTTAATTTAAGCCACCCATGGTAACAGGAGGGAAGGTGGTGCGAATGCTCGAGTTCCTTAAACATTTAATCTTTTCAGATTCTGTGTTATATCTTTGTTTTATTGCTCTTTCGTTTCATATTTTACTTTAAATTTGACACCTTTTTCCCAATCTTAACTTATGCAATCAATCTCCTCCAAAGCCACATTCTCAAGCTAATTACCATAGTTTCCTTCCGCTTTGTTACTCAAATTTGCCATTGCAGACCTTAACCTTACAGACCTTACAGTTTGTTCGGGTTGCCCCAGGTCCCTCAGTGTGATGCACCTTTGCTGTCTACCAGAGAATTGCTAATGCATCTTTCGGTATATTTTGCATCTTCCAATCTTGGATGGTCTGGGATGCAGCTTAGATATTTGTCGATCTTATTCTTAAACACATCTACACTCACTCCTGATATGCTCCTCAGATGAGCTGGTAATGCATTGAATAATCGCTGCATTATTGATGCTGGTGCGTAGTGGATTAATGTCCTGTGTGCTTTCCTTAGTTTTCCTGGTATAGTTTTGGGTACTATTAATCTACCTCTGCTTGCTCTTTCTGATATTTTTTGCTCCATGATGTTTTTGGTAATTCCTTCTATCTGTTTCCATGTAGCGTTCTCTTCTCCTTTTGAGACTATATAATTTTAAGAATTGTAGTCTTTCCTAGTAGTCTAGGTCCTTAACTTCTTCTGTTCTAGCTGTAAAGGACCTTTGTACAGTCTCTATTAGTGCAATATTCTTTTGGTAGTGTGGGTACCATATCATATTGCAATATTCAAGTGGACTACGTACATACGTTTTCTAAAGCATAATGATGTGTTCGGCTTTTCTTGTTTTGAAGTGCTGGAACAACGTTCCCATCTTTGCTTTGCATTTTGTCAATAGTATTGCTATTTGATCATTGCATAGCATATTCCTATTCAGCATCACGCCAAGGTCTTTAACTGCTTCCTTATTTGTGATTGTCTCGTTATTAGGTCCCTTATATGCATATAGCATTCCTTCTTTATCACCATAGTGTATTGATTAAAATTTATCATAGTTAAATACCATCCTATTTACCTCTGCCCATTCATATATTTTGTTTAGGTCTCTTTGTAGCGAGTTCCTATCTTCACCACAAGTAATTTCTCTACCTATTCTTGTGTCATTGGCGAAACTTCTCACTACTGAGTCCTTAACATTACTGTCTATGTCTGCAATCATAATAACAAACAGCAATGCAGCTAACACCGTACCTTGTGGCACACCGGATATTACCTTAGCTTCATCCGATTTCTTATCATTTGCAATTACTATCTGTTTTCTGTTATGCAAAAATTCTTTCATCCACCTTCCTGCTTTGTCCACAATATTATGTTTTCTAATTTTTTCGCTAATATATTATGGTCTACCTTGTCAAAAGCTTTTGCAAAGTCTAGGTAAACCACATGTGTATCTTTTTCCTTTATCATATTTTTATATATGTTTTCATGGTGGACTAACAGTTGGGTTTGTGTACTTTTTCTGGGTACAAAACCGTGTTGTCCTATATTAAACAAACTATTTTTCATTAAATGTTACATTATATTTTTCTTCATTGCCCTTTCATACACCTTCATAATATGTGATGTTAGACTCACAGGCCTATAATTACTTGCCACTAGTCTTGATCCACTTTTGAAAATAGGGGTAATATATGCTAATTTATGTTCATCATAAATCTTGCCTGTATCTACACTTTGTCTTAATAATATTGTGAGCGGCTTTGCAATAGAATAAACTACTTTCTTTAACAAAATAGCAGGGGCGATGTCTGGTCCCGCTGCTGATCATTTTTCATTTCATTAATAGCCTGCACATTATCGGCTTCATTAATATCTATGTCCGTTAAATATTCACTATTCTCATCTCTTATTTCTGTATCATTATCTTCATTATCAATTCTAGGTATAAATTCTCTTATATATTTCTGCTAATATGTTGCATATTTCCTTTTTTTTAATTCATTAATCACCCTTCAATTTGTAGAGGGCCTATTTCTATTCTTATTTTATTCATCTTTTTTGCATATGAGTAAAATATTTTGGGGTTTGCTTGGTATTTTTTAGGGTCTTTTCTTCTAAGTCCCGTTTTTCATTTTCTTTTGATTGTATAATCTTTTGTTCTGCATTTTCTATCTTACTTTTTAGTTCCATCGCTTTCCATGCATTCTTTTATTTTGCAAGAACATTTTTCCACTTTCTGATTTTCTGGAACAAGATCCTTCTGTCTCTTGGTATGCGTGACTGATATTTACTTTTCTTCTTCGGTATATATTTTTCCACTGTTTCCTCTAATATTTTATATAATAGTATATCCGTATTTACCTGTATATTATCACTTACGAATGTGTTTTCCCAGTCTTTGTTTAATTCTTCATTTATTCTGACCAATTTATATTCTTACTATAGAAATTGTATCTTCCATATCCTTCCCATTTTTTCGTCTCTTGCTTATCTGTTTTCATGCACTTTGGAATGGACTGTTAATTCTATGACATTATGGTCTGAAATACTCGTATTATACACTATTATTTCTTTAACATAGTTCACCTCGTTCACAAATATACTAGGTATAAAATATTATCCTTTCTTGTTGGCAGGTGATTTATTTGCTGAATGTTATGTTCTAGTAGCATATCTAACAGCTTTTCAAATTGCCTCTTATCTTCTGCGCTACTATTACTCTCTTTTTTATATGTATAAATGCAACCACAGTCTCCTATTCGTTCTTTCCATTTTACAAAAGGAAAGTTAAAGTCTCTGGTTAGGAGTAAAGTCCAGTCTTTGTGATTTCTACATATATCATCCAATTTGTCAATTATTATGTCAAACTCTTTAGTATTAGGAGGTCTGTATATTACAATGTTCACTAATTTTTCAGATTCAAATTCTTCCGCTGTTAATTCACATTCTGTGTTCCTATATTTCTCACAGTTTTTCCTTGATTTACATCTCTCCCATATATCGCGGTTCCCCTTGATTCCTATTTTTTCTATCTGATCTATAAGTTTGGAAACCCTTTATCTGATCATCATTACCAGTCTCTTGTGAATACCAGGTGTCACTTATATTCATTATATCTATTTTTTCAGTTAGGGCTAGTTCTTCTAAAAACTCTATTTTTCTTTTTGAGTTACTCAAAACTAAACCCTGTGCATTCATCACTATGATGGTTTGCGTATTATCTCCATTATCTAATATGGGTAATAATAAGGATTTTCCCATGTCTCTTTCCTGTTGTGATATGTTGTTCTTTTCTTCATTTCCATAACTTCGGACATTAAAAAATCCTACTTTTCCAATATAGTTGATCTTCCATCTTCATATTTATTCATTTTGTGTTTGTACCTGGATCTGTCTCCATATCTGCACCATCCTTTTGCATCGTAGATACATTGCTTTGTTGCACTGTACCTGGGTGCTGATGCCTCATATCGTGATGCTTTTTT
Organism: Macrobrachium rosenbergii; assembly: GCF_040412425.1. Classification (NCBI taxonomy): domain Eukaryota; kingdom Metazoa; phylum Arthropoda; class Malacostraca; order Decapoda; family Palaemonidae; genus Macrobrachium; species Macrobrachium rosenbergii. The sequence continues at coordinate 46,164,058 of NC_089752.1, read as the reverse complement.
CCTTCATCTTATACTCTTTATTCCTTTCTTTATTTGTTTCATTTTTACTTTGATTTTTTTATGTTTTTGATTTTGATTTTCATTCCTGATGGCTACAGGATGCATATACCTGCACTTTTTGTTGAATCTGCACACTTTTCCTTCTCTCAAGTTTCTACATATTTTTGGATGTAGATCGCTGCATTCAACCTCATATCCATCTAGATATGCACATTTGCTATAGATCTCATAGTTGTGACATATCTTGGGATGTTTGTAGTGACATCTTTCACTGAATCTGCAGTTCCCTCTTTTCAAAACAGTGCAGACTATGTCTTTTTTTTTCTTTTTTTTTCTTGCTCTTTCCTGTCAGTATGTATATCCGGGTACAACCTCTTTGGGATTTTATTTTGGGTTGTCATTTCATAGTTTATTTCTTTGTATGTATGCTGTTGTATTGCCTCATATGTAGAGTCTATGAGTTTCTCTGCATCCATACTCTTATCCTGATCTTTGTTTTCTCTAAATTGTTTTCTGTCTCTTCGGTCTTATTTTCTTCTATTTCATTTTCCTCTTCTTCCTCTTCCTCATTTTCTTCATCCTCGACTATTTGTACATTAAGTCTTGACTTAATAACATTGTATATCCATATTAGACATGTTGAGCAAAATACTTTTGTGTCCTTTTTTTTATTTTGCTGTACTTCTGCGCATGTAGGGTGAGTTGGTACGTGGCATGCACAGCATTTCCTTATCAGGTTTTTTGGATTTACAATGCTATACCACACATTACATAGATTGCATGCTTTAGGCATTCGTTTTCCTGTTGCATCAATCAGTATATTAACCATATTCACTTTGTTCATTTTCTTTGTTGGAATGTGTTGATTGATGTAGATTTTCTTTATAAGTCTCTTGATCACTTCGACTTACTTTGGTATTCCTTCAGTTATTTTCATTATGTTTCCTGCTGACTTGTTCCAACTTGAAGGATCATATCTTTTCACTATGTCTGTGTATGTTCTTGCATCTTTTTGGTTGGAGTTGTTGTTGATCTCAACAATAAGAAACCCCAGCTCCCTGCTTGCCAATTCATCATATTGGTAGTCTGCTAGGCAAGCTAAATTCCTCCATCTTTTGCCGCTGTTGTTGCTAGACGCTTCCATGATGCTCAATTTTTAATATTTCACTTGAAAATAAACACCTTAGTCGACACTTTATCGTGCTATTCTGACTTTAATCTAATCACCGACAGTTCAGACAGAGAATGAATACGTCTTCAGACCAAGAACGGGGACTTTGTGAAAGAGATTCGTGTCCGATACCGTGACATGCATTAGTTTTTGTACAAAGAGAGAGAGAGAGAGAGAGAGAGAGAGAGAGAGAGAGAGAGAGCCTTCCATTTCTTTCATGGTCTTCATAATAGTTGCACTGTTCTTTGTAGGTAACAAGTCCTGTAAATTTGTTTTATTGTTTATAAAGAGGTTGAGTTTGACATGTTCTCTCTCTCTCTCTCTCTCTCTCTCTCTCTCTCTCTCTCTCTCTCTCTAAACACTCAAAACTCTCTATCTATATATATATATATATATATATATATATATATATATATTATATATATATATATATATACACTAACTATATATATAATCATGAAGATTAAATTTGGCCGCTTAATAAAAAAAAAAAGACTGCGGGGAATATCTCCTTGAAAGAGATTATCGTTGAAGGAATTTATATAAGTGATAGGGGGAAGGGTAGAGGGGACAGGGGGCGAACCTGACACTGAAACCCATTCAGCGACTCCAGTAGACGCTACTTTGAGCTGTCAAAGAGGTATAAGTCTTTGCCGAGTAGGCTGTATATTTTACCCGTCGTGAGCGAAATTGTTTTGCTTCAGCAATGACCCACCTCGCCATGACAGTTCATTGTTGGCATTTTGAACACATAGCTCTTATTATGAAATTTTTATCACACCGTAATTTATATACAATCATGAAACCAAATGTCATTTTATGCGACATTTGTAGTTTCATGATTGTATATAAATCATCGTTGTGATAAAAAATTTCATAATAAGAGCTGCGTGTTCCAAACGTACCAATGAACTGTCATGGCGGAGGTGGGTCATTGCCGAGCTTAAGTACAATTTCCGCTCACGACGGGTAAAAAACAGTACAGTCTACTCGGCAAAGACTTATACTCACTTGATAGTTTAATGGTAGCATCTACCGAGTCGCTGAATAGGTTTCGTGGTCATGGTTCGTGTCCCGACGATACCAATTCATTTATCACTTATATAAATTCCTTCGGCGACAATTTCCGTCGGAGATATTCCCGAGGTAGCGTGAATTTGATATTGCTTGACATTTGTAGCTTCATGATTGTATATAAATCACGGTGTGATAAAAATTTCATATATATATATATATGTATATATATATATATATATATATATATATATATATATATATATATATATATATATATATATATATATATATATATATATGATAAGTCTCTTGATCACTTGGACTTTCTTTGGTATTCCTTCAACTATTTTCATTATGTTTTCTGCTGACTTGTTCTAGCTTGAAGGGTCATATCCTTTCACTATGTCTGTGTATGTTTTTGCATCTTTTTGGTTGGAGTTGTTGTTGATCTCAACGATAAGAAACCTCAGCTCCCTGCTTGCCAGTTCATCATATTGGTAGTCTGCTAGGCAAGCTAAATTCCTCCATCTTTTGCCGCTGTTGTTGCTAGACGCTTCCGTGATGCTCAGTTTTTAATATTTCACTCAAAAAAAAAAAAACACCTTAGTCGACATTTTATCGTGCTATTCTGACTTTAATCTAATTACCGACAGTTCAGACCGAGAACGAATGCATCTTCAGACCAAGAACGGGCACATTGTGAGAGAGATTCGTGTCCGATACCGTGCAATGCATTAGTTTTTGTACATGAGAGAGAGAGAGAGAGAGAGAGAGAGAGAGAGAGAGAGAGAGACTTCCATTTCTTTCATGGTCTTCATAATAGTTGCTCTATTCTTTGTAGGTAGCAAGTCCTATAAATTTGTTTTATTAAGGGCTGAGTGTGATACTGGTTCTCTCTCTCTCTCTCTCTCTCTCTCTCTCTCTCTATATATATATATATATATATATATATATATATATATATATATATATATATATGAAATGCTCCTTAATTCTCCTGACAAAGTAACTTCAGTATACTGCAATTTGGATAATACTCTTCGTCTTGTCTTTTATTACAAAAGTTTTATCCGTGATCCCCTTTTGTCTCGTTTTCTTCAGAAAAAAATGTAAGACTTTTGTGTTTTTTCACTAATACATTGGCAGACACACCCCACCCTCCTTCGCGGGTACACACATACACACACACACACACACACACATGCACAAAATCTGCGAATGGCTTTTGGAGTGCTGTAGGCTTTTTAGTTTTCTGTAAAAGAAAACTACTGTGATGGCTTTGTCTGTCCGTCCGCACTTTTCCTGTCCGCCCTCAGATCTTAAAAACTACTGAGGCTAGAGGGTTGCAAATTGTTATGTTGACCATCCATCCTACAGTCATCAAACATACCAAATTGCAGCCCTCTAGCCTCAGTAGTTTTTATTTAATTTAAGGTTAAAGTTAGCTATGATCGTGTTTCTGGCAACGCTATAGGACAGGTCATCACCGGGCCGTGGCTGAAAGTTTGATGGGCCGCGGCTCATACAGCATTATACGTAGCATAGAAAATCCCAATAGAGTCGGAAGAGACTGGCATTTTTTACTAGTTATTATTGTTAATCAGCAAAACTGAAAGGATTTATTAGGCTAAGTGTGACTTTAAATCTTTCAAAATCGATCAGGTGATACAAGAATGAAAATGCCTGATTGCTTGTGATGTCAGCGGACATTGCCATGGATTCTTAATTTAGAAAATACTTTTATGTTATAAAATAAATACAATTGCCTAATGTCATTGGCCTTTTCAATTTAAAGTTGTTTTGAGATTTACTTTTTTCCTGATGGTTTTTTTTCTTTATTTAAGCAGTGGAAGATAATTAATCTTTTGCCAGGTTTCCTTTTTTAAACATCCTTGCTTTTGGGCAACGCATTAAAAATGGAATTTATTAAATCTGTTTTTCTCACTTAGGCTAGGGTGCTAATCCTGGAAGTGTTAATTGGAAAACTTCTGAAGATTTTCCTAGTTTTTTTTTTCCGTCAAAACAGTTAGGTTTATTTGACGAAACTTCGGTGCCACTTTTCCTTTGAGTCGTCGTAATGTTCCTGGAACGCCCTATCTCTCCCGCTCCCTCTCCCTCTCCTTTTCCAAGTCGCTTTTTAGTTTTCTGTAAAAGAAAACCATTGTGCCGGCTTTGTTTGTCCGTCCGCGCTTTATTCTGTCCGCACTTTTCTGTCCGCCCTCAGATCTTAAAAACTACTGAGGCTAGAGGGCTGCAAATTAGTATGTTGATCATCCACCCTCCAGTAGTTTTGTATTTTATTTAATAGTTAAAGTTAGCCATAATCGTGCTTCTGGCAACGTGTTTGGGGTGCTTTGGGCCGCGGCTAATGATACCGAGACCACCGAAAGCTAGATCTATTTTCGGTGGACTTGATGATACCCTGTAGCGGCTGTACAGAAAACTTGATTGCGCCGAACAAACTTCGATGCATTTTTTACTTGTCTTTTTGAGACTGCTTATAGTTTTTGTATAAGTATTTCGCAGAGTGTGCATTGCCATTGTACATGTATCTTCTGTTTTTAATACAAGTTAGGTTGTGTAATTACCCCTTAATGCTCCTCATTCAAATGGGTTTGCTTTCATTGTCGCGTACTAAATATTCAGAAAATTTGGTTATCTATTCTCAACGATTTTTTTATTTGTGCGACTTCAGTATAATTGTCTACTTGCTACTTCGTGCCTTTCTTAACCGTTTGGGGGATATTGCTAAGGACTGAATTTATGCGCCACACTGTGCTAGGAATGTTGGAAAACTGTCGGCAGGAATCATTACCATGTTTTACTTTGAAAGTAAAGGTTTTGTTCATCCTTACTGTCTTCTTCCCTTAATTTTACTTAACGAAACAATTCGTGGAACGAATCGCGTCTAAGTAAGTTTTTGCACCTAAATTTAGAATTATCATGAAATACTAATTTAAAATCAAAAGAAAATATTCTGTCTTATGTAACTCAAAGACATTAATTATTTTGTAAGAAAACAGTAATAAAATTTTTTCGTTTCTGTATGAAGATGAAAACTTTTCCAGGCTACATTTTGAATTTCTGTTTAAAAAGTTGCATTAATTTTGAACTCTTTGCAAATTATTTGTCCGCACTTTAATGTTGCATTCATTTTTTCTGTAGATAATTGAAGTTATATATTTTCAGTAATTGTCATTTCTTTGTATTTCTGTACCACTTCTTAATAGTTTTCCACTCTATGTAAGCGAAATATATGTTAAATATTTTGATTTGTATGTATTTTTTTATGAATTCTTACATCTTGTGCAATGGTTTATTCACTAATTATTCTAGTTTTAATTATTTTTTACATTATGGCTTTACTTCCATTGGAGAGCATACGGTTGTTCTCTGCTCTAGTTCTTCCTTGGAAGAGTGGGTTCCGTTCTCAGCTAGCACTCTGCTGGCCGCGAGTTCGAATCTCCGAGCGGCCAATGAAGACTAAGAGGAATTTATTTCTGGTGATAGAAATTCATTTCTCGTTATAATGTGGTTCGGATTCCTTTGTTGTGATCCTGTTGCTAGGTAACCAATTGGTTCTTAGCCACGTAAAATAAATCTAATCCTTCGGGCCAGCCCTAGGAGAGCTATTAATCAGCTCAGTGGTCTGGTTAAACTAAGGTATACTTAACTTAACTCAGCATCCAAACCTAGTATTGTACAGATATTTTTTATCATTACACTTAGAATTGCGTGCTTTATTCCCTGATATATATATGTTATTTAGTAGTTGCTGATAAAAAACTGACAGCTTCTCAAATACTTCATAAAACCACAAATAAGGCTCACTACAAGAAAACTGTCTCCTTTACGTTTAACACTATCTATACTGCACAACCTGTTGTGCTTTCAGAATAATAGGGTTCTTTCATATACCAATAATGCCGAGCCGTCAACTAGGTTCATATTCATTATCCATAACAAACACACGCCGTATATACATACAACGAAGTGGTAAAATACTCTATAACCCTGACGCTGAGAAAATGGAGAAAAGAGAGCGAGATCGTGCTTTTCTTAAAAAAAAGAAAAAGAAAACATGCAACTACCAGTAAAATGAATAAGTGAATACTTTCATGATTTCAAAGAAATGTCCTGCGTTCGATTTATACTAAATAAATCGAACGCAGAACATTTCTTTGAAATCATGAAAGTATTCACTTATTCCAGTAGAACTTCAATTGGAATTAGTGCCGGGAAGTTTAATGTTTTTTATGATTGATGGTAGGTAAACGAACTGATCTGATCTAAGTTTAAGTATATCTTAGTTTTACCAGACCACTGAGCTGATTAACAGCTCTCCTAGGGCTGGCCCGAAGGGTTAGACTTATTTTACGTGGCTAAGAACCAATTGGTTACTTAGCAACGGGACCTACAGTTTATTGTGGAATCCGAACCACATTATAGCGAGAAATGAATTTCTATCACCAGAAATAAATTCCT
>NC_089752.1:46084885-46152385 GCF_040412425.1 Macrobrachium rosenbergii | reverse complement strand
AATGCACCATCTCACTGACGGGTATGATGGTCGGTTGAACGACTGTATAACAGTGTTAACCATGAAGTGTGTGTTTGTGTGTATATATATATATATATATATATATGTATATGTGTGTATATATATATATATATATATATATATATATATATATATATATATATATATATATATATATATTATATATATGTTTATATGTATATATCCGAAATATAGCTATATCTTCTACCTTTTTTGCTATATTTTCTACCTTTTGGAGTTTTTATGGCTACTTTTAATATATATATATATATATATATATATATATATATATATATATATATATATATATATATATATATATGTGTGTGTGTGTGTGTGTGTGTGTGTGTGTGTGTCTAATAAAAGGGCTCATAAAACTCCAAAAGGGTAGAAATGTGTGTATGTGTGTGTAATGTAGACTATAAGGATTATTTTGAGCAATTTTTATGTATTTACGCATACAGTTACAGCTTGATGCTCTTTGAATCCTCTGAAATAGAATTTCATTCATATATGCTTCATTAACTATCTCTGCGTTTAGAATTAAAATATGAATGCTTAGATTTCACAAGGATTATGCTTTCCATTAATATACAAAATATAATTATTACCAATGGTAGTAGGGGAGAGGCACGTTTGTATTCATCTTTCTTTGTTCACGTCAAAAACGTATTAGATGCGACTCCCGACAACATAAACGCATTCCATTTGTTCTTTTGTCTTTAGGAGATAACACCCCCCCAAACCCCACCCACCACCATTCCCGCACAATCTTGCAAATCATCCTTAGCGAATGTATGGAAAAGGATCCTGTATAGATGTCATAATCCTTCATCAGAAAACGCGCCATTCAGTTTTGTTCTTTCTTTTGAAAGTACGATATCTCTCACTTTAATCCTCTTTTGTAAAGACGGAAAGCTCAGGCGTAGGGGCTCGGGATGAAGGCATCTGGCCAAAAGTTCCTCAAGATTGAAAGGTTTCATACAGCGTAGCTTCTCTCTCTCTCTCTCTCTCTCTCTCTCTCTCTCTCTCTCTCTCTCTCTCTCTCTCTCTCTCTCACGTCCATATATGATATAAAGCGTATTGGAACTGTAGATTTATTAATTTTGCCGGATTTTTATTTTATTCAAAAAGGAAAATATGTGTGCTGCCACGCTTTTGGCTTTAATACCTTTAGTCCGAGCGAGAACTGCGTGTAGTCATCATGGCTGGAATATTTTCATTTTCTAATTTTGTGGGGAAGGTGGCGTTGCTTGAGGTTTCATTCTTTTTACTTCCAGGATGTTATGATGCTTTTTTCCTACTTACAATTGTATATCGCATATGCGATTGTTTGGTTTTGAGTTAGGTGTACTGTAGTTATACCAGATTTATTTGTTAATACAAACGTAAGCTCTGTTAAAACGAGTTGTGAGGCTAGATTACGTTCCTGGAGTGGATTATTTGACTGAGTTTTAGATTTTTGAGTTAGGAAAATTGTTCAGATCAAAATATTTACCCTTCTATAAAATCCTGGATTTCGAATTAGATTACAATATTATGGTTGATATTTGTAAATCACTGTATAAGATCAGAATAATAATTTGAAAACGAGAAGTGTCTTTAAGGGGGAAGTAACTCGTTGTAAATACTAAAAGTAGAATTTTGATTTGTTTTTAAGTATATATCCCCCCTTCTCTCTCTCTCTCTCTCTCTCTCTCTCTCTCTCTCTCAAAAGGAGAGCTCTTGGAAAACATTTATTTGTTCATTGTTTGCAGTAGAAATTGTTTTTGCAAAAAATTATATTTATTTTAAACGTCAGTCACTGAAAGATATAATATTGAAGTGGTAAGTGGGCAAAACTGACAAGAGGCTAATCCATTGTAACGGTGTTTACTGCTTCCATGGAATATTTGCATTTTGTGGCGGGTTCAGTCATTTTTCATTTCCATCATGTGAATAATATTATTTTAATATTTTTTTTATTTATTTAGAAATTTTTCTTTCAGCCTTTTATCATCCTAGTCGATACTTTCTATCAGTGCTTCGACACTCCATCCTTGCTTTTTCCTCTCGAATTTTGTTTTGTCAAACACGAGAGAGAGAGAGAGAGAGAGAGAGAGAGAGAGAGAGAGAGAGAGAGAGAGAGAGAGAGAGAGAGAGAACATATACCTAAAAACCAATAACAATTATATTTTTGTAATTTATAAGGTGTTACTTCCTTCTGAAAGACATGACTCTATTTGGTAAGAGTTAATCAGATTGACGTTATATTAAACGTAACGCGCCTTATTGTTGATGTCCATTTATGAAGTGAAAGAATCTTTCGGCCTTCTCTGCATTTACTTTGATATTTTCAGGTTTAACTGAACTTTGCCATAGGGCAAGGTGTTGCAAGGTGTTGAGGGGTATATGAGGCTTTCTTATTTGTTTTCTATTTTGATAGAAGCCCTAAATTAAAATGAGAAAGTTCTCCTATATATCATTATTGCGTAAATAATTTTATGCAGCAATTGAAAGATTGATCTCAGGACATTAATTATGTTTTTATTAACTATGAAGCCTTTTTCTTTGGGTTGGGACAGTTTTTAAAAAATTTTTATGGAAAGCCTTTGCTTTTATTGTAATCTTTTCGTTTTTCTGAATTGTTTTTGGAATTCCTTGCTTTGTTTGAGTAGTGGAGGCTTTTCCTTTCTACCTGTGTTATGTGATCCTTCTCTTCACTATTGATTCTCCACCGTTTGGAAAATAATGAGACCATTCTGTATGCAAGCAGCACTCCACCCCAAGCATTCAATATTTGCCAATCGTTTCAGGTTCCTCGAATGGACTCTCTTAACAGAAAATAAACTCTGTTACTAAGAGCTGATGTTTGACTTGGGGTTTGTTGCTTTTAGGGAAAAGTATAACGGAAAGAGAGAGAGAGAGAGAGAGAGAGAGAGAGAGAGAGAGAGAGAGAGAGAGAGAGAGAGAGAGAGAGAGAGGGGGGGTTATTAATTTCTGTTCTGTTTCCTTCTACTTATCCTCCATTACTATCTTCAGAATACCTTCCTGACGCTTCCTCTCGCAAGATGTTAATGTTGAATGTTTGGTCCTCACAAATACGCTGACGTTTCTCCCTGTACTCGTTGTTTGCGATGATAATAGCTGCTTCATGTGCGCAGTCATCTTGCAATACTAGTGTTATTTTTTCATAAATGTTCTCCAACTTTCTACACTCACATTATACTTCAGATATATTTCCTAATCTCCCATAGGGGCAAGGAATATTTTTGAACCTATTGCATAATGATAATTTTTCAGGGAGAGAGAGATAGAAAGACGGAGGTGTTTGGAGTTCTGGTATGGACTTAATATGACGCTGTTTTTGTGTAACTTCAGAAAGATTAGAAATCTGAAGTAGGCTGGATTACCTCTGAAAGTCGTCGTGTGATCTCCGTGTTGGGATTTGAATTTTTCATGATTTTCTGGAGAATCTCAGACCTTTGTCTTTGGCAGTGAGTGATATTTTACTGCTCTTCATTTGTTGTTCACTTCTTGTGTGCGTGTGTCCATTTTCATATGTGCCCTTGCATTTGTATACATACTGCATTGATTTATGCGTTTATACATTATTTGATATATACAGTATATATATATATATATATATATATATATATATATATATATATATATATATATATATATAGTATGTATGTATGTATGTATGTATAGATATATACATACATACATGTGTGTAAATACAGTATATTTAACATACATACATACATACATACATACTTACACACACATTATATATATATATATATATATATATATATATATATATATATATATATATATATATATATATTATATATGTATGTATGTTAATGACCCTATAGCCTGGTCAGATAGGGTCATAATCTCTTACTGTATCTGTTTCAAGAACAGCATAAATCATGTTACTTTCCTAAGATTCTCTGGTAGCGATGGCCATCCCTGGGTCAGCAAATTCCTTCTCCCTCGTCGATTCCTCTCCCTGTATCTAACCTCAGACAAGGGCCTACTGGAATTAAACACCCGGATGCGAAACTAGACTTTATTTGCAAATTTAACAAAAGTAACTCAGCAAAAACTACTGACATAAAAATGGAAATCATAACTAAAGGAAATTCTGGTACACAATCCATCGAATTAATAATTTTAGACCATCTAATACTAGTGACTAATACCTTGGTCATCAAATAAAATAAACAGGTCAAAAGTAGGTCATAGTCTAATACATTCCCATTGAGTACATTCTCGACCTCGTACTCAGCGAAACATCTGAATAAGACAAGCAAAATCTTCTTTTAGTTTCCCAAAACACAAAAAAAATGCAAAAATGGGAATTCTTCCCACGTTACTCAAAAACAAAATACATATTACAGAAATGGAGAAAACAATCTACAGTTTGGTAAGTAGATATGCTCCTTACATCTAAACCCAGTGTACAAATCAGTTCAGTTATTGAGCACCACACACAGTTCTCAAACTTCTCGAGACCTTTAATAAGGTTCAGTGTTGGTCTTGGAATGATTCTTTTTACTCTGTTTCATTCCATCACTCCTCGGGACTCTGCCCCTAAAGACATGCACAAACACACATCCTCACCGGAACCTGGACACTTCCGGCGGACGTACAAACGGTGTCATGTCACATAATTCCACTCCTCGAAAAGTCTGACACTGTTCTTACTTAATGAGGAAGTGTGTCAGAAGCTAGCTAAACATTCCTCTCCATAATACTAGTAGACAGTCCGAGACGAGGATGAAAAGAACATTATACTGATGTTTACCATGCATATTCTCTCTCTCTCTTTCTCTCTCTCTGTCTCTCTGTCTGTCTGTCTGTCTGTCTCTTTCTCTCTCTCTCTCTCTCTCTCTCTGTATGCATATGTGTATTCAAACACTATCGTATTATTGCAGGGATGCTAGATATGCCACAACATTAGCATTACCTTTTGTCCTGTTTCATTTCATTGGCTCTAATGCCCATTTACAGCCTTATAGGAACAGGAAACCTTTACCACCCGCCATTTCTATTTTCATAAGAAATAAAAATATTACGCTTTCAACTCCATTCACATCCTCACAGAAACTGTTACAAAGCTCCTTGATACGTCTTTCCTGTGCTTTGCATGCAAAGCAGTGACTTGAAGTCTATTTTCTCTTCGTTGTATCTGTCTTCCAATTCTCTTTCATTTTTCTAAGGTGACAGTGTCTCTTTGTTCGCCTACTTTAAAAGAATAACATAGACTGCATAGAAGTGGCATTTCTCCCGTGACTTCATTTTTGTATTATTACTTTCTCCTCCTCATCAATTACCTCCATGTTGTCGTTCTCCCTATTTTTTTCTCTTCATTAATTCTTTCTACCTGATATCTAATTCTTTCTACCTGATATCTCAGTATGGGAAATTTACCGTAGTTGACAGTTGATTCAGGATGACAAAAATAACTTATAATGCTGTTATTAAATATAATGCTTTATAGACAATTATGTTCATCAATTTACAGAGCTAATAATTCCCCAGTGTCCACATAAATTTGTCCATTTAGTTGACTTGGAGCAAACATTACTAAAAGTGACTAGGTTATTCTTTGTAGTTTAATTTCGTTAGTTTCTATTATAGAACAGTTCACAATAACTGTCGCCTTATGTATATGTACTGTAATCTTTCTTGAAAGTTATTTGTTTAGACTTTTAGAGTTTTGTAATACAATTTTATTTTATGTTTCGTGTTATTTTTCATATTTTACTCATGCATTTTCCATATTTTTGTTTTCAATGCAGTTGTGACGATTACACTTCCTGTGGAGCTGCCTGATAAAGGATAAAGATCATTTAGGAAGCTTGATTTAAGCAGTAAACTAAAGGAAATACAGTTCATTTATCATTAAATGCATGTCATCTTCTTACTTGCATATTGACAGTGCCTCGTTGAATTGCTCCAGAACGCAAATTCTTTGTACCTAACTCTTATTGTGCAGACTCAGCAAATAATATAAGGCTTATCTTCCTGAATTAAGGCTGTAATGGACTCAGATGTCCTCTTCTAAGCAAACCAAGTTCTCACACATCACATATATTCTATAACAACTAGGTTCGTGAAAATGCGAAAACCGCGGGAAACTTCTTGCTGTTAGACTAATTAACAGCTGTACAAACTCAGCAATTAACTCTGCTGTGCCATTGATACAAGTGTTGCATAATTATCCGTTTCGTACGAGTAATTGACTCTGAAAGGCCCGAACCCGTGCAGGCTATCACAGTTGCGCTGCTGCTGATTGCGTAATGTTTCACCCAAAACCTGGCGTCGTCGATTGACAGTTTCACATGCACTTATTAGATTAGGTCTCGCCAGATTCCCTCTGGTTGCTGTTCATTGCAGAGGGAGTTATCGGAAACATGATTGGGCAAAGAATCAGGTATATCGGAATCATGAGTGGGCAAAGAATTATGTATATCGGAATTATGAGTGGGCATAGAATCAGGTATATCGATATCATGAGTGGGCAAAGAATCAAGATATCGGAGAGAGAGAGAGAGAGAGAGAGAGAGAGAGAGAGAGAGAGAGAGAGAGAGAGAGAGAGAGAGAGAAAGTTATCGAAGTGGTGTAGGTTAGCGGAGTAAGGATTATTTCGTAGAGGCCTTTCTGGTTTAAATGGTGGTGTGATGGTAATCGTACTTAATTTGGTTGAGCACTGATCGCCCATCCTTGCAAATTTTTTTATTCCTCTCTCTCTCTCTCTCTCTCTTCTTCTTCTTCTTCTACTACCACTGCGATCTCTCTCTCTTTCTTCTTCTTCTTCTACTACCACTGCGATCGGCTACAGTCAAGATATTTCGATAAATCATCCAAAGCGAATAATGAGACAAAGATAACAATTAACCCAAAAGGCTAATACAGCAGTACCCATTAAAGGTCATCAAAGGACACCGACATCATTATTACAACAACCAAAGCAGACTTCATATTAAGGACGTCGCTCAACTAGCCCGTTCTGACCACTTTTATTTTCATACTACATCAAAGACGGCTTCTAATGGCATCCCTGCCTGGCATGCGGGCCCATATATAAAGGGAGGCTACCACAGAGCACTGAACTTGTGTTCAACTGAAGCCCCCGAGACCCAGGGGACCGATGCTCAAAGATGGAAAAGGTACAACCTCCATCGTTACGGAAATGCTATTCAAGGGGTCTCCCCTGCATTGCTCTCCTTTCTCGTTTACCATATTGGAATATGGTCTCTCTCTCTCTCTCTCTCTCTCTCTCTCTCTCTCTCTCTCTCTCTCTCTTTACTTGTTTTTTTTTAAGCGTGCGCTGTACCTTTTCAATTAAAAAACCAAAATAAAATTAAACCATGCAAAAATACTACACCTAACGAAGGAATCTTCAAACAATCTGTTTGAACCAATAGTATAAAATGATAATGTTAGGAACAGAATCTCAAATAATAATGTTAAGAACAGAATCTTATTTGTTGATCGTAAAAAATAAACCACAATAAAATTATGAAAAATTACAAATAGTGAGTAGCAGCCTGCCTACTAAAAAATAGTTACCTGCATCCTCAGAGCTGAAGCTTCACTTTAATAAATCAGTAAAGTTTTTGATATTTTACGTAAAGAATAAAGTGGGTTGTGAGCTGCACCACAGAGGCAAATCAGTAACTATTGCAAAACATATCCCGCAGTGTTAGTTTTTTTTAAAAGAAAACTACTGAGATGGCTATTTGTCTGTCCAGCAACACTTTTCTTTCCGACTTTCAGATCTTAAAAACTACCGAGGCTAGAGGGCTGCAAATTGCTATGTTGATCATCCACCATCCAATCATCAAAGATAACAAATTGCAGCCCTCTAGCCTCAGTAGTTTTTATTTCATTTAAGATTAAAGTTAGCTATGATCGTGCGTCTGGCACCGCTATAGGTGCCAACAACACAGGCCACCACCGGGGCGCGGCTAAGAGTTTCATAAGGCGCAGCTGAGAGTTTCATACAGAATTATACGCTGTACAGAAAACTCGACAGCGCCGAAGAAACTTCGGGTCATTTTTTACTTGCTTATCTTTAAAAAGGACTCGCTTAAAATTATGCATGCATTTCTAAACTATGATTATACTTGCCAATGATACTATTGCAGGAAATCATATGCGTATCAGATGGGAATACAAAAGTGCACATGAATGTGTGCAATGTAAATAAATAAATATTCATATGCATTAGCTGTACTGCCGTTTGCGTTTGAAAGGAAGTTATAAAAAGAGTTTGAGATTTACTTTCCTTGTCTGTTCATACCATGATCAATCTGAGGAAGAAGAGGCACTGAAGTCGAGGGGTTGTATGACTACCGGTTAGATGAGGAACCATCTCAAAACCTCAGTTTTTTCTATCTTCCTGTTTTCAAAATAGATAGTGAAGTGGTGAGGAGATGCAACAGTAGACAGAGAGAGAGAAAGAGGGGGTTGTTAAAGGTAAATGTTGTTTATCTACACATTTTTCTACACTTTCATCGCTCTAGAAGTCTTGATAATTTGAGCTTCAATGGCCAAGAGACAAGATCGACAGCAGGTTGTGAATGAGTTTATGAAGGAAGAAATTTCTTATGTTTATCCCCGTGATACCATATGTGGCAGGTCTGGAGAGTGGCCAGAGGTCCCCCAACTGCTGGTCGCTCACCCTTCCTGGCCGTTGCATATCTCCAGGTGGTGTTGCCGGCTCATCTTGCCTTAGTACTACCTGTGGTGTGGCAGGTCCGGAGAGTGGCCAGCAGTCCCCCAACCGCTGGTCGCTCGCCCTTCCCGGCCGTTGCGGGTCTCCAGGTGTCAGCAGTGGCTCGTCTTGGCTAGGTCCTATCGGTGGTGTAGCAGGTCTGGTGAGTGGCCAGCTGTCCCCCAACTACTGGTCGCTCGCCCTTCTTGGCCATTTCGTGTCTTCAGTTGTTGCCGGCGGCTCGTCTTGGCTTGGTCCTATCAGTGGTGTGGCAGGTCTGGAGAGCGGCCAGCTTTCCCCCAACTGTTGGTCGCTCGCCCTTCCCAGACGTTGCATTTGTCTCCAGGTGTCGGCAGCGGGTCGTCTTGTCTTGGTCCTATCGTGGTGTGGCAGGTCTGGAGAGTGGCTAGGGCCCCCCCAACCACTGGTCGCTCGCCCTTCCCGGCCGTTGCATGTGTCTCCAGGTGTTGGCGGCGGCTCATCTTGGCTTGGTCCTATTGGTGGTGTGGCAGGTCCGGTGAGCAGCCAGCAGTCCCACAACTGCTGGTCGCTCGCCCTTCCCGGCCGTTGCGTGTCTCCAGGTGTCGACGACGGCTCGTCTTGGCTTGCTCCTATTGGTGATGTGGCAGGTCCAGTCAGAAGCCAGCAGCCCCCAACTGCTGGTCGCTTGCCCTTCCTGGCCGTTACATGTCTCCAGGTGTTGGCGGCGGCTCGTCTTGGCTTGGTCCTATCAGTGATGTGGCAGGTCCGGTGAGCGGCCAGGAGTCCCCCATCTACTGATCGCTCGCCCTTCCCGGCCGTTGCGTGTCTCCAAGTGTCGTCGGCGGCTTGTCTTGGCTTGGTCCTATCGGTGGTGTGGCAGGCCCAGTGAGCAGCCAGCAGTCCCCCAACTGCTGGTCGACCGCCCTTCCCGGCCATTGTGTGTCTCCAGGTCCAGAGAGCAGCCAGCGGTACCCCAACTGCTGATTGCTCACCCTTCCCGGCCGTTGTGTGTCTCCAGGTGGTGTCAGTGGCTCATCTTGCCTTGGTCCTACCTGTGGTGTGGCAGGTCCGGAGAGTGGCCAACGGTCCCCCAACCGCTGGTCGCCCGCCCTTCTCGGCCGTTGCATCTCCAGGTGTCGCCAGCAGCTCGTCTTGGCTTTGTCCTATCAGTGGTGTGGCAAATCCAGAGAGCGGCCAGCTTTCCCCCAACTGCTGGTTGCTCTCCTTTCCCAGACGTTGCATTTGTCTCCAGGTGTCGGCGACGGCTCGTCTTGGCTTCATCCTGTTGGTGGTGTGGCAGGTCCAGAGAATGGCCAGCGGTGCCCCAACCGCTGGTCACTCACCTTTCCTGGCCAGTGCATATGTCTCCATGGGTCGGCGGCAGCTCGTCTTGGCTTCGTCCTGTCGGTGGTGTGGCAGGTCTGGAGAGCGTCCAGCGATCCCCCAACCGCTGGTCGTTCGCCCTACCCAGCCGTTGCGTGTGTCTCCAAGTGTCGGCAGTGGCTCGTCTTGGCTTGGTCCTATCGGTGGTGTGGCAGGTCCGGAGAGTGGCCAACAGTCCCCCAACCGCTGGTCGCTCACCCTTCCCAGCTGTTGCATGTGTCTCCAGGTGTCGGCAGCAGCTCGTCTTGAATTGGTGTTATCGGTGGTGTGGTAGGTCCGGAGAGTGGCTAGTGGCCCCCCAACCGCTGATTGCTCACCCTTCCCTGCTGTTGCGTGTGTCTCCAGGAGGTGGCAGCAGCGGCTCGTCTTGGCTTGTTCCTATTCGTGGTGTGGCAGGTCCGGAGAGTGGCCAGCGGTTCCCCAACCACTGGTCGTTCGCCCTTCCCTGCCATTGCATGTGTCTCCAGGTGTCGGTGGTGGCTCGTCTTAGCTTGGTCCTATCGGTGGTGTGGCAGGTCTGGAGAGCAACCACCAGCCCCCCCAACAGCTGGTTGCTTGCCCTTCCTGGCCATTGCGTGTGTCTCCAGGTGTTGAGAGCGACTCGTTTTGGCTTGGTTCTATTGGTGGTGTGGCAGGTACGGAGGGTGGCCAACGGTCCCCCAACCGCTGGTCACTCACCCTTCCCGGCTGTTGCATGTGTCTCCAGTTGTCGGCAGCAGATCGTCTTGAGTTGGTCCTATCTATGGTGTGGCAGGTCCGGAGAGTGGCCAGCGGCCCCCCAACCGCTGATCGCTCGCCCTTCCCTGCCATTGCGTGTGTCTCCAGGAGGTGGCAATGGTGGCTCTTCTTGGCTTGTTCCTATCGGAGGTGTGGCAGGTCCGGAGATTGGCCAGCGGTTCCCCAACCACTGGTCGTTCGACCTTCCCTGCCGTGGCATGTGTCTCTAGGTGTTGGTGGCGACTCGTGTTAGCTTGGTCCTATCGGTGGTGTGGCAGGCCTGGAGAGCAGCCACCAGTCCCCCAACAGCTGGCCGCTTGCCCTTCCTGGCCATTGCGTGTGTCTCCAGGTGTTGGCGGCGGCTCGTCTTGGCTTGGTCCTATCAGTGGTGTGGCAGGTCCAGTGAGTGGCCAGCAGTCCCCCAACTGCTGGTGGCTCGCCCTTCTTAGCCATTGCGTGTCTCCAGGTGTTGGCGGCGGCTCGTCTTGGCTTGTTGTGCTAGGTCTGGTGAGCGGCCAGTTGTCCCCCAACTGCTGGTTGCTAGCCCTTCCTGGCCGTTGTGTGTCTCCAGATGTCCTCGGCAGCTCCTCTTGGCTTGGTCCTATCGGTGGTGCGGCAGGTCAGGTGAGCGGCCAGCAGTCCCACAACTTCTGGTCGCTCGCCCTTCCTGGCCATTGCGTGTCTCCAGGTGTCGGCGGCGGCACGTCTTAGCTTGGTCCTATCGGTGGTGTGGCAGGTCTGGCGAGGGGCCAGCAGTCCCCCAACTGCTGGTCGCTCGCCCTTCTCAGCCGTTGCGTGTCTCCAGGTGTCGGCGGTGGCTTGTCTTGTCCTGGTCCTATCAGTGGTGTGGCAGGTCCGGTGAGCAGCCAGCAGTCCCCCAACTGCTGGTCGCTCGCCCTTCCCAGTCGTTGCGTGTCTCCAGGTATCGGCGGCGGCTCGTCTTGGCTTGGTCCTAATGGTGGTGTGGCAGGTCAAGTGAGCAG
This sequence comes from Macrobrachium rosenbergii, assembly GCF_040412425.1. Lineage (NCBI taxonomy): Eukaryota > Metazoa > Arthropoda > Malacostraca > Decapoda > Palaemonidae > Macrobrachium > Macrobrachium rosenbergii. The sequence continues at coordinate 46,140,583 of NC_089752.1, read as the reverse complement.
CCAGTAGTCCGCCAACTGCTGGTCGCTCGCCCTTCCCGGCCATTGCGTTTCTCCAGGTGTCGGTGCCGGCTTGTCTTGGCTTAGTCCTGTCGGTGGTGTGGCAAGTCCGGTGAGCAACGAGCAGTCCCCCAACTGCTTGTCGCTCGCCCTTCCCATCCGTTGCATCTCTCCAGGTGTCGGCGGCGGCTTGTCTTGGTTTGGTCTTGTCGGTGGTGTGGCAGGTCCGGTGAGCGGCCAGCAGTCCCCCAACTGCTGGTCGCTCGCCCTGCCCGGCCGTTGCATGCCTCCAGATGTCGGCGGCGGCTCGTCTTGGCTTGGTCCTGTCAGTGGTGTGGAGGTCCGGTGAGCAGCCAGCAGTCCCCCAACTGCTGGTCACTCGCCCTTCCCAGCTGTTGCGTGTCTCCAGGTGTCGGCAGCAGCACGTCTTGGCTTGGTGTGGCAGTTATGGTGAGTGGCCAGGAGTCCCCCTACTGCTGGGCGCTCGCCCTTCCCGGCCGTTGTGTGTCTGCAGGTGTCGGCGGTTGCTCATCTTGGCTTGGTGTGGTAGGTCCTCTTGGCGGTGTGGCAGGTCCGGTGAGCGGCCAGCAGTCCCCCAACTGCTGGTTGCTCGCCCTTCCTGGCCGTGGCGTGTCTCCAGGTGTCGGTGGCGACTCCTCTTGGCTCGCTTCTTTCGGTGGTGTGGCAGGTCTGGTGAACGTCCAGCAGCCCCTCAACTGCTGGTTGCTTGCCCTTCCCGGCTGTGGCGTGTCTCCAGGTGTCGGCGGCGGCTCATCTTGGCTCACTCCTATCGGTGGTGTGGCAGGTCCGGTGACCGGCCAGCAGCCCCCCAACTGCTGGTCGCTCGCCCTTCCCGGCCGTGGTGTGTCTCCAGGTGTTCGGCGGTGTCTCCTCTTTGCTCGCTCCTATCGGTGGTGTGGCAGGTCCGGTGAGCAGCCAACATCCCCCCAACTACAGGGCCGGTGAGCGGCCAGCAGCCCCCCAACTGCTTGTCGCTTGCCATTCCCGGCCGTGGCGTGTCTCCAGGTGTTTGGCGGCGGCTCCTCTTGGCTTGCTCCTATCGGTGGTGTGGCAGGTCCGGTGAGCGGCCATCAGCCCCCCAACTGCTGGTCACTCCCCCTTCCCGACCGTGGCGTGTCTCCAGGTGTTCGGCGGCGGCTCCTCTGGGTTCGCTCCTATCTGTGGTGTGGCAGGTCCGGTGAGCGGCCAGCAGCCCTCCAACTGCTGGTCACTCGCCCTTCATGGCCGTGTCTCCAGGTGTTCGGCGACGGCTCCTCTTGGCTCGCTCCTATCTGTGGTGTGGCAGGTCCGGTGAACGGCTAGCAGCCCCCCAACTGCTGTCCGCCCGCCCTTCCCGGCCGTGGCGTGTCTTCAGGTGTTTGGCGGTGGCTCCTCTTGGCTCGCTCCTATCGGTGGTGTGGCAAGTCCGGTGAGCGGCCAGTAGCCCCCCAACAGCTGGTCGCTCGCCCTTCCCGGCCGTGGCGTGTCTCCAGGTGTTCGGCGGCGGCTCCTCTTGGCTCGCTCCTATCTGTGGTGTGGCAGGTCCGGTGAGCGGCCAGCAGCCCCCCAACTGCTGGTCACTCACCCTTCCCGGCTGTGGCGTGTCTCCAGGTGTTCGGCGGCGGCTCATCTCGGCTTGCTCCTATCGGTGGTGTGGCAGGTCCGGTGAGCGGCCAGCAGCCCCCAACTGCTGGCCGCTCACCCTTCCCGGACGTGGCGTGTCTCCAGGTGTTCGGCGGCGGCTCTTCTTGGCTCTCTCCTATCAGTGGTGTGGCAGGTCCGGTGAGCGGCCAGCAGCCCCCAACTGCTGTCCGCCCGCCCTTCCCGGCTGTGGCGTGTCTTCAGGTGTTCGGCGGCGGCTCCCCTCGGCTAACTCCTATCTGTGGTGTGGCAGGTCCGGTGAGCGGCCATCAGCCCCCCAACTGCTGGTCGCTCGCCCTTACCGACTGTGGCGTGTCTCCAGATGTTCGGCGGCGGCTCCTCTTGGCTTGCTCCTATCGGTGGTGTGGCAGGTTCGGTAAGCGGCCAGCAGCCCCCCAACTGCTGGTCGCTCACCCTTCCCGACTATGGCGTGTCTCTAGGTGTTTGGCAGCGGCTCCTCTTGGCTCGCTCCTATCGGTAGTGTGGCAGGTCCGGTGAGCGGCCAGCAGCCCCCCAACTGCTGGTCACTCGCCCTTCCCGGCCGTGGCGTGTCTCCAGGTGTTCGGCGGCGGCTCCTCTTGGCTCGCTCCTATCGGTGGTGTGGCAGGTCCGGTGAGCGGCCAGCAGCCCCCCAATTGCTGGTCGCTCGCCCTTCCCGACCGTGGCGTGTCTCCAGGTGTTCGGCGGCGGCTCCTCTTGGCTTGCTCCTATCGGTGGTGTGGCAGGTCCGGTGAGCGGGCAGCAGCCCCGCAACTGCTGGTCGCCGCCCTTCCTGACCATGGCGTGCCTCCAGGTGTTCGGCGGCGGCTCCTCTTAGCTCGCTCCTATTGGTGGTGTGGTAGGTCTGGTGAGTGGCCAGCAGGCCCCCAACTGCTGGTTGCTCGCCCTTTCCGGCCCTGGCGTGTCTCCAGGTGTTCGGCGTCGGCTCCTTTCGGCTCCCTCCTATCTGTGGTGTGGCAGGTCCGTTGAGCAGGTAGCAGCCCCGTAACTGCTGGTCGCTCGCCCTTCCCGGCCGTTGCGTATCTCTAGGTGTTCGGCGGCGGCTCCTCTTTGCTCCCTCCTATCGGTGTTGTGGCAGGTCCAGTGAGCGGCCAGAAGCCCCCAACTGCTGGCCGCTCGCCCTTCCTGGCCGTGGCGTGTCTCCAGGTGTTCGGCGGCGGCTCCTCTTGGCTCGCTCCTATCGGTGGTGTGGCAGGTCCGGTGAGCGGCCAGCAGCCCCCCAACTGCTGGTCGCTCGCCCTTCCTGGCCGTGGCGTGTCTCCAGGTGTTCGGCGGCGGCTCCTTTCGTCTCGCTCCTATCTGTGGTGTGGCAGGTCCGGTGAGCGGCCAGTAGCCCCCCAACTGCTGACCGCTCGCCCTTCCTGGCTGTGGCGTGTCTTCAGGTGTTCGGCAGCGGCTCCTCTCGGCTCGCTCCTATCGGTGGTGTGGTTGGTCCGATGAGTGGCCAGCAGCCCCCCAATTGCTGGTCGTTCGCCCTTCCCGGCCGTGGCGTGTCTCCAGGTGTTCAGCGGCAGCTCCTCTCGGCTCGCTCCTACCTGTGGTGTGGGAGGTCCAGTGAGCGGCCAGCAGCCCCCCAACTGCTGGTCGCTCGCCCTTCCCGTCCGTGGCGTGTCTCCAGGTGTTAGGCGGCGGCTCCTCTCGGCCTCGTTCATGTCCGTGGGGTGGCAGGTCCGGTGAGCAGACAGCAGGGCCCCAACTGCTGGTCACTCGCCCTTCCCGGCCGTGGCGTGTCTCTAGGTGTTCGGCGGTGGCTCCTCTGGGCTCGCTCCTATTGGTGGTGTGGCAGGTCCCATGAGCGGCCAGCAGTCCCCCAACTGCTGGTCGCTCGCCCTTCCCGACTGTGGCGTGTCTTCAGGTGTTCGGCGGCGGCTCCTCTCGATTCGCTCATATCTGTCATGTGGCTGGTCCAGTGAGCGGCCAGCAGCCCCCCAACTGCTGTCCTCCCGCCCTTCCCGGCTGTGGCGTGTCTTCAGGTGTTTGGCGGCGGCTCGTCTTGGCTCGCTCCTATCGGTGGTGTGGCAAGTACGGTAAGCGGCCAGTAGCCCCCCAACTGCTGGTCGCTCGCCCTTCCCGGCCATGGCGTGTCTCCAGGTGTTCGGCGGCGGCTCCTCTTGGCTTGCTCCTATCGGTGGTGTGGCAGGTCCAGTGAGCGGCCAGCAGCCCCCCAACTACTGGTCGCTCACCCTTCCCGGCCGTGCCGTGTCTCCAGGTGTTCGGCGGTGGCTCTTCTTGGCTTGCTCCTATCGGTGGTGTGGCAGGTCCGGTGAGCGGCCAGCAGCCCCCCAACTGCTGGCCGCTCACCCTTCCCGGATGTGGCGTGTCTCCAGGTGTTCGGCGGCGGCTCTTCTTGGCTCTCTCCTATTGGTGGTGTGGCAGGTCTGGTGAGCGGCCAGCAGCCCCCCAACTGCTCGTCACTCGCCCTTCCCGACCGTGGCGTGTCTCCAGGTGTTCGGCGGCGGCTCCTCTCAGTTCGCTCCTATCTGTGGTGTGGCAGGTCCGGTGAGCGGCCAGCAGCCCCCAACTGCTGGCTGCTCGCCCTTCCCGGCCGTGGCGTGTCTTCAGGTGTTTGGCGGTGGCTCCTCTCGGCTCGCTCCCATCGGTGGTGTGCAACGGTGGCAGTACGGTACGGTACGGAAAAAATATCGTAATTCCGATAGCTTAAGAATATCGTACCGTAATTTCGTACCGTACCTAAAGAACCATACCGTACTGGTACGATAAAAGAAAATTTCGTACCGTAATTTCGTACCTGATTTCGTACCTCTGCCATTACATTTCTGTGAAAATTTATCAATAATATTATCCTTGCAAACAATTCCTCCTCCAGTTTCAATACTCACTTATGCTACTATATTGTGCTTTTTAACTTTTTTGCAATTAGTGGAGATTACTATAAATATGTTAAGTATGTGTGTGTGTGTGTGTCAGAGAGAGAGAGAGAGATTTACTATGTTTTTATTTTCGAGTAGGTTTACCATTTTATTACATTCTGGCACTCTTTAGAGCCCGAGGTGAAGGAAGGCTGCAAAACTTTGTTAGGCATACAATTATTTTTGCTCCTGTTAGCATGTGCAGGCCTTTTGAACCTACATATAATATGCACATTTGCATTTTTATCATAGAATTGTAATTAATCAAAGCAATTAACCTATAATAGGCTACAGTAATAGGAAATACTAAAGAGATGTCAACATTGGCCTCGTACTTTATTATGAATGGACTGTAACTTCCACAGATACATAAACAAAAACTTCATTATCATCATTCACCGATTTTTTTAAATGAACATTAATTCACATTAATAAACATAAGTCTTTTGATAATATTTTTGGGTGTAGAGATATCATTTTAAAAAAATTAGCATCCACATACAGGTAAACAAAAAGGTTCATTATTTTCAATCATTGTTCTTTTAAGTAAAAATTGAATCTCACATCCATAAACTGGTCCTTTGATTATTTATTAGGTGTTGCAACGCAGGAACATAACAGATTCAACTATATCCTCTTTGAGCCCTAGTCGAAGTTCATCGAGGATATACCGTGAACCTGAAAAAGTACGCTCTACACTAGCCTGAGCTGAGTGACAGGAAGAGCCACTGCCACTTCGGCCAGTTCCTTCAAGTCTTGATGTGGATGTATATTTTTGATTCGGTAGTAGCGTCTCATTACATATAATATATTGCAACATTAAAAACCGACTGGAATTAGCTCCCGCGGAAAGACGAGACATTACGGCCACATCACATCCATACTTGAGCTGCTGTATCGTGGATGAATCCCCTTCACAGATAACTTGCACAGCATTATCCGCTTCTTTCTTCTGCTCAGGAGTCTTCTCAGCGGCGTATCAAACCCCTTACAGACACTGTGCCGTTCAGGTGTATTTTGCATTTACACTCTCGCTACCTGTCATCCATCCAGACCTCTCTAGGTCTGCCGGATTATAAAATTTTTTCGCATTGATCTGTGCATATGTGTATGTGCACACGTGTGTGTTATGGGTTGTATGTACTGTAGTTTGATTAAATGAATTCATTGGTAGGAAGTTATTTCTGTTAAACATAAACAGATATGAATTTGGTAGGAAGTTCATTTCTGTTAAACATAAACAGATATGAATTTGTTCCACTAAATTTAGTTTGTATATTCGGCATCAGTAACCATTCTTGTTTTGACGCCTTTCTGTTTCTGATATGAAATTAATCAGATACCCTTGTATTTGAGTCTTGGCATATAACGTTTGTTTGCCTGCTAATTTGAAAAGGAAAGAGGACAAATGGTCGTTTTGTAACTTCATTTTTAAAGCTTCCAAGGTCGGTTATATTCTGTCCAATTTCTGACTCATAAGAGCCTTGTGTAACATGCATTTCAAAACACCATCATGAATGGAACTGCTCTCGGCTTTTCCTCTCCTTTATAAGCGTGTTAAAGCCCCGTTACTCAGCTGCTTCTGTTGTCTCTTGCTGCCTTTGCCTAACTCGCGTAAGAGCTCCGGAAATGATATTCAAGGTAATGAAGGGGATAACTTAAACTTAAAACAGCGTAATTAGGTTATGAAAAATAAGGTTCTATTGGGGTCTGCGTCCCACCACTCGCAGTCTGAGGAATCCTTGAGTTAATTAAGTAGAAGCAAATACTCTACATGGCAGTGAGGTTACATTTTAGAAAATTGAGCTGAAAGCTCAAATTAAGGGGTTGATCAAAGCTTCTTCGGCGTTTGTCTGTCTTTTCTAATGCATTTAGGCATGTACGTCTGCCTTTGTATCCGTGTATATATATATATATATATATATATATATATATATATATATATATATATATATATATATATATATATATATATATATATATATATATATATATATATATATATATATATATATATATAGGCCTATACATATAAGTAAGTATGTGTGCATGCATATTTAACATCATCTATTCATGTTTTCAACTTTCCCAAAGTAACTGTACCAATTTCATCCAAAGTTTGGACCCAAAGTATTATTTGGCAAAGGGGAGATGGTTACGAAATAGGGAAAATAGGATGGGGACATTTAAAAAGTCTTATTTAGAAATTCTGGCTTAGAAATGAAACAACTTTCATGAAAGCTTCCACATAGTGTACAGTATCAGATTTATCCTCACCATTGCCTGGTGGCAAGGACGGGACCATAGCAGGGGTCCAAATAAGAAAAAAGATAGTGCTAAAACAAGAGGTCTGAAATTTTTCAAATTCTTTGCAACATTGTTCATGTACGGAGTATTCAAGTCTGTTCAAACTACGGCACGGCCCGAAGGGCCAGGGTGCTGTCACAATGGACTCCAAGCTTTTGCACAAAAATATTTAAGAAAAATCCTAATTACAGATACCCAAGTGCAGCAAGGTAGCTAAGGTTAGCAGTGTGGCCGTTTGACTGCATAATTCCAGAATATTTCTTTACATCGCATGGCTTCAGTATATTATTTTAATTTATATAAACGTCTTATATGCAGCGCTGTAATTTCCTTTTCACGGAGATTTGTATTAAGATTTCTTTCCTAATTTTTAGAGATTGTCTTTGCCATTGGTTTCATGTTAAGATGACTAATTCAATTTACATGTTAAATGATTTTTATTTGTTAGGTATATAAAATTTTGTATTTATTAATAAATAATCTTTTGCTACAATTGTTGCATATAAAAATTGAATTTTTTGCAACCCAGAGGGGCTCTCCTTGTCAAGAAGAAATGCAGTTGAAACTACATCAAGAAGGGCCATATTTGGGTTTATTTTCGAAATTCGATGTCGCAAGAAGATGTCATGGCAAATATTTTTCATACTTGCAGCGGTGGGAGTATTTGATCATATTTTGATGGGCTAGATTTGTTGGACGGTTTACGAAGGATATCATGTTTCTGACTTTATAATTTTCCTGTCGAAAATGTGTTTGGGATTATTTCTGCAGCTTCGACTTGGGAATACTGCTTTCTAGTAACAATACTACTTCCTAGTAAGATTGCTGCATCCTAATAAGAATACTGCTTCCTAGTAAGAATATCGCTTTCCAGCAAGAACATAAGAAGAGTCCTGGTTTTCTTTTACTCCGTATGTATGCTTTACACGGAAAAGGTATTTCGTCAGAAATGTCGGATATTTCATCATGGTTAGATGTTGGGACTTGGGAGCACGAAATCAGAATTTTTTCAAAAGACGGGCTTGAAGACTTGAAATATACTTTTCTTCAGTCGCGTTTGCATTATTCTTTCTATTTGTGAATGGCTTCGTCCCGTAGTAGGTTAATAAGTAACTAGACATGTATATTTATACAGTATTCCATTGGTTTTTCTCTTTGGTCTTTTAATTCGAGACCAGAACACTTCAATATTTTCCATTTCCAGGAGAGAGAGAGAGAGAGAGAGAGAGAGTAATAAGTGCCGAATCATTACTATTCGTGTGACGTATTCCGAAATTAATGTATTCATAAGTCTGGTAAATGCGTCCGACTCTCATAGCCTATAAGTCATGCTTTTCATGGATGTCAGGGCAAACGGGGGCCATGAACAGGGAATCCGGTTGGTATTGACTTTTATCCCCCCCCCCCTCTCTCTCTCTCTCTCTCATGACAGGCTAGAGCCTTAGGCTGCGTGTTACACTGATGCCAAATTAATTTCTTTGATTGTTCATTTTAAGTGTAACTAAGGGAACGAGACATTGTATCTCTTGAAGTTGGATTATTGTTTGTATTTTCTCTGCTAGCGAAGCTGAAAGGTCATTACGTTTTCAACCATGCATGTTTGTGTTTGACAGTGTGTGTGTAAGAATGTATTATCGAGATGCATTGCCATTAAAACTATCACAACAACTCGGAGCCGATTTTTCCAGGAGTTAACCAGCTCGAGGAGGTTACCTCATGAGTGTGTCTGGCAACTATCATCATTACTATAATGATGCGCTGCTGAGATGCAGTGGTGACACTTACGAAGATAAAAATATCTGTTGGTATAATCGCTTCATATGTTTGATTGGCGTCAGCGGAGGATGTTGCCGCTCTTCTTGGCATCGGCACGTTTCTGTAAAGAAAGTTTTTAACTGGACACAAATTGAAGTTCATAATCCGTTCATTTTCGAAATTTATTCATTTAAAAATTGAGTTCTAGAATTCTGCCAAATGTGCAATGCCATGTTACGGAAGTTTATAAATAGGTGATTACTTGGCCAAATAGCCTATATAATTGTAAATGTTTCATTATAATATAGAGTTGATAATATGGGGAATTCTAAGAAGAGACAGTAAATGTAAAATGTAATAGTTTTATACTATGGAAGACCAAAAGTTTTAACGTGACGGTAATTTGATGAATTTTATGTGTAGCAGTGCGACCAATTAAAGCATTATTATCAGAATAGGCGAGCCATTGTTGTTGCTGTACCTTTTAAGATTTTATATCGTGTGATTATTTATGTATCCTTGAGAGTTTCAATGTACGTGTTGCCTTTACATACATAATTCATATGTCCAGTTTTCTCATTTTGGAAGGCAAGACTTCATTTAAGGCAAAAGGCCACACCTTGACTTTATTGCACTTATTATTAAGATTGATTGTATTTCTGTCCTCATTACATAAAGATAAGACTGGACGTTTCGATTTAGGGTTTGAGCCTTCCTGTTATGTCTGTTATCTCGCATGATGTTTCTGGAACTATCCTTCATGATGACAGATTAGCTGAAAACACCAATGGCTTCGCCTGGGCATTCGGAAATACGAAACCATTAAAACTCGCCTAATGGCCGTTGATGGTTGGCTAGCTATTAGGAAGATTCTAAATCTCTGGTATAATTAAGCGTTAGGTGATGGTTGAGGAACCCACCCATGATTATAGTCTCCTGAATCCATAATGATATTATACTTGAAGTGATGGCTTTGAATTAGAGTTTAAAGCGTCGATTTTATTTTAACTTGATTTTACTTTTCTAGTAAAGCAGTATTTTTTTAGCCTCTCTCTCTCTCTCTCTCTCTCTCTCTCTCTCTCTCTCTCTCTCTCTCTCTCTCTCTCTCTCTCTGATACTCATGAAGCAAATATATTGATTTCTCTTTCTCTCAGAAGCCCATGCCTATTTGTTGAAGTCTACTTTCCATATCATTTAGTAGTATTGCACATCCATTATTGGAGATAAATACGGTAGAAAAAGAACAAATAACAGCAATAGGAAAAAGAGGAACCCGTGACAAATGGCTTTTGAAATTCTTATTTTTATTATTGTTATCTGTGGGATCAAGTTATGATCTACCGCAGACAATGTTGTTAAATTTTTCTTACAATTTGTTTATTCGCTTAAAAATAAGGGCTTAGTTATTTGCCTGCATTTTAAAATTAGTCTTATATTTCACTCATAGTTATTTTCAATCTTTTAATTTCAGTAAATTTATTTCTAGTGTTTTTATTACTTGCAGTTCGCACTGATTAAGTAACAATACATCTAGGAAGGTTCCATCACCTTATCTGACTTTCCTGATTTCGGGACCGTTGAATTTGAAGTATTTCAAAGGTGATAGAGGATAACCTCAAATGCGAACAATCGATGGTACGTTCCAGTCATTCATCTCTATCCAGCTGAGCATAAAGAGTTCGATGCACCAGCATTTAACACGAACCTTCGTAGTTATTGGACTGCAAAATCTAGGCATTTGATAAATCCTAGAAATGACGTCACTTAAAATTATCATTAGGCAACCATCATCTATGGACGCTTTGCAGTTTCTTTTGCTTTATTTGTTTTTATTTTACCACGTTCCCTTATATATTTTAATTGTTTATGCTTTGTAGGTAAATAGGGAATGGGAAAGACCAGTCATACCCATTGGGGTCAAAGAATGTGTTCGTTTACTTTCTGTGGCTGTAATTATTTTCTTTTTGTACGATGGTTATCACGCAAGATATGTCACTGGATGTTTAGAAACATATTTGGTTTATGTTATTTTGCACAAAGACTACAGCTGCATTCCTTTGCTCATATTTCCACTTCCTTAAACTGGAGATTGCTCTTTGAGAAAAAAATGAGAGAGAGAGAGAGAGAGAGAGAGAGAGAGAGAGAGAGAGAGAGAGAGAGACCCACTCCACATATAGTCCCCTCTCTCCCTCTCTCTCTCTCTCTCTCTCTCTCTCTCTCTCTCTCTCTCTCTCTCTCTCTCTCTCTCTCTCTCTCATAGTATATACTGCAGCACTCAGAAAATAGTTTCCGAAGTTGAGAGGAAAAGAGAAAATAAAGGAAAAAAGAAAGAAAAGAAAAGTGTTGAGGGTACTTGAGCTTGAAAGCGAAAATCCTCCCCGGAGCTTCTACTTCTCACGTTGGTTGTACTTTATGTAACTGAACTCGCTCAGCCTCTGAGGTCATGGTCAACATTCATTTTCCCGTGTGTTTGCATATAAAAAGTCTCAAATCTTTTAGTTATAATGTGTGCACTTGGGTTTCGCTTATTTACTATCAAAGGATTGTTTCTTGAACGTTATTATTTAATACTCGTTGTCAGGCTTGAAGTCGAAATCCATTCTCACATACAGACCACAAATACATACGCAGATGTAAGCATTATTTAAGTTAATATTACAATTAAGGAAAGTATTCTTTCAAATGTTATTATTATTAGCCAAGCTGCAGCCGTAGTTGGAAAAACAGAATGCTACAAGCCAAAGGGTCCCGATAGGAAAAGCAGCCCTGTATGGAAAAGAATACGAAGTAAAATATAGATTATATTAGAGAAATAACAGAAGAAAAGCAGTCTAGCAGTATGCGATGCCTGCTAAAATTTGGTATCATTTGTATTTAATTTATGATGAGAATTATAAAAAAAATTTATTTTGACTACACAGTGAGCTAATTCGACGATGGTGAAAGAGATTTATGCTAAGATCGGGAATAAGAAATTTAATAGATTTAGGTTTTTATCCAGCAGTATAAGATTAGAGCCAACTACTGAGGAACAAATCGAGGAGGACTATTCAGAACATGGCAGAATTAAAGAAAATAAATGTACCTAGGATAGGAAGCACCTCCGAAAATCTTGGAAGACTTTATCCTTATAACAGTTTTGAAAGCTTGAAGATGAAACAGTCTGCATTGGTTTATCTAAAGTGAAGTTACAATGAAGAATGGCTCTTATTATTTTAAATTAATTTCATGTAAAGTAACATTTTCAATTAAGAGATCAAGGTGACAGGTTATTATTATTATTATTATTATTATTATTATTATTATTATTATTATTATTATTATTATTATTATTATTATTATTATTATTATTATTCTTCTTCTTCTTCTCGCCATGAAAAGATTTAGTGCAGGAAACTGTCAAACAAGTAAACTAAGACAGGTACACAAAGAATACAACTTATCTGGGTTGGGATCATGCCTTATTCAGTTTTGCCTTTCACCTCTTCTTATTTAAGAGAGCACAGTGAAAAAGGTGGCAAGTGCATCTAAAATGAAAACACAATATTTTCGTTTTTTTTTTTTCAGAATTGTCTGGGCATTTTAATGTTTGCTCTTATTTACTATCAAAGGATTTTTTCTTGAAGTTTAGCAGCCAGGATAAGAATGGTTTTTTTCATTCGAATTGTGGCATACATAGAAAAACAGAGCAAGTGAGAAAGCGGCACTGTTGAAATTTGATAATCAAAATCCATCTCGTCAAATAAATGATGAAATATTATTTCGGCGTTGACATAATGTAGTTGCTCATGCTGGCGAGCATTTTTTGAGATTTGTAGATGTATATTAATTTAATTTTGATCTGTATAATGACATCATGATGTACAATCGGCAACCATTTCCAATTATTATGTTTCACAATGTGGCCATTGAGTGTTTACATTAAAGCTTTTGGGAGCGTTTTGGAGAGTAAATGTGTAATGATGACTTATTGCTTGTTTCGTAGTAATGAGAAATATAACTCGTTGCTCGGTCACAGGAGTGCATGATGATTTGTTGGCTGTTCGAGGAAATGGAATACTTAAATTGTCTTTTCTTTATTAATTTTTGTCAACCTATTAAAATGGTGGTCAACTTGTTATATGTAAATCTTATTTGATTATTTTGTGACGATTAAAAGAGAACTGCCGAAACATTTAATTCACAGAATTCTGTATCCCCAAGTAAACTGAAGCTTTAGGTGCGAACGATTTTGAAGTATTCCGTGAATGGTTGATTCATATGTTATGTAGAGTATTATGTTATTAGGTATGCTGTATACAGTGTTAAGTCTTAAGGATTTGTCGCCCCCAACACCACCAGTTTATTGCCTGTTTCATCGTTATATATTTTCTAAGGCATTCTCGTTCTCGAAAATCATGTGTTTTACGTGCGAATACCCAGGTTGCTACAGCATTTTTTTGGCTTTTCCAAGACTCTGCATTGACCCTAATCCCTCTTTTCATATTATCAAACCTGAAAAAATGTTTGAGGAAGATGGCACAAGGGTGAATGGATGTTATCTCAGCAGTTTGTGCACCACCTGTGTAGAGGTTATTTGACCATATGAATAACAGTTATATAATGGACATGATAATGTAATACTGTGACACATTTCTTCTCTAAGACCCTCCTCCACTGTTCATATTGCAGGGTTGCTTATTTCTATTACTCATTATTGTAGAACATGTCACTCTTCCATTGGAATAATAAAGCAGACTTTTCTAATCATGAAAGAACATCCAGCGTCATATACTTGAACAGAATGTTTTTTTTTAATCATGAAGGAACATCTAGCACCATGAAATTGTTATTCGAATATAGAATATAATTCTCGCTGGCATTTGATGTCGGTAAACAGGTTTGTGTTTCTTGTCTCGTTGTAACAATCAGGGTTCAAAATTCCCTGTGGAGAAAATGTAATACCGCCTGAGAACGGATGAAAGATTTTTTTATGCAATAGACTTTTTCGAATATAGAGCCGGAGATATTATTTCAAAGGCCCTTTCATGTTAAACTTTCAGCTTAAAAATTTTCCGTTTCACGCATGTAATATTTGTTAAAAGGAGAATTTTTGTTACCTCACGGTTTATGATTTTTCTTAAAATAATTTACAAGACCATTAATAATCAAACAATAACAGAAAGAAATGAGATTGCCAGTCTCGTTCCTTCTGGGTGTGAATTGACTTAATTAGTTCTGACTGATGACTCTTTCTCTCATGCTTAAATTCTTTAAATTCTCCTGTTCATTTATATTTTTAATGAATATGAATGATAATGAACTGAAATGCAATTTAGTTTTGTTAGGTTAACAAGGTAGTTTTACAAACGCTCATATCCTCGTCGTAACAGATGTGGTAAAAAGCTAAGGGAACATTACAACCTAACAAAACTCAGTCGCTTCCTCTGGCCACACCGCTCAACCCGAAAACGTCTTATTAAAGGTTTTGGAAGATAGTGTGGTTGTGGTATCAGCTTCTTCATTAAATTCTCTCTCTCTCTCTCTCTCTCTCTCTCTCTCTCTCTCTCTCTCTCTCTCTCTCTCTCTCTCTCTCTCTCTCTCTCTCTTCAGACGATTTGAAGTTAGTGTCTAAGTATGAGGTGGCTCAAAACTATTGTGTCATTGAACGGATATGTTTTGGTTGCAACGAGAATTGTTACTAATTTGTTATCCGAAATCCCATTATGATTATTATTATGAAGATTACCCCTATTAATATGTAACAAGCCCACAGAGGCTATTGGCTTGAAATTCAAGCTTCCAAGGAATATGGTGGTCATTAGGAAGTAAGAGAAGGTAAAGGGAAATACAGAAAGAAGAGTATTCATTAATAAGAAGAAAAAATAAATTAGTAAAGTAATAAATAGTTAAAAATGTATTAAAATGCAATTAGAATAGGATCGGGGTAGTAATGCATTGCATCTTCGCTTGAACTTTTGAAGTTCCAATTGCACGACATCCTCAGGGGAAACTGTTCTACAGTCCAAAGGTTGGGTAATGAAGGACCTCTGGAACAGAGAAGTTCGACAGCGGGGCACATTTACTGCATATTGATGACGCTATTCAGTGAAACTGGTTGATCTCGGCAGAAAAAGGGGAGCAGGGATCAATTGTAAATGTGAGAGATCTTTATTAGAATACAACTTATGAAAAAGTGACAAACAATATGCTATCCATCGATGGTCCAAGTCATGTGGTTCATGGTGGTAAGTTAGGAAACAGAAACCTACCACCACGAACCACACCGGAGAACAGTATTCTAGTAAATGAAGCACAAATTACCTAAAAGAGGTTTCACTGATTTTATTAGTTATTAGTATATGAGACATTACGAACAATACCTAAATTTCGTGCATCATTTCCTGAAACTTTCATTAGAGGTTTCTCAATAGTAAGATGTAAGTTAAAAGTTACTCCTAGAACAGTTAAAGCTTCAGCCTCATTCAGCAAAGTTCCATCTGCCTGAAGGGGAGGTTGGGGTGGAAAATCTGTATGAGATATGCTAATCAATAGTGTTTTTGTTTTACTGGAGTTCAGCGTCATACCGCACCAACTACACCATTCACTGATCCGGTCCATGTCTCGATTGAGGCTGAGGGCAGCCTCATTTCTCATATTTGGAGACTCTACTACACCCACAAGAGTTGTATCATAGTGAACAATCTTGTTTTCTAGGCCAACAACCATATCACTTGTATATACCAAAAATAATAGTAGACAAAGAACACTACCCTGTGGAACTCCGGACACAATAGGTTTTGGTTTACTAAAGATTCCATCAACAACTCGCTGCTGCCTAACTGCAAGGAAATCTTGAAGTAATCCTAAAACATAATCACCAACTCCAAGATTCTGAAGTTTATAATAAGTGCCTTGTGATTTACTAAATTGAAAACAGCACCAAAACCCATTTGAATTACTCTGCACTCAAACTCCTTATCAAGTTCTCTTGCAAATGGCATACCAAGTCACAGGTACCTAACTGCTTTCTATATGCATATTGACTATCAGCTAACAATCTTTTAGATTCCACACTTTTATAGGGGCTTAAAAGTAAGCTTTTCAGCAACTTTGGTGGCACAGGGAGAATAGACATTGGCCTGTAGTTACTGCAGTCTGCAGATATGCCATTCTTTAGAACAGGCTAATCCGCAAAGATACCATGTCGACTCGACTTAAAAATCTCTAGAATCTATTAATCTTGGGGGACAGCACAATAGAAACATTTTTAAAAAACAAAGGGAAGAAACCATCAGGATCTTATCCACCCCAGCTATCAAGATTATCCACAATTTTCTTAACCTCCCTGGAGCGAAATGCAAATTTTGTAAGAATAGGTTCAGGATGACAAGTATCAGTGAGAGGGACATCCTCAGCTGATTCCTTAGCTTCAAAAGCTCGATGAAGCAGTTCACCGTTTTCCCTAGGGCCAGTAATGAATCTACCATCATCTGTTAGTAGTGGTAGAATGGAAGGCAAGTTTGACCCAAAGAGAGATGATACCAATTTGGTCCACCACAGATGAAGTTGAGTAATTCCTTCAAGTTTCCTCTTCAAGGAATTATTGCAATTTCTCTTGGCTGTGTGGTAAGTTCTATTCGCAGCTATGCGAGACTCAACAAAAATAATGTAGCCTATTCATTTGAACGATTTCGTCTCCATGTGTTGAATTTGGTCTGTTTGTCATGGTAAGTTCACCTACGTGCATCATCAAACCATGGCTGGTCATTTGATGACCTTTCTAGGAACATAGTTTGTTAAAATAGCCGTCAGCATTTCATTCAACTCATTCTTGGGATCAGAATCTAATATGCCATCTGAAATATTTAGTGCCCGACAAGTTTCAATATTGGAATCCCAAATATCTCTAGATTTCAGCCAGACCTTTTTTTTTCCAATGGTAGCATTAGAAACATACCGATTGACAGATATGTCCATCTCGATGGTGCAATGATCAGAAGTGCCTATATATTCATAGACCTTGGACTTAACAATAGCTGGAACATCTGGAAATATGAGGTCTATTCTGTTACTAGAAATATGCGTTGGTTCCTCAGTTAGCTGGACAAAATCGGAGGATACACAGAACTCAAGAGCAGGCCGGCATGTAGATATATTGAATTTTAATTTAGCCACTCACTATGCTTTGCATGAGTCTCCTCAAATTACGAATGAAGCTTTTGAATCCTGAGACCGAAACATAATAATCCTTTTCAAGAGCGACATATATAGAATTGTCGATACTGGGACTGCGATAAACGGGAAATACATACAAATTCTAGAACTTACTGAATATTTTAAAACAAAGAAATTCAGGGTAACTACACTCCAAATTTTTCTGACAATTAATGTCATCCAACTGAGTGTATACAGCCATACCTTGCGCATGTGGGATGTTGCGACAATAAATAACATCAGGGCCATCAAACTCCGGGATTAAAAACTCAACCTTTGACTTGTTACTTCTTGCAAAGTCTCAGATAAAAACATATATCATAGTTAAGGGCACAACTCTGGAGACCGAGAAAATTTTACCGTAAGCCTCGAATATTTAAGTAAAGTACTTTGCAATTTTTCTTACAGTAATGAGTAACAGGCCCAGGGTTCAGCTCAATGTCTCCCGGAAGAATTAAAATTAACAACATAAAATCAGCAGCAGAACTAATAAATAGACTCATAACAACAGTAATATTCTGAAAATCAACAGAACAATAAACAACAATACCATCAACAACAACGGTATTTACATTATTTACAAAAATTCTGTTGAAAGTATATATAAACGTGACCATGTAATTGAAAAAAGCACCGGAAGCAACTGGTCGACAAGGTGGGGCCGGCACACCTTATTAGGCAAAAAGAAATCTGCCAGGTTTGCCACAACAACTGGGGAAGGACAGTGAGGATGGATTTATAAATTATAAAATGCCCAGAAGGAAAAAATTAAGTTAAGACAAAGGAACTTTCCTGATAATCCACCAAGCAACCTTTGCTTTCTCAACAGCCTGTCCTACACACGTTTCAAAAAAATAGGAAAGTGAACAAAAAAGAGGATAAATGCAAGGGAACTCAAACCCAAGACCATGGAAGGCCATGGTACAATGGCTATGGCACAGTCCACGGTTGGAGAACAAGGTTTGTATTCAGAGTGACCATCTCTTAGAAGGGTTGGCTACCAAGGATAAAGGTTCCCTTCTATCCAGTGGTTTGAGATCGGAGTGTCCTTCTCCTAGAAGAGTTGCCTGTCAAGGCTAAAGAGTCTTGTACCCTAACTCGTGTAGGCAGGGAAATCACACCCTAAAATGAATGTTGCCAAGAAAAGCCACAGTAACATACTGCCCATTTGCGCACTTGTTGCTTCCTGACATCTCCGTCTCCCCTTCCGTCGGAAAACAGTTCTTTAGACCTCAGCTCTAATAATCTTCAAACGAGATACAGTCAGGCTGATCCAGTTCGTTTATTCTCTTGGCATATAAATTTTATAATCAAGTCGATAACTTTCTTTTTCGAAGATGTCTTCAACCTCTTGGTCTGCTGTTATAGTATAAAGGTATGCAGACCCAAAGGCTCGCACTCACTGAAGTGACGGTAATTCATTGAGTGATTTCATACTGTATTTAGACGGCGCAGGTTTGTTGATTTGTCAGCCTAGTATGAATTTATGGGAACTTCCTGTTGTAACTCACCGATATGTTTTTTCTTTTAAATTAATGCTAGGTGACTTTGTCATTGTTTATCCTACTCCCACTATTAGATTTATCTTTAGTCTTTTTCGAAATTGGAAAGTATCAAGAGGATGGATTCCATCTACGAGTTGGAAAAGTAATTTGGCTTTTTCCTTGGGAGAGCGAAACACTAATGTTTTTCAGGAGAGTAAAGTCCAACGGTGACTTAAATTTGGCGTAACTTTGTTTAAACTTTGTCCCTTCACTGTCTTTACTCCCAAGAGGTGAACCCGTCTTTGGGTGTGTGAGGCGCAAATCAGGTGTCTTGTGATTTTCGTGATTTTATACATTTTATGTTTATATGAGAGTTAGTTTACAAGGAAACAGTGGACATTATGCAATAGGATAAAGTATCATGAAAGTATCGATGTGACTGAATGGAAGACACTGAAAGGCACGGAATGCAGGGTAATTTAGAGGAAACGTTACACAAATTACACGATGTATTTATTACACTGTCAACCAGTCGTGAAACTGTTATCATAATGATACTGGGGCATCAGGAAATCTTCCTTGAAACGACCCTTTTACTTACGCATAGGACAGCATTGCAAACTATCGTTCATGAACATGAATCAAGGGGCGTGTCCTACTTCAGGTGAGAAACAAGTACGCCATAGATGGCAAAGAACACGCCATTTTCTACGAGGCGCTTGGTGTCATCAACTCTTGTCACTGTAGGTGAACAAAATTGCAGAGTATTTTAAAGTTTTTCAACTTCATTCAGTGACAGGTGTTGTTTTTTATTTTAATCGCTTTAAATTTCCTCCTCAGTTACTTACCTGGCTATTGATTGTTGTCCTCGTTATCCTGTCTAGTCTCATTTAAAATTCGTGGTTGTCATACTTTTTGTTGGACTTCGTATAGCGACAGATTTTTAAAGCCTAAACCTAACAAAAACTTAGTTGTTAATTTTTATGTTTTATAAGGTACATGTGACTTGATCAGAAGAAAAAAAGCAACCTATAATGGTGGAGTAAGAACCCAGATTCCGATATCGGTTAGCTTTAACAGGAAACCTGCTTCTGAATAAGGCGTTTTCCCAAAGGGATGGCTCCAGACACAAACAAAGCAATAGTCATCGCCACGTTCAACATATACTGTAACTAATGTTTCAAGGACTTGGATAGTAAGTGCACCTCCATGAAGATGAAGTGTATTTGGATTAGATTGGGAACTTTTATTTGCCATAGGAATTTTTTTTTATATGCTTTGGGATTTAATTTCAAAGCCTTTGGATTCGACTTTCTTCCCTATAAAACAGTCCTTAGAAGAAAACATTTCTTCACGTGTCTGTTCCTATGCCATCTGTTTAAGTCGGTTTTCCTTCCGTCTTTAAGTAGGTGTATATTTGGTACCAAACCAGATATGGAATGGTTTAAGGATCGAATGATTGTAGTGTGATACTGAATGTCAAATTATATTGCTGCGTCTCGTGTGGCTCAATCGCTTTTCTGTTTTTAACTGCAAACACACATTTGCTATGAATGCTCTTTTGCATTTTTTGCACGTGAAATATTCTTTAACATGACATATGTTGTCTTTTTTTTATTGCTGGATTATGTTTGCCGAAGCAAGATCAAATAAATTAACTAATATAGATGTATCTAGAAAACAGCAGCTAAGTTGAGCTGTCGTTTCTTTGAGCTGTGATCAGTGAAGTAGTTGTAAAAACCACTGAAGTAAAACTTAAAAGTTATATATGCTATTTGCTAAGATATTCATAAATCCTGTAAAGAATTGACGAAGAATGAAACTGACATTGCATCTTTCACATGATTGTTTTAATTGTCGAGAATCATATAATGATATGGTTTCTCTCCCTCTCTCTCTCTCTCTCTCTCTCTCTCTCTCTCTCTCTCTCTCTCTGTATGCAAGAGCGAACAGTTTACGTAGATTTGGATATGTTACGAACGGACTTTATGCCAACCCCGTTTGTACCATCATTCCCTAATTTTTTAACTACGGTCAGAAGCGCTATTTCTCTTTGGCTTGTCTTGGCTTTGGTTATCTGTGAGACTTAATTTCTTTACATCTCTATAAAGGATCATGACATCAGCTACAGCAACCGTGACGGATAGTCATATTTACACAATATTTAGGTTTACGTTTTATTTTCCTTTTTTTTATGACAAGTCGAACTATTATAACGTTTACTTCTTTCAGATGTCCCTTTTTTATCATTGTGGTTAATGTTTATTGTACAGTATGCTTGTTGAATTTCATCTTTTCTTTAATTAGTTTCCGATAAGTTCACCTGTTTTTAATTATCCTTCATGACAATTAAACAGTTAGAAATACTTCCAGATCTCTCTCTCTCTCTCTCTCTCTCTCTCTCTCTCTCTCTCTCTCTCTCTCTCTCTCTCTCTCTCTCTCTCAGTAAAGTAACGAAAGAAAGATTACTATCGCCTAGAAATGCTGACTCTTTTATTTTTGTATCCCATTTCATATGTTATTACTGATACATAGACTTCTTGCCCAGTTGGCATAGGGAATCCTTTTTTTTAGTTCCCATGAGAGCTTGAAAAACTAAAGTTAGAGAATTATTCCAAGGGAGTCGATTGACCAGATTCTATAACGGCACAGACCACGAGTCGAAGGGGGCCAATTAATGGCTTAAAAAATATTTGCCTTGTCGGCATTTTAGCTGCGGCTTTCAACTGAATCGTTTCGGCAAGGAAGTCGGAGTTGACGTTAGACAGGAGAGGGTTGTAAAATGCTGGTTGTGTAAGGGAGGCGGGGTGAAAACTTTGAAAACAATTTTCCTCTTGGATCCAAAATGAGCCTGTTATTGGCACAGAGCATTGGAAAAGGAAGCAGGCATTCAGGGAGGTGCAATGATCTCGGGAATGCATTCGTAGCGTGCTGTGTTGTTTCCATCCGGGGAACACCACTATTAAAGTGTTATTGCCATAAAGTGTTAGAGGCCAGAGAGAGAGAGAGAGAGAGAGAGAGAGAGAGAGAGAGAGAGAGAGAGAGACTCATCATCTTAAAGAAAAGATTTGTCGGAAGCTGACAGGTAATTGTATAAGGCAATGATTGCTGGCTACAGAGGTCATGTAAGGAAAACGATAGGTGCCTATGGCTTCTTTTGAACGTCGTAGTGTAATCAAAAGTAAATGAATTACTGATCTGGATGAACCAGTTATGAAACTGGGTTGAGCAGTGAAAGGATTATTGTATTGCTAGCATTTCTGTACAGTTCAAAATAATTCAAATTTTATTGACTATCTGAGGATTTTAACGGTAATTAGTGTTGAATGTGCTTTTATTGTGCTTTTATTGTACAAATGTACTAAAACTTAGAATGTGGAAAAAATTAGCAGTCTTGGTATAGTACAATGTGTTGATGAATACGTGCTTTGGATTTTGGAGGATTATTTGGTGTTTATGAGCACTTGGCATTTAGAACAAAAGCTAAAATTTTAACCAGATTTTCGGGTAATAGTAAGTTTTATGAATATTATGACTTTCCTATTAAACACAATTGTAGGAATAATTCGAATTAATTTGAAATAGTTTTGTGTCCGTTTTATTATTTCTCTTATGTCTAATTGTTCAGCTACAGTCGCAGTCGTTCCTGTTTGTAATCCATGGAGATTTTTTATTCACGTTTATTGTCTTTTGTAGCGATTTGTTTTCCGAAACCTCGCTCCAGTTCCGAACTGTTTAATTGCTTTCAAGAGTTGTTAGAAAAGTTCTCAACCGACCTTTTTCTCAGATCTCATTAAAATTCTTTTCGGGGGTAATTTTTATTCAAGTTTCCATGTGTTGTCCTCTTCGTGTAAAATGTCGGGGTGTAGTTTTCTTGTGAAGTCTGCAGTTGTTCCTTAGATTAAAAATTTATTTTTAGTTGCTCATTTCTCATGGTGCAGATTTTTAGATATTCCTTTTGTGTGGCCCAGTAGAGTGATAGAGAGGCCTAGTTTTGTATTTTAGTTATTGCAAGTCCGTAATCCGAGAGTTCTCGTAAGAAAGTATCACCAGAAAGTCAATGGAATCTTGTGTGATTTCACAGGCCAGTATTCAGTGGCAATTGTTGACAGTTGTGGAGAAAAACACTTGCGCTCTGCACATGGAATCGGATTATTTCAGCAGCATCTCTTCGGGTTTTACAGAACCATATTCGAGAATGGTATTGCTTTTTCATTCAAGATCATCGCAGGCAAACGAAATTTGAAAGGGAAATCAAGCCTCGCTTGTATAGACAAAATGTGGATAGGGATTGGAGGGACGGAGGGAGATATACAAACGGTTGGTCCTTCGGATCAGAACTGATTGCGTGGTTTGTTAATGAAATCTGGCCTAGCGAAGACTATGATCATCAAGGCAAGAAATGTGTTTTTGATCGCAAATGCGCTTGATAAAATTAGGTTAGATTTTAGAGAAATATTTTTCTAATTCCGTACATACTTTGTTGTGCATACATTAGAATGCAATGGTTTTGGAAGTCCGTTTTCTCTGCTTAGAATGGAATTCATTTAGGCTGTATAGTTAAATTTGTAATAACAATAATTATCAGCTTTCTAATTCGTACATCTTAAGTATTACGTGTTCATTTATACTTTGTATTCTTGTGTCACGTTCTCTCGGAATTTTAATATCTTCTCATTTGTTTTATTCATGATTTTATTTACTTCGTTATTTATAATTTGATTCACACGTGGTCCCACATATCATCAGAAAGTGAAAAGTAAATGGTGAACCTCCAGACAGTTTGCTTTCACTTTGGGCGTCTTTCAGCTCCACCGTCAGTATTTTTTAATGCTAACACTGATTTCTAGTATTTTGACGACGAAGTTTTGCAGTGATTCTATTCATAAGTTGCGGCTATTGTTGAGTGGTAAGACTGCTGTTTCGTGTTATTACCAATGCGTATTGTTAGTTCGTAGTCCTTTCTTGGTTTTTTTTCTTTTAAATCGTATTTTCCATTTCATGTGCTGAAAGACAAACACTGAATTCTTACGTATGTTTTACAGAATTATTATCTTCTATGTTCGAGGATATCTGGCATGTTTTAAGGTATTTGTGCTACATAAATAACTACTTTTCAGAGCTAACAGGTTGTAGTTTATTGCTAAAACACGTCTGAGAGCTCGTAAAATTTTTCCTCCAACATCAGTAGGCACTACTTTGTGTCAGGACCTCATGGTAATAATTTAATGTGTTAGAAATATGCAAATAACTATTCAGCGAAATTATTTTCATGTTAATATTATACATATGATTTATAATAGTTGATTTCACGTAGGTAGGTAATATCACGAATAGATATCATGAATAATTTATGAAGAGCAAATATTTATTGATTTAAATCGTCTGTTATGAATAATGATATCTCCCAAAATTATAACAGTATTCATTACGATATGAGTGTTTTTGGCGTCGAGTAACTTATATTGTGATTTTTGCTTGATTTCGGAAAGGGAAGCAGTTTTCTCTTTTTATCTAATATTTAATTTTTTTTACAGTTATAATTAACTGACGTTTTTCAAGTTGTCAGTATATGAATCTTCTAGAAATCCTCTCGCAAGGAAGCAAACAAAAGCCCGTTATAAGGTAATGAACATCTAGTATATAGTCAGGCTAGTATAAAAGATTGGTTTTGTGCGCATGATTTCTCTTTTCTGGTAAAGAGCTTTTATGTTTTTAGTGGTTCCGGTCGTTTGATTGTTTTTTTTTTCATTAAGTAACTCCTGTATAATCAGGAATCCCTTTTTTGCGTATCGTAATTATATTCAGATCCTCTTAACTTTATTTGTAGGCGATGCTTTCACATTAAAAGCACTCTTGTTATTGTTGCTATTTATGAACAGAAGAGTATTTGTGTATCCAAATAGCATTACTATCATCACCATTATTGTCATTATTGTTCTTAGTATGGTAATTGTTGACTTGAGGCAGTGTTCGTAACTGTCAGAAGTAAAATTAGTAATGACGCTGAAGGTTAGTTGGAATTTCCAAGATATATCAATAAAGAATAACGCTTACTGTTTTTTTAGGCTGTTGTTTGGTTTCTTTTGTTAAAAGCAACTCCTGTTAGTGATATAATCTTATGAGAATTCGAACTTAATTTTATTCCGGTGTTTCATAAAGAATTGAAGGCGGAAACTGATGTAAAATCGTATCTTCGCTTCTTTATTTTTTGTTGAATGACCCTATATGCTCTTAAAAGGAAAGAAAGAATTGAAACAGTTATCTACAGTATTTTAAGGCCTTGTTTGATTATGTGTATTCGGTTTTTTGAATGTATAAGGTTGCAGGAAATGCAAATTTTAATAGTTGTTAAGGGGAAGTATGTAAGTCAAAAGTTACGTGCCTTTATGTCGTGCTTCTATTCTCATTCCATTGTAACTTTTGTTTGCAATACTTATTGATGAATCCCCTCCATTCTGTTTATTACAACGGATACAACTGTTATACCCTCTCCGGCATACTAACTTGATTTTAAGAGCCACCGTTTCTTCTTATCAAACGAGTATTCCACACAGTCTGGGTCTGGACAATATGACAACTCTACCACTGTCGCACATTACCCAGAGTCCTTGGTTTTATCTGCCACATCTCCTCTGCTGCCATCTGGCAACGCACTGACAATGGAGTTGCTTATTCTCTCAGTTTTATCCCAATCTGTCCCTTCCTTAGTCTCCATTCTACTGAGCATCTTTGGTGCCATTTACCTCGATCTCATCAGCTTTTTCGCTTCTTGAACCTCCACATCCAGTTGCTCTTCAAAAAAGGCACAAATGTCACACTTCTTATTTCGCATCGTTGCTGTGTGATACCTCAGCCACAGTATCCTGTCCTAAACGTACTACTTGCTTTCCTTTTGTGACATCTACCGGTGTATCTCCTTGATCCCCTCCTCCTAGATAATGCATATGTCTAAGTTTATTGCTTTTGCGTCCTCGTTTGTCTTTTCCTTTAATAAGGGTCCTCACCGTCCTTAGCTTTTTATTTTTCTAGTTGTGGCGAATGAATACTAGTGCGATTCACTTTTGCCAAGGGAGTCTGTCATGTGCAGTTGGGATACGTCTTACTGTTTTATGTATTCGCTTGTTTTTATAAGATATTTAATATTTGTTTCTCAAGAAAATGCGTCAGTGAGGCAAGTAAGGCCATCTTTTGAAACGTGCGGTGAAATGATTTTAAAGAGAATTGTATTCGTTCCTTATAACTGTGAAGATCAAATAGGAATATAAAGAAATTATTCTAGTTAATATCTTAAGCGCTAGAATGCTGTCCCCGTCCCCCTCTCGCTTTGTCACTGGATAAAAAAGAAATGCAAATAAAGGAGAAGAATTAGTTGCAAATAATGGAGAAGGTTCGCTAATATAGGGCGTCAGTTAACATTGTCAAAAAGATTTTATAGTTGCGTTACGTCTGTGTGCGCCATAATAGGCTATCATAACGTATTTGAAAATTGGTTATCTGTTGTACAATATCCTTTAAATTTGCGGTGTTGTATGCGTGTCAAGTTGCAGTAGCTTTCAGTTGGTTGTAAATACGTCGACTTGATATGCAAACATTGACAATAATCATCTTTGTGTTATTTAATTGGCAATAAAAAAACGAAAATCCACTGTGTATGCAATCAGTATCTGTAATTTTGTCCATCATTGCTGTACTGTGATTACAGTCTTTTATAATGGTGTGATAATTTTGTCGGAAAATGAAACAAATTGACTTTACTTGTGTATGGCTGGTATCCTACTTCCAATTACTTGTCCGAAAACATGACAAAATGCATTCTCATTCTCATTTTTTGGGACATGTTGTAATCAAGCTAAAAATGTATCGTTTTCTGAAAAATATTGAAAGAGACCGCATTCAGCTTTTGGTTTGGTAATAAAATCTTTGAGAGTGATTGTTTATTTTCATTTCTCTTGACGTGTTTCCAAGGGTGCTATATTGCCCTATTGGTTTCCTAATGATTTTTCTTTGTTTGCCTTTGATGTATTGTTTTATTTTCCTCGTCAGTTTGTGCTAACATTTCTTTCTGTTTTCCTGATTATAGAGGAGTCTATGAAGCTTTATATGCGATGGATCAGATGTTTAATTTTTACTTTAATCTTTTAGGGAAATTTATGTTGATTTTAGAATGCGTTCGTATGGAATCAATGATAAGATGGTAACGCACGTTTAAGATGTTGTATTGTGCGATCATTAAGGGCGATGTAATTAGCAAATAAATGTTCTCATCCAACTTAGGGCTTTTAAGGAAAAAAAGTAAAAACCAAGGAATTTAAAAGAAACTTAATTTAAGATCTCATGAATTCTTGATTGCACAATTGAAGAACTCGTAAGTTCTTGATCAAGAGTCCACTTTACCTGTGATTTCAGGTGGGTGATTGTGTTGTTTTTGAATGGAGAGAGTAAGGATGAAACGATTGATAGGTTTTTGAATGAAGAGGTATTGGTGAAACGATTGATAGGTACTCGAGCCACGATTAATTTTGGATAGTTATGCATAAGAGAGACAAGCTGTAGTGAACGATATGCCATCACAAATGACGACTTGGTGTTCTTAACTTGGATACATTATCACTTTCACTTTTCCCATAACCTGCTTATTGGATTTTTCATGTACTGAATATTTTGTTGAATCATGGAGTTACGGTAAGTGCGCCATGACGTGTCATTTAAGGACGCTGAGGAAGGTGGGTTTCGTCGTTCGTTCCTTTCGTGGGAAAAGCCGCTTGTGTGTGTTTTTTTTTTTTACATATCAAAAAAGTTACTCGATGTAATTTTCAGATATACTTCCTTTGCATTTATTTTGCCTTTCATTTTTGTGTTATGTATTACTACCACATACTGCATGCATGTCCTCACCCCTGCAAATGCATCAGTGAAGATCTATCATATATATACGTATGTATGTATATATATTATATATATATATATATATATATATATATATATATATATATATATATATATATATATATATATATATATATATATATATATATATATATATATAATGTGTGTGTGTGTGTGTGTTTGTGCTTATGCACGCCCCACACGGAAAGTCAATCCTACTACCTCTTCCTAAATGTGATTTCTCTGCGCTAAATTGCCTCTCCTGGATTATTTATTCATTTATTTATTTATTTTGAGTGTTTGTGTATGCTGTTTTCTATTTGACATTCCTGGTGTATCTGTAGTGCCGATGCAGGTTTGGAATTGGGAATGAACTTTACCTGCTTTCCTTTTTTGAACTGCGGAAGCTGTCTTAACCATAGGATCTTAATCAAGTCACTCCTCTCTGTACACTTATGAATAATTAGTCCACTTGATCCATAGAAGCACTTCTGAGTACTCTTTAAGGCTCCACTGTGTATGTAAACGAGGACACGCTTCGAGGAAAAGCTTTTGTAGTCTTGAAATAGAAACTTCCAAGACTTCCAGTGCTCTCAGCAACCTTTCTTTGTTATTGTACATGTCTGTTTCTTTATTTAGACACGCACGCACACACACATATATATGTATATATATATATATATATATATATATATATATATATATATATATATATATATATATATATATATATATATATATATATACATATATATATATATATATATATATATATATATATATATATATATATATATATATATATATATATATATATAAAATGTAGTGTGTCTACATATATCTGTCTGTGGTTGTGTGAGCATGTTTGTGAATTTTAGTGCGTATGTGAGAGTGTGATTTTTAGGGGTTTGTAGTTTTAGTCTTGTCTAATGCTTTCTTGTATGCATCTCCGTTGGGGGCTAGTGCCGTCAGTCCACCTCACGTGCGGTGCACTGTAGGCATTGCTTAAAGTTCTTTGCAGCGTCCCTTCGGCCCCTAGCTGCAACCCCTTTCGTTTCCTTTTACTGTACCTCCGTTCATATTCTCTCTCTCTTCCATTTTACTTTCCACCCTCTTCTAACAGTTATTTCATAGTGTTGCTGCGAGGTTTTCTTCTGTTGCACCTTTGTAACCTTTTACTCTTAATTTTCCTTTCGGCACTGAATGACCTCATAGGTCCCAGCGCTTGGCCTTCGGCGTAAATTATATATTCTGTTCCCTACTATATGCATGGCGGTCTGTTAGGTTGTTATTTTGTTGAAGGTTAATTTTTTTTACTAATCATAGTAAAAATAATATAAAATAAAAACATCAATAAAATATATTGATGCTACCTTTGTGTTTAGTGATTGTTCTTTACATTTACTTGGAAAATACCCAAAAAACCATAAAGCCAGAATTTTTCTACATGAAGTAAGGCGTGCAAAATCTCTCTCTCTCTCTCTCTCTCTCTCTCTCTCTCTCTCTCTCTCTCTCTCTCTCTCTCTCTCTCTCTTTCCTTTTCCTTTTGCTGTACCTCCTTTCATAGTCTCTCTCTTCATCTTACTTTCCACCCTGTCCTAACAATTGATTCATAGTGCAACTGCGAGGTTTTCCTCCCGTTACACCTTTCAAGCCTTTCACTGTCAATTTCTATTTCAGCTCTGAAATACCTCATAGGTCCCAGTGCTTGGCCCTTGGCATAAATTCTATATTTAATTCAATTCAATCTCTCTCTCTCTCTCTCTCTCTCTCTCTCTCTCTCTCTCTCTCTCTCTCTCTCTCTCTCTGTGCTACGTATGTGTATACCGTCTCCATTGCTGACAGTTATCTCTCAATATTGTCATCGTCTGCCAGGTCGTTCCTCGTTGCACGGGTCGATATCGTTCTCGGTAGCACTTTGCTGGGCCTGCGTTCGATTCTCCGACCGGCCAGTGAAGAATTAGATGAATTTATTTCTGGTGATAGAAATTCATTTCTCGGTATAATGTGGTTCGAATTCCACAATAAGCTGTAGGTCCCGTTGCTAGGTAACCAATTGGTTCTTAGCCATGTAAAATAAGTCTAATCCTTCGGGCCAGCCCTCTCTAGGAGAGCTGTGGTCTGTTTAACCAAGGTATACTTTTCGTCTGCCGGGTCTCACGTAACTAAGGATTGCGAGAATCGAGCAGCTTCGCCTTCACCATCAGCACCGGCGCTCATCCGTCTGGAAGAGTTTTCCAATATCGACGAGGACGATTTTGTTTATCTTGAGATTCGATTTCAACAAACCATTCGTAATACTATTCCGTCTCTCTCTCTCTCTCTCTCTCTCTCTCTCTCTCTCTTAAAGTTTGCCCCTGAGGCGTAGAATTGTCCAACGCTTTTGATACAGTGATGATGGAACGATTTCTTTTGGCTGCTTGTATTTAATTTTTTCCTTTTTTTCTTGAGGTCCACAGGCTTCCAGTGTAAAATTTTGGATACTTGATGCAATTGTATTTGTCAACAGTAATTGTAATGTATTTTTGAACTGTGCACGTTATTTAATGTGTTCAAAAGATCTGCATGCAGATAATTTATATTTTAAAATGAGTGTCGTTATAGAAATGTTTGCTCTAAATTAGTGAATCTTGAAAATAAGTTTCCTCTGTAATAAACTTAATCACGACGGACAGTCGAATTTACTTATTTATCCGTTTCTTTGCCGTCACGATTATTTTTCGTGGATCTAAAATTCATACTACACGGCAGTTGGTCTCTCTTGCAGATCCTAAATGGTTCCGATCGTATCCTTTCTTATCTCTGCCTTAATGTTGATATGCAGTTTTCTGTAAAAAAAACTGTTGAGGTGAATATCTGTCTGTCCGTCCGCACTTTTTCTGTCTGCCCTCAGATCTTAAAAAATACCAAGGCTAGACGGCTGCAAATTGGTATGTTGATCATCCACCGTCCAATCATGAGACATACTAAATTCTAAATTGCAGCCCTCTAGCGTCAGTAGTTTTTATTTTTTTTAAGGTTAATGTTATCCATAATCGTACATCTGGCAACGATATAGGCCAGGCCTTGGTTAAAGTTTTAATGGGCCGCGGCTTATACCGAGACCACCGAAAGATAGATCTATTTTCGGTGGCCTTGATTACACGATGTACAGAAAACTCAGTTGCTTCGGCGCATTTTTTACTTGCTATTTTATGTACTTATCTGTGCATAAGACTCTCCTTATGTGATTTTCCAGCTGCTCGCGCCTAGATACTACGTGTAATCATCAGGTGAAGTCCTTCAGGTAATTTATAAAGGTATTCCAACGTGGAGACGACCTCAGTCTGTTGGTTTTCTAAAATGACTGCTTCCTAAATAACCTTCCGTGGGAATGTTGCTCCGTTTCCAGGGTGAAGGAGTTCCAAGGAAAGGATAGTATAATGACGTTAGGCAAAAAGGAAAAAAAGAAGAGAGAGAGATCGAGAGAGAGAGAGAGAGAGAGAGAGAGATGCTGTGGGAAAATCATCTTATCTTCTCATGCAGTCCTCGTAACAGAATTGTGAGTACGGTTGGTTTAAAGTGTTTAATTTCCTTTTAATATTTTTTAAGTGCTGTCAATAATGGTTTTGCAGGTTTTTTTTAATTGTGAAATTATCGCATTGTCAGTACTTTATTTGAGATATTCAGTAAAACCATAGGGTTCGTGAATTTAATTGAGAGATGTGAAGCATATACGTGTTGATGATTGGTGCCATTTAGTAGGCACTACGTCACTGGGGAGGATAATCAGTAATTATTTGTGGTGCTGCAAACATTGATGCATTTGCTAAATGTTCAATCCATAATTGTACCTAATCTTCACGCGGATATTGAGTTTTTCTTCATGGTTACTCACTCAGTAAAACGGTTCGCCATTCATTATCGTCAGTGCAAATAGAATGTAAATTATTCAGGCACAATGAATCTGCCGTGTTGTGGGGTCTTTTGTTACTGTTTCTGCTATGATTATATACATGTTAAATGGTTTCTGACTCGCTGTCTACTGGCTGACTTATTTAACTCGTGTGTACATGTTATTGTTTCATTTATGCTTTATATATTCAGCGTTTCTAAGGGGACATCTTTCGAGCAGTATAGTTATTTACTTGAGTACAGTTATGAGGTTTTTCTAACGAGATGTTTGTGATAATTTTTCTTTATTACGCAGCTAGTAGCACATTGGATATCAAACCGAAAGGGTTTATTGATATTAGTTTACCTTGCGTCACAACTTCCAGGACCACTGACGCTGTTATACTAGGTTTGCGTTACACAAACATTTTGTGGATTTTCCATTCATTCCTTTATTTTCATTTTCTTTTTTATCCCTCGTCTTTTTATAAGGATTGACGAAAGGGTTGTCAAAAGGAAAGAAAGATGAAACAATGCTTACTTTTTCATGTTCCCGTAGGACTAAAAATTTTGAATTTTTGTATTAGTGAAAGTTTGAAGATATTTTGATGCAGAAATTGGTCGAATGCTGCGCAGAACTGAGTAAATTTACTGCCTGAAGAAAAGTAAAATATCTTTGTACAGCAGGAATATTGGTCAAAGAGGAAAAAAAGTAGTCTCTGAGGAGAACCCGATAGATCTGTTTCATTTCCTGGAAAAAAGTTTGAATATTATTTTGAAAGTGCACCAGCCCCTCACTTTCCATTATTTGTTTGTTTGTTCGGGGAATTCTTTTTTTATTTTTTTTGTCAACATTTTGTTTACCTGTCCTCCTGGTCGAGGTCTGCATTGCCCTTGACTATGGCGATGTGTTTGTCTTGCTCCCCGCGGAGGAAATCTTCAGCGTCCCTCCTTCTTAATGATGGCGTTTGTTTGGTCTTTCCTCTGAAAAAGGTTCCTTTTGCCTCTCGAAGTATTTTCGTTTTGTATTTTATCTTTACGACCTGCGTATTTTTTTTTTTTTTGTGCGTTTTGCGTTTCCATGTTTTCGTTCTGTATAAGGTATCTTATATAGTTTGTCTTCTAACGATATTTCTTATTTGTTGTCTTTGACAGTTCTCATTTATTGTTTAACAGACTTTTGTTTTGTAATTTTAAACCTATATTTAATCATTTTAAGGAATGGCCTCTAGAAGCAGCACATATTTGAAAGATCATCCTTTCAGCATAAAGAAATCTCACTCATACTCTGCGTTTTTATATTGCTGACGTTGGATTATACGCAGTTTAACTACTGTGATAGTGAGAAATTTCATATAAAAATCTGGTATTTTATGCGTGTAACTTATTCCCTTGGATACTGTAGCTAACTGTATAATTTTGCAAAGAATGATATCGGCTTCGTAAACTTGGTTTGAATTGTGCGGGCGTATTTTAATCTTCCCTAACCCTCAGAGTCCTGATTGTGGGAACACTAAGGGTGTAAGTATGAATTTCTGCCGGTATCTGCTAGCCATCTCATAACCTGTACTAAACAGTGGATACTTTTCTAATACGAGCATATTCAGTAAGTAAGATTCTCCTTCGACAGAGAGAGAGAGAGAGAGAGAGAGAGAGAGAGAGAGAGAGAGAGAGATAACCTCATTGATGTTTTCACAAATTAATTGTTGAATATTGGCTAAACATCCTTTGTGGTGTGCTTGGATTATCGGGTTGCTTCGAGAATCGGTGTCCTTTCAGTTTTGAAAGTCAATTTCCATGCTGGCTTTCTCCTTCCTCTACGCCCCCCCCCCCCACCTCTTCCGACGCCTTTAGGCCGGGATGCAATCAGATTGATCCACGTCAGTCATCCGTATGGTATGGATATTAGATAAATCGGGGTGGTATGGGCTGTTCACGTAGATCTCTTTTAAAGTTTTTAGTTCTCGATGCTATTGATTTGTGTTTAAACAAGCGTAAAAACGCATAGGTATGTACACAAACTGTATATACACGTATATGATTGAAGTATAACTATTTCTAGACAAAAACACGCTCTTTTGGAGATGATTCACATTTATCTAATTCCGGAAAAAGCCTCCTTGTGAGCACGAACAGCAAGGAAGTGAGGGATACCTTTTTTGAATATGAAAGAACTCCATCTCAAATTACTTAGTAGCTTAAAAGATGTAAGAATAATGGGGGCCGACTATTATTCTCTCTCTCTCTCTCTCTCTCATTAAAATATGCTTGTGTGTATCCATCGGTTTATCTTGAGTTTCATTACGAACATTGAAATTGCATTTTGTCATGAGCGAAGTGTATGAAGAATTTTTCTTGATATTATCTTTGCATACTGATGTAAAGGTTTAAATGAGCCAATCGTGACTGATAACTTGTCATAGAATGTTAGTCTAGTATGCTGTGAGAATAAAGTGATATTGTTTGTGTTTTCAATTTTCTGTTGACTTATACTTATTTTTACAAAAATATTTTGTTTTCTGTGACTGTGCAAATGTGATATGTGGATCGATAAAGCTTATTTAAACTTCCTCTCACATAGCTTACGAAGTTCTCCGCCTTTAATCAGCGGGAGTATGGATAGTAGCAAGGTTGCACGATAATATTCATATTCGTACTCCGTGTGATTTTCATATCATGTATAAGTAGGCGCTGGAGGTACAGACTTTGCAAGAGTCACTTGCGATGTTCGAGGACATCTTATCTCAGAACTTACGCAACCCGTTCTTCTCTTTGATAGAGAGGGCTTTCAAAAATCCAATCTCCGCTCTACGTGAATTACTCTCTTGGCCTTCGTTTCAATTACGTGGCCCTTTACACCCGTTTCTGTAGGGTTTCATCTCTCTCTCTCTCTCACACACACACACACACACAACACACACACACACACACACACACACACACACACACACACACACACATATATATATATATATATATATATATATATATATATATATATATATATATATATATATATATATATATATATATATATATATATATATGTATGTATATAGTGCTGTTCGACCTCTCTTCCTTGCCTCTTAGTAGAATAGTAAATTAATTTTCTCTTAAAGCCAGAAAGACAACATAGATTTCTCGCATGAGAAAGAGGAGAGCGGAAAGAAGCAGGGGTTGTTTTCAAACTAAGCTCGCCAACCGACCGAAGTGTGGAAATTTTAAACTATTTTCCAGATGATACCTGCGACCGTTGTCCAAAGTACACTAAGTCTTGTTGGTGGGGGAGCCTCGAACGTGACGCGATCCAAGTAAACCCAATATCGGTGACTCTCAGCTCAGCTAACATACGTATTCAGTGCTTTCAGCACTCTTTGTTTCTCCCCCTTTGTCTCCATCACGTGGGACGATTGTTATTCCTAGCGGACCAAGGAAGTTTAATGCAACTGATCATTACATTATTTAACCCAGCGGTAAGTCGGATTGTGACAATTACTCCCAGTTTTCTTTCTCTTCAACTGAATCTCTCATTTTTTCTTGTTAAAACTTTCATCTATTAAAAATTCCTTAACTAAGAACCCCTGATAAAGCATATTCTCTTTGTGAAGTCTTATATTAATTGCGTTCATTGTTGTTTAGTGAAATAACATAACTTACCCTCCATGGTGTTAAAAGTACTATTCCTGAGATAAGATTCATCCCTTGTAATTAGTTAATTACTGGTGAGAGCTTCTTTAGTGCAAGATTGGTATCTGGATACTTATTTTCCAGATGTGTGTATATACGTTGAGCCTGGAAACTCCCTCTTGCTTGGAGAAGAATCTGCATCGTCAGTGCCAAGAAAGCCACAGTTCAATGCTCAGTGAATTGAGCTGCTGTACAAAAGTGATTGAAGAGGCTTATTAAATCTTGTGATCATTTCATATAGCATTGATGTATCTGTCCTGATTAGGACTAACATTTTTAGCTGCTGTTAGCTCCTGGAAATAATATTTTACTTTTATTGAAAGTTTTCGGCAAGTTTGCTTAATTAATCCACGTAGTTGTATTATAAACTTATTTCGTAATACTAGTTTTCAGCTGGCGACTTTATCCATTTCATTATCTGTCCTTTAGAGCTTTATTTGGACTTAACTGGCAGAGTTACGTGGGTCTTAGGTAGAGCAAGGTAATATAACTCCAATTAATCGATGGTTAAAGTAAATAAACGACTGACCCATGTAATAATATATATATATATATATATATATATATATATATATATATGTGTGTGTGTGTGTGTGTGTGTGTGTGTATCTATGTATATATATATATATATATATATATATATATATATATATATATATATATATATATATATATATATATACATATACACACACACAAAGAAATTTACAACCTGTAAATTTCTGGTTTAACTATGTGTCACGTGTAGTTAATTAGAGCTTTTCCATTTTTTCAATTGTTAAATCTATTTATGAGCTGCTGGTATTCCTCGGAGACCTATTTTACTTCTTTAAAGCTAACCTGTCGTTTCAGATTCATAGGACTCAGCATTTTATTTAGTTAATGAAGCTCTTACTGTTATCCAGACTTCCAGTTGGAAATTCATTCTGATTCTCCAGTGGATTTAATCCCATCGATTTAGTCATACTTTGTCTTTGATGATGGTGATGATGATGGTGGTAGAAGCCTAATTTATCCTGGAACAAAGATGGCGTGGGAGAAATTAATCAGAGTGGTTTTTAATAACTCATGAGGTTAGATGTGGTAGCGAAGCTGCAAGGAAGGAGAGAGGGCCACATATGACAACAATGGTGGTGGCGATTGTTATACTAAACATTCTGTGTGTGTGTGTTTTGTGTTTGAGTGCGTCTGTGTGTGCTTTTGTCTGACTGTTAGCGTCTAGCTCACAGCTAGACGACCATTTTCGAATTTCGAACAGGGCTAGGAGGGATGATGGGCTGGTTCTTTAAAAAACAAAAAAATCCAGTGTTCCTTTGTTGACCTAAGCAAAAAATTAGGTAGTTGTTTGTTAGCCGACTATTTGCTTCAGCTAGAGTGGAGAGAGAGAACGCGAGAAGAACGGAAGGGCATACACCTGTAATCTTCACCCAACTGGGAAGAGACCGTTCTTATTCTCTCTCTCTCTCTCTCTCTCTCTCTCTCTCTCTCTCTCTCTCCTTTATTTTATTGATTTTGCTGGGAAAACTAAGTCCTCTTGTGACCCCACTGTGACTAGGTGTTCAGATTTGGCTCAGGGACATCGGTGTTTCTATGTAACTTGAGGCTCTGCTGGTCTAGCAGATTGCGACTTTTTTTTCCGCAGACCGTTAGGACAACGTTTCCCGTATTTGGCATTTTAGTTTTCCCGCCATTGCTATCAGAGTATTTAATCATATTGACATTTTCAAGGTTTGCTTCTGACGTTATGCTTGCCCCCCTTTTTTTTATTACGATGAAACTTTAACTTAAAAGCAGAACTGGAAATACTTGTAGCGAAACGTAAACTTTATTTCAGAATTTTGAATGTCTCTGGGTTTATCATTAATACGTTTTTAGAATTGATTTTATGATTTGAATATTTTTCAGTACTTTTGTTTCTCTTTGCTATGCTGTCAGTAATGTTGAGGTCAAGCATCTCTAGTGCTATCTGAGTTTTTCCGTCTGTTATTAACCTTGATATGTGGAAAAGAAGTTCAAAGCAACCGCATGAATTTCAGTTGTCCATTATTGTTTATTGAAGAGTTAAGCGTCTGGGCAGTTTTGTTGACCATTTGTCCAAAGTAATTTAAATAAATCATTAAATGTCAGTCGGGAATGAATTGCAATAATATTAACTCTGACCGCTCTATTTCACGAAGAATGTATGAATTCTGTAATGGAATTGTAATGGATGGTATTTAGTGAATTAGAATATCAGGGAAACAATACTTTTTATAAACTGTGTATATATTTTCTGCTTTATGTTTGCGAATGGAGGATTTTATGTTGTATGTTTAATGAATGCTATATGTATATTCGTCGAGATCTTGTTCGTGTGTATGTGTATGCGTGCGTGTGCATATATATACACTTCTTGTAACACGTATGTTGTCTCTCTCTCTCTCTCTCTCTCTAGTCCTCGTTGGACAGGTCGGTACCGTTCTCGGCTAGCACTCTGCTGGGCCCGTGTTCGAGTCTCCGGCCGGCCAATGAAGAATTAGAGGAATTTATTTCTGGTGATAGAAATTCATTTCTCGGTATAATGTGGTTCGGATTCCACAATAAGCTGTAGGTCCCATTGCTAGGTAACCAGTTGGTTCTTAGCCACGTAAAATAAGTCTAATCCTTCCGGTCAGCCCTAGGAGAGCTGTTAATCAGCTCAGTGGTCTGGTTAAACTAATGCTATTCAAGGGGTCTCCCCTGCATTGCTCTCCTTTCTCGTTTACCATATTGGAATATGCTCTCTCTCTCTCTCTTCAGTTTTTCCCGTGCTTAGTGCCGTCGGTGCACCTCAGGCGGTACACTGTAGGCATTACTTAAGGTTCTTTGAAACGTGCCTTCGGCGCCTAGCTGCACCCTCTTTCGTTTCTTTTGCTGTACCTCCTTTCATATTCTCTTTCTTCCATCTTACTTTCCACCCTCTACTAACAATTGATTCTTAGTGCAACTGTGAGGTTTTCCTCCTGTTATACCTTTCAGACCGTTTGCTGTTAATTTCCGTTGCAGCGTTAAATGACTTCATAGGTCTCAGTACTTGGCCCTTGGCCTAAATTCTATATTCAGTTCTTAATGTCTCGTAAGGGTTAGGAGCTGGATTACGACTCAGATCCAGTCAGTCGTCGTGTTATCCTCTCCGTATTGGGATTTGAATTTTTAAGGCGATCTTACGTTCCTCATTTATTTGATATTGACACATAGGGCAGTGTTTTCCCTTTCTTCATATGTTCGTATTGGTGTATTTTCTTTTACGCTTGCGTTATTCATCCTTATACAAAGATAAGAGCATGTGTAAAATGTTTAATATTATACTCACACACACACACACACACATATATATATACATATATATATATATATATATATATATATATATATATATATATATATATATATATATATATATATATATATATATATATATATATATATATATATATATATATATATATATATATATATATATATATATATACACATATATACACATATAGGATGAAGCCACTGGGAAAGTTTAAAATGAAACGACAGAGTGCCAAAGTACTTTTGTGTATTTTTAACACATCTTCAGAGCACAAACTTAAAAATACACGAAAATACTTGGCACTGTGTCGTTTCATTTTAAACTCCCAGTGGCTTCAGGTAATAAACATAATCACATGCTTACTTCTGTGATTTATTAGTAATATAAATTTTATATACTGTATATATCTATACACATATTATATATATGTATGTATGTACTGTATATATATATATATATATATATATATATATATATATATATATATATATATATATATATATATATATATATATATGTATAAATATTTACGCTGTTCGCCCTCGAACATTTAGGGATAGAAATATCAGCCTGACTGAGACAGGGAAATTGCTTTGTCCCACGCTAGTGCGTCTTCAGTTCAAACCTTAACGTCCGTTGGAGAACAGGATAGGTAAGTTAGGCCTTTACCCTATAGGAAAATTTCCCTATCAGCCTTAAGAATAGGTGGTCCTAAGGTCCCTTTTTCCTTCCTACCTGTCTCTTGGCGAATGTTTTTAACAAGAACGTGGACACCTGGGGTGACTGTTTTTGACCTAGGCTCGGTCAGGGAACGACAGAGAGAACCAAGCTTTCGGAGAGATAACACGTCCAGTTGGACCTCTTCCCCCTTTCTTTGTCTAGTATTCTATTAGTGAAGTGAAGAAACAATTGCAAGAACTCCACGTCGGTCGTTGATGCGCACAACGTTCGTCCTAAGGTAAAGTCGCTTTTTGTTCAAAACTTCGCCCATTCTTTTATCCTTTGTTTTCTGTATTTCAAATTTCCTTTGTTCCCCTTCAGCCACCACTTACGGTATATGTGTTCACGAAGTCTAGATTAAGCCAAATTATTATGTTGTTAGCTTCAACCCCGTTATTCCAGTAAAATACCTAGGATTTAGGGTAAGCAAAATCAGGTTAAATCTCGATGCTTTTGTATGCCTCGCGTCCGAATGTTTGGGAGAACCGTTGCGTTTAAAATCAAATTCATCTCAAATATTCTTTGTTAAGGTTAATAACCCTTAACTGGCGACCTTTGGCTAATTAACGTCTGTCTTTGAGGTTAACTTTTGGCTTCAAGTGACAGGTTACGTGTAATCTTGGTTTGCAGGGCCGTAAAAATTACGTAAATTGAATAATACATGATCAACCAAGACTCTCACACGTAACATTGGCGACCTTGCGTAGAATCTAAAGTACATTTTAGAAAAAGAATCTGGAGAAAAGGAAATTAAATTACATTAATTCAAAAAAAAAAAATAAAAAAAAATAAAAATAAATAAAAGTCAGATATCGAACTCCATTTCATTCTTCCAAACAAGGAACGAGGCATAATAATAAGCAGTAAAGAGGATAGTTATAATAACAAGTGTAGCGAGAATTAGCGTAGGAAAGGGTGCGTCGAGCGCAGAGAGTCATAATTTATAACGTTTAAGACAAGGACATTGTACCATGTTCGGATCGTGAGTCAAGTCGTTCAAGTAACGAATTCAAAGGCCGAGAATCGCGGAGCCCAGTTCATATACACAAAGTAATGTAGAAATCGCGTCGGCAATTCCGATCGTTATTGTTTGCATATAGCGGGAATCATTCAAAAAACTGTGTCAGTGAAGTAGCAAACGAACTGAAATAGTAATTTTACAATAAAGGTACCGTTCAACAACGTAAATTTACGCAGGCAAGCCAGCATCTCTCTTTTCATTCTTTTGTTTAATCTCCGGGTGAGGAATACGATAACAAAAGACACAAAGTTGTTTGGTAATTTAGTTTTCCATCCGTAACGTAAAACGCTATGCATGATTGGTATATTTAAAGTAAAATCTGGATACCTGCATTTGTTTCGTTCGTTGTTTTGAATTTGGTGCAAAAAAGAAAATAACCGCCATTTTGATTCCTCCGCTGTGTCTGCGCGGGTATTCAGAATTGTTGAACTGTTTGTGAGAGAACGGCCATTTTGGGGTTTCCTTCGCGCCGCGAGGTTGTCTTTGAAACTTAGGCCTAACGGGATTTTCCGCCATCTTAAGACCTTGTTATTGTCATTCTCTGTTGTGACCACTCTGCTCCCAGCCCTTTTGGAACTACTTTCTCGGCGTAGTAGAAGTTAGACAGACTTCGGTAGAAAAAAAAAAAAACCAAAAGATAATTTAGGCAGGGAAAGATAGGCCTTAGTTAGGAGTAATACCATAACAAGTTCCTATACAAATACCTGCTATAAAAATCATATAAAGAAAATTTAAAATTTTTACGATAAACTTTGTGACGTCGGCTCCCGGGAAAATTAAGATAATAAAGTAATCCCTAAGGAAGCCAAGACGACGCATCTATATCGTTTTATTAAGATCCATGCCATTGTGCATGTATAAAATCTTTGTTTACATGTTCTCAAGCAGCAAGAAATTCGCTGATTGAAAATCTCTCTCTCTCTCTCTCTCTCTCTCGTCATTCAAGTAAGCATTCCTAACCTAAGTGTACGTGACCCTCTTCAAAGAAAGAACGGCCGACACTAGGCTAATTAATTCGAATACTTAAACCAATTAAAAGAAAACACCTCTGTCCCACAATAGATGAGGACAAGTTAAGAGTAATTACAATACAGTGATAAACTGTCGGTCACGAGTGAGGCCTGCTATCCAGACCGAAGCAAACAGTAGTTTTCACCCTCTGAAAAAAAAAGAAGGGGCCAGCACTGGGGCCGGTACTGGGACCAGCCACTCACGAGGATCTTTAAGAAAAAAAAAAAAAAAAAACCCAAATTCACTTTATTCCACAGTGCCAATAATTTGCAGCACTCATCACTTGAATAGCTTACTCTCTCTCTCTCTCTTTTACCTTCCCTTTCTCTCTCATTCGATTGTTGCACTCTGCAGGGGGTAGAGTGCCTTTCCTCCCATATAGCCTAGTTGGACTCCAGTAGAGGGTCCCTAGGAACACATTGGCACCATAAGTGCCACCAAGCAAGAATCCAGAAAAATAAATAAAACAAAACCAAAAGGGAACACAGAAGAGAAAGTTCTTCTGGAACCTAACCTGCACCAGTGCCTAGGGATACTGAGTGCCACCAGTGTGACCTGTACACGGCACACCCAAACTACAGTGCCACCTTTTGAAAGGGTGCCACTTCATTGAAGAGACACTTCCTCGCTGCCCAAGTACGCCCACTCGACCGGTTAGACGGCCTTCCCCACCAGAACCATGGCAGCAGAGCATTATAAAACTTTCCTGGGGCTGGGGACGGCGGCAGGTCTCACCGGCTCGGAACTTACTACCTGGGTTAAGGAGCAAGTGGACGACTTGGCCAAGCGGGAGAAGGAAGAAAGACTCGAGCAGAGGAAGTATGAAGCCGAGCAAAGGCAGTATGAAGAGGAAAGAGAAGAAAGAAGGAGACAGCATGAGTTAGCCTGCAAGGAAACTGAGTTAGCCCTAAAGGAGAAGGAGCTCGAGCTTGAGAGAGCGAAAATGGAGAATGCCGAAGCTATGGCTAGCCATCAAGCCTCCAGTCCTACACCTGCTGCATCAAACGCTCCAATTTCGAGCATCAATTCCCTAGTCCCCAAGTGGACTGAGGACGAGCCAGAAGCATGGCTGGAGGAGATCGAGGCTCTTTTCGATAACTACAGCACCACGGAGACGGAGAGAGCCTTAATACTAGCCAAGCATATGGAGGGAAAAGCCAAGGCAGCGCTTCGCTCACTGGAGAAGAGCCAGAGAGGCAACATGGCGGAAGTTCGTAGAGTCATTACAAAGGCCTACGAGATAACCCCAGAAAAATGGAGACAACGGTTCCGAGGTCTTGCCAAGGAAGTCGGCTGGTCTTGGACGGAATGGGCATGTCACAAAACCCAGTCCGCACGCGCTGGTTCGACTCCTTGGCCTGCACGACGTTTGAGGATCTCTTCAATCGGACCATGCTAGAAGACCTTTTCCAATGTGTGCCAGGGCCCCTTGCGGTATATCTTAACGATAAGCAGCCCTCCACACTTATGGAAGCTTGTCGCATGGCTGATTCGTGGGAAACCTTCAATCAGTCGCATAGCACCTCTCAGAAGCGAATCATCCCTCCGCCTACCTCTCGAACTCCACTCGCCCGAAGAATGGACTGCCTAGCAAGACCCTGTGCAACTATTGCAAGAAGGGGGGCCACGCTGAAGCTGAGTGCCGATACAAACTCGGCACTAATAAGCAGCCTAACCCTACCAGCCAGAACTCCGCTCCCGATTCCTCCGCTCAGCCCTCTCCTCCAACAGTTACTGCAGGCCACCGAGCCCATCCAAAGGGCCCGTGCAGATCCTGTGGGGCTGCTAGCCACTACAATGCTGGATCTCCGGCCTGTCCACATCATGTACCCACCACCAAATTTGTCAACCTAATCAGCACTTCATTCTCTGCGGCTGGTCCGCACTGGATCCTTTACCCCGAGAGACTGGAAACCCAGTACATCTCGGTGGCCCCTCTCCAGAGCACTAGCCTGCCCATGACCCTTCCGGTCACAGTAGACACTGCGGCAGATATTAGCCTGATCGCCAGGGCCCAAGTGCCAGCCGGTGCTGTGGTTGACGAAGAAACGCGGTGGGAAATGAAGTGGATAGAGGGCCACACCATCACCGTTCCTACTGTCCAACTCCAGGTTATGACACCTTGGGGCACGATACCCCACCGCCTCGGCGTGGTAGGTGGAATTCGGCCCGGAGTGGTCTTCTTGTTGGGTCGGGATCTTCTCTGCGGAAGCCCGTCACCAACGCCACTCCGCAGCCACGTTACCTCCTCCACGGAGGCCCCAGTTATAACTCTCAATAATGACAAACCTCCACCTTCCGCCCACCAAAGTGGTCCGCGGAAGGGGCGCCACCCAACCTATTTCAGGCCTAGCCCTCTCCAATCGCGAAGGGCTGGCCCACCAAGAGGTCCTCCCCCTCCGCGAAGAGAGATTCAGGAGGAGCAGTACCGCTGCAGGACGTGCAAGCGGGCAGACCACTCCACAAATTGGGAGGGCTGCCCAAGCAAGCAACGCCCAGCGGACGCCCCCGAACAAAACTCACCGAGAGGCTACGATCTCCCGCTGGGGCAGGAATCTCTGCCGCAGCCAAACCCAAGTCGTCCGAGAGGTATTGCACCTCCGGACCCCTCATCAGGCATGCCTGACCCTCAACTGCTGCCAGTGCCACTTGCGAGCACTGAGCAGTGCCAGACTCCGTCCGTCCCGGACGTTGAGCTACCAATGGAAAAGGCCCCTATGCCGGGTCTAAATCATGAGGTGAATCCTCCTCCGGGAGATTTAGGATTCCCCATGCAGTTGATCATCGCGACTGGAGAGCCTCCAGCACCCGAAACTTCTTCTTTGCAAGATTCTTCTTTGCAAAATTTGACTCCAGGGGATGAACCCCTGGAGGATCGAAATGGTACCCCTTCCTTGGAAGACCAGGAACTGGCATCCTCGGATGCAGAAGTCGAGATCGCTCTC
This sequence comes from Macrobrachium rosenbergii, assembly GCF_040412425.1. Classification (NCBI taxonomy): domain Eukaryota; kingdom Metazoa; phylum Arthropoda; class Malacostraca; order Decapoda; family Palaemonidae; genus Macrobrachium; species Macrobrachium rosenbergii. The sequence continues at coordinate 46,096,868 of NC_089752.1, read as the reverse complement.
GCTCCGGTTGTCGCAGCAGCCGGAGTAGGAGTCCTCCCGCAGCTTTTTGCAGTTGCCCATGACTTCGCGCCCGCTAGCCCTCCTGGCCTGTCCCCGGAGTCGGTGCTTTCATCACCTGCTAGGCCAGCTACTGATAGGCCTTGGAGGAACCCGAAGAAGAAGAAGAAGGGGCGGAAGAGAGCCCAGTAGGTGCCGAGCTATAAGCTCCTCCTGGCACTAGTGCCCTCTCGGCACAGTGCCCTAACATCTAAGAGTGATCCTGGCCCCTTGCCCAGAGAAGGTAGCCAGTGTGATCTCTTCCTTTTATTTGTACCTAGCCTAGGCCACCTAAAAGTACGGTACATCAATTTAGTAACCTTGTTCTTTCCACTTACCACCGAGCCGCAGTAATCATGTAAGTAGCATAACTAATTTCAGTAATCTTAACTATTGTGAAACGAGCCACGATGCTCGTGACACGCATGGCCTAAGACCTCAGTGAGGCACCCATTTATCATATGAGGCAACCCTCATGAATTAACTAGTAAATTTTAATTGTATTAAACATAAACCATGTTGTAATTTAGTTAGAATATTAACTCTTATGTTGGTGCTACGGTCGGGTTAGGATAGGTTAGGCTAGGGAATATCATAGAACGTACCACTAGGCTAGGTCTAAAACACATCATGATTGTAGGAGGTAGCCTATAATAACCGTGAGCACCTTCTAGTACTATTAGAATTAGGTTAAGTAGTAATTATAGCTCATATCCTCTCTAGGGTTAGGTAGTTCTGTAGCTAGGTAGGCTAACCAGGACTAATCTGCTCAGGGGAAGGAGAGTAACCTACGAGAGGCGAACAGCTTGCTTAGTATAGACCTTCACGCCCGAAAAGGGAGTGAAGGCCCTCTTAAAGGGGGGAGCTTTTATAAATATTTACGCTGTTCGCCCTCGAACATTTAGGGATAGAAATATCAGCCTGACTGAGACAGGGAAATTGCTTTGTCCCACGCTAGTGCGTCTTCAGTTTAAACCTTAACGTCCGTTGGAGAACAGGATAGGTAAGTTAGGCCTTTACCCTATAGGAAAATTTCCCTATCAGCCTTAAGAATAGGTGGTCCTAAGGTCCCTTTTTCCTTCCTACCTGTCTCTTGGCGAATGTTTTTAACAAGAACGTGGACACCTGGGGTGACTGTTTTTGACCTAGGCTCGGTCAGGGAACGACAGAGAGAACCAAGCTTTCGGAGAGATAACACGTCCAGTTGGACCTCTTCCCCCTTTCTTTGTCTATTATTCTATTAGTGAAGTGAAGAAACAATTGCAAGAACTCCACGTCGGTCGTTGATCGCACAACGTTCGTCCTAAGGTAAAGTCGCTTTTTGTTCAAAACTTCGCCCATTCTTTTATCCTTTGTTTTCTGTATTTCAAATTTCCTTTTGTTCCCCTTCAGCCACCACTTACGGTATATGTGTTCACGAAGTCTAGATTAAGCCAAATTATTATGTTGTTAGCTTCAACCCCGTTATTCCAGTAAAATACCTAGGATTTAGGGTAAGCAAAATCAGGTTAAATCTCGATGCTTTTGTATGCCTCGCGTCCGAATGTTTGGGAGAACCGTTGCGTTTAAAATCAAATTCATCTCAAATATTCTTTGTTAAGGTTAATAACCCTTAACTGGCGACCTTTGGCTAATTAACGTCTGTCTTTGAGGTTAACTTTTTGGCTTCAAGTGACAGGTTACGTGTAATCTTGGTTTGCAGGGCCGTAAAAATTACGTAAATTGAATAATACATGATCAACCAAGACTCTCACACTTAACAATATATATATATATATATATATATATATATATATATATATATATATATATATATATTATATTATATATATATGTATGTATGTATATGCGTGTTAGTCTACATATTTATATACATGTGTGTGTATAGTATATCGTCGCTTCCAAAACTTTAAATTCGTGTTATTAATTTATACCTCCGAACCTTAAACTTATCTGCCCTCATTTTTTCCGAGTTGTATGATCTTTCGTCAATTTAAGGTTCCGTTAGTAATCATATAGTAGGCTATTCTCTATTTCCCTTTCAGTAATGTTTCTAATATATATATATATATATATATATATATATATATATATATATATATATATATATATATATATATATATATATATATATATGTGTGTGTGTGTGTGTGTGTGTGTGTCTCCATAATCGTATGTTTAATCAGTTAACTGTGTAGAGAAATATTTTGGCTGACGTTGAAGGTAATTTTCACCGTTATTATTATTATTATTATTATTATTATTATTATTATTATTATTATTATTATTATTACAATCTCATGGTTAACAAGGATTAACTTTTTTGGGAATTATGAGATTGGAGGTACATGTTCTTATTTTTAAATGTGATGAGAATTTCTTTCCTGAGCAACGAAAATTGAACTTAAGCTTACGTTTATCAATTTAAAAAAAATAGCCAGTGTTTTTGTTTACTTTTAGGTGAACGCACCACATAAACAACATTGGTAATAAATGTAGATTGTATAAATTTCTTTTATTTCCCCACCGGTCACAGCTAAAATGCGGTCATAAATCACACATTTATTGAAACTCGTTTTAAGGTGGTATTGATTGTCAATGTCGACAATGGCTATGTAATGCTATTGTTGGTATTGTTGAGTTTGGACTTAGCTTTACCGGATGCAGGTGATTGTGTTGATAACGACTTTCCCTGTATGTTTAAACCGAGAAGCTTTGCAGTTATTGATTGCGAAATGTGGGCAGCTGGTGAGTTTTATGAATAGTGTCACATGTTACTGTCAATAGGCAGAGATCGTTTATCGGCATTGATATTTCTTTTTTCTTTATTTGTTCATATTTTCCTCTGATCTTTTAGTGTTGCATTTTATTAAAAGTTTTAAGGGGGAATCGAGTTGGCATGAACCCCAGTCTTACCTATGGTTTCATTTTACGCTAGTCGACTGGTCAATTACAGGGAAAAATGTTCACTCCACACAGTGATGTTCCTCTGTATTTTAGGAATGGGAAACTTAAATCTTTTGCTTCTCTGGACAGATATTGTTGCATTGACACATACAAATTAAATTCATATAAAAATTAACTAATACAGATATAAATCCCAACGTAATATTAAGTGAGGAATTCATGATTAGTTGAGTTTCATTCTTTTCAATTTATCCTTTGAACGTAAAAATCGAAGCAGTTGTTACCTTTTCAGTGTTTACTCACGATGAATATTGTTCCACACAGGGCTACATATGGAGTGATTACGGAAACATATTAGGATACATAGGCGCTTATAGATCATATATAAATGCAAACGGGTTTCCAGTGAAAGGCTTATCGTTAGTGCCGAGCAGTGATAAACTGGAGTATTCGGTAATCTGTCTGAAGTTCCCACTACAGTGTTGCTTATAAAATGGCGGGTATAATTTTTTTTAACCTTACTCCTTTCCCTAGATGGTCTTAGTCTTTTGGAATGAGGTTGCTAGATCAATGCTTTTTTTAACCTTCGTTGCGACCACCATAGTCATACAGCTACCAGGTACACAATTCACGTCTAAAGGACAGCAATGGAGCGTTCCTGTTCTTCGCCCAGGAGTCGGGTGTGGGTCCCCTCTCTCGATAATCAAGAATGCTATATATAGCCTATCCACCAAACACCGTTTCCCCTGTTCGCAGAATTGGGTGTTTGCGCCTATACAGTCCTCCGCAAGTCGTCAGAGATTAGGTTGCTAGGCCATGACCTTTCTTGAGTCCCAGATAGAGAGGATGATTATATGTTTTCATGTTTCCAAGAGCAAGAATTTGTTTGTCAGTATTGTATGCTTTTTTAACTTTTTTAATTAAACATCCTTAAGTGGTCAGCTTTATATTCCAGTGGATTATTTTTTCATGCTAGGTAAAGCCATGTTTCCATTGTGAAGACTTCTGTCTTTTGCTTATTTATATTCACCGAGTTTGTATGAATGCTGATTTTGCACATAAATATATGAATAAGGATGAAAGACACAGCATAATGGCTAACTTTAAAAAGCTGAAATCACTGTTTATGAGAATTATTCTTTGCTTTTGTGCAACATAATTCTTTATACACCATCTGCGGTTTTTAAATGTCTCACACTTTCTAATCAAAAAAAGGAAAACATTTTCCCCTATAGGAAGTAAGCTACTTGCAAACTTATTATGTTAAATCAGATATGCTTCTAGTTCAAGTAGTTCATCTGGTTGTTCCCGTATTGTTAATTTTAGTCAATTCGTCTACGATGTTAATGTTCATCAGGAAATTATGTATAAGCCTTGTTTTGGATCCCTTGCAGTCATGTCGTATGTTTATGTTTAATTAATGTAGCTCTCTATATCCCTTGTATTGTTAATCTCCTTACTATTAATCACCTCGTATACATAGTTTTCTCCAAAGTCATTAAGTCGTGTTATTGAAAATTCATTCCTTCCATAGCTCTTCGTCTCATTTAAGTAATCGCACTAGAATTCTCAATTTCTGATAGTAATCAGGTCCCAGTTTGTGTAGCTTGAGATTCTCAACAGAGAGAAGAAATGAAATGGGTGAAGAGGAATAAATGATAGTGATGATGATGATGATGATAATCATCATCATCATCATCATCAAGGAAGATAAGATGATGAATAGAGATGATTCGTCGAGGAATGATGAGATTAATTACTTAAATGCTGAGTGGCGCTGAGTTGATAGAAAATGGTTTCACGCCATTATCTTTCACTTATTTTAGTTGCCTTTAATCTTTTAGCCTTCTCAGCTCTCAGTTGCCGATGCTTTGTCGCTTAATCGGATATTTCTCTCTCTCTCTCTCTCTCTCTCTCTCTCTCTCTCTCTCTCTCTCTCTCTCTCTCTCTCTCTCTCTCTCTCTCATGTTAGCCCGTTTTCGTCCCCAGAGTTTTAATCACCAGGCCTAAGAACGATAACTGCTTCAACACTGTGATTTGATTGCGAAGATTAGTCTATTACAGCCTTCGTAGTAAGTATGGTAATTCGGTAGATATATTACGTATGAATTGAGACAGAATTAAATCCTTCTTTGTGGGAAATCCTCCCTGTAACCTCTCGATCGAGTTCTATTACGGAAGGTATAGCCTCGTAGCCTCTTCATTTATTCCCTACCTAGATTCTAGGCTAGTAGTTATTAGCCTACACTAAAAGTATTATTAAATCGAGAAACTGAAGATACATCAGCACAAGCATGTAATGATAATTATAATTTTCTTTGGTCTTTGTTAGAAAAGTGTCGAAAGCGTGAGTTGAAAACAAGGATCACTATGAGAAAATGGGTTGAAGGCCTGACCTATAAGATATTTAGCTGATGACGTTGCCTTGCCTCACATCGCCGTGTTGAGTTTATGTTTAATTTTTACTAGCATTTTCTTCAAAGGACGTGCGTTCTTTTTCATATTATCCTCTAGAAAATTTGAGACTCTCTAATTTTGAATTTTCTTGGTATGACCATTCACTTTTTACATAACTCTTAAAGAAAAACCAAGTTCTCCAAGTTTTTCCTTTGAAGAAAATCAGGGTCAACCCTCCTCATTGTGGCCCAAGGGAGCCGTCTCCTTACTTCGCCTCGCGCCTTCGCTTTTTGCTTCTCGGTCGCTTTTCCCTCTCACTTTCCTCATGTCTCAGTTCCATAGATTCTAAGCCTCCTCTAGGCCAGTCCATTCCTTATCTGAATTCAAGAAAGATGGGTTTAGCTCTCACAATATTGTGCTGTTTTATCATTGTATGATTTTTCATTTGGAGACGGCATCATAGAATGATTACTTCTCAGAGGAATCAATATTTTGTGCAAATAAATACATTTGTTGTTAAACATTTTCAATGAAATATTGTAACAGCTTTTTATTGCTTTTATTATATAAAAAATATCGTTTTCTCGAAGAATGTCTGTCATCCGTCATGCATCTTTCCTCATGTAATTTTGAAATTCGTAATTGAGGCAGTTGAATAACGGTAATATAAAATCAAAACTTACCTCGTCATGCAAACAATATATTGACTACATGAAAATGTAAAACTAGGCAGTATGTTCTACCATGAGAACAGGTTGTTTCCAAAAAAGTCGAAGATTTGACTATTATTAAATTGGCCGGTATCCACCCGGTTCTTATACATGATGTAAGTGTGCAAGCACCCATTTTGTTAAGATTGATATGTGTACCTTAATTACATTTCGATTTTCGCAATGACAACATTGTATACAATCTGAAATATTGTCTCTTTATCTCTCGGGATATCGTCATAGGATGTTGATGTTAATTCCGACTGGAATTATTTGAAGAGGAAATGTACATGGAAATATGAACTGATATTTATATCACAGTGACGGGAAATTTTGCTCTCGGGGTTTTGTCAGAGGATTCAATAATAGCATGCTGGCAATTGCATTGATCTGGACTTTTTCAGTACTGGATTTTTCTTTATTTCTTTATTATCTTCATTGCGAAATAATAAATTTTATTTAATTCATTACTTTTATTGGATTATTTGGTACTGATATATTGATAAATGTAAACAGATTTAATTTCTCGACGTTTACTTCACAGAATATACTGAAGTTTTAGAATATTAGAATGGTGAATGTGCAGTGTAAACAATATCATTGTTAAATACATTCTGTTTTAATTCTAATGAAAATCTCACCCAGAAAAGTGAGAGGTGTAGTTTGCCTACAAACAGTCCAGTATTATTGGTAGCCTACTGAATCCTTGGAAGTGAAATGTTTGTAAATGATAAAAAGAATTCTACAATATTCAGGAGCCATGTCGTGTGTTAAAGGCATGTTGTGTTTGGCGTATGAATATTCCTCTAATTATGCCCAATCTTATGGAATTTATGAAAAGCGGCTTAATGATTGGGATAAGGAATTCACAGCATCTTTTCTATGATACTTTTATATAATAGATTTCTTTTGTTTTCCGAAACAAGACCGTTATTTTTTCCCCTTTTCACTTATTTTTCGCGTCATAACGCGACTTTTGAGCGACCCCATGGCATTTAAAGGCAGGGTCGGTCTCATACACTGAATAATTTGGTTTGTATCTGATAAAGTGAAAAGTACACTTATTCTGTTGACTGGCTCATCCTATGCATTTTAGGCAGGTTCTGCTTTGTGTTTCGATCTTTGAAAGCTGCTACCGTAGATGGTAAATCCACCCTTGGTAAGAATTCCAAAACAGGCAACACTGAGAGAGAGAGAGAGAGAGAGAGAGAGAGAGAGAGAGAGAGAGAGAGAGAGAGAGAGAGAGAGAGAGAGAGGGGAGAATGTATAACAATGACTCAGGGTAGGAATTTTGCTAGTTACTCTGTTTAAATATTGTCACAAAACTTTGCTCACGTTGTTTTTAGACATTCAAAGCTCGTAGGTAAGCATTAAAAATAGCAGCTTTTAGGTTGCTTGTGATGTCCTCTTATTCAAAGGTTGCCCTGCTTGTTCAGCCCTTTCATACATTCGGTGTTACAGTTCGCAATTTCACGAACAATACTAGAAAGAATCGTCGTCATTGTTTTGTTTTAGCTTGTATTGACTTTGTTGTCGTTGGCGCTCTTTAATTATTGATTTTTAAATTTTCTAAGTCATCGTTGAATACTACAGAAGACTAGTCAAAAACCTGGTATCAGTCAGATCTGTAGTCTAATACAGGGAAAGTAATATGTGATCTTTCCCTTCTGTGGAAGCTTGGCCGATAAATCCATGAGCGTTTGTCTTTTTCTGTAAAAAAAAATATAATATAATAATAATAATAATAATAATAATAATAATAATAATAATAATAATAATAATAATAATAATAATAATAAACATTCTAGAATTCTGTTTCAACAATTCTGCAATAGTGTTCAATGTTTTTGTTTGGATCACACTAGATATATAGTGTACTTAAGAGTAATTACAAGCTTATCTAAAAATAAAAGTTTTGTACTTTTGAATATTGAATTATACATTACTGATACCTGCAATTTTGTAAAAGTGCTCATATCTTTTTTTTCGGTAGAATAAAAAATAAATCCTTTGTTTATATTATGTATATGAAATATAACAATGTATTGTGAACCAAAAGAAACCAGAAGGACGGAGTCTGCGTAAAAATGAATTTCTTTGAAGTTTTCCGAATTTTCTTGTAATCATCAAGAAATACAACTGAGGCCCTGGCTGTCAAGAGGGACGAAAGCTGGCCACGGGGTTGGAAATTTGATAAGTCAAGATGGAAATGGCTCCGCAAATATTAATACGCGTGTTTGAGAGCAATTCTGATCATCCGATTCCATGATTTAGCTTAAACATTCGTATTCGATCATTTATTCTAGGTGCCTGCTTGCCTTTATATTTATGCTCCAAAATGTATTTGTCTTTATTAGACTTATGCTTTCGTCTGGAGGACGCTATGCTGATTATATATTTAATATCTCTTTATAATCCATGTGCTATAATTTATAGCACGTTTATATATTGGTTGGTAAAATCACTCAACAATTGGGCCCCTCGAGATTCCATTGATATAACTATATATGCATATTTTTGTAATGAAACAGCACAATCGGATGTAGGTATGCGATTCCATCATCACCGGTTCTCGTCGTTAGGGGAAGAAATGTCAGAAGTAATTAAATCCTTTAAAACTGCAGTGTTAAAATATTTTCTAACTTTCAACCATGGTACGTAAGGCGATGTATATTATTCAGAATATTCCTGAAACTGGAATTCCCTCTATTTTAATTCCTGCCAAATACGCCGTTCACCATCTTTATGATGGTCCTATCACACTAGCAGAATGGCTTCTTTTTTTGCTTGAGGGGCAAGTTTATGAAAATGAATGCATGAAGGGCTTATTTTCTTGGTTAAGGGGCACATTATATGAAATGAATGCATGAAACCGAAGCATCGATGTATACATATTCATTCATCGTTGTGATCCTTTGTTGATGGTGTATGAGAAAAAGATATTGTGGCATTGTTATATTTTGCCTATCACACACATCTCACCTTGTGCTTATCAGAAAGATGCCCACTCCCCTGTTTCACATTTTTTTATGCTTTCAATGATAGTAACTTGGTCATGCTCCATTCCCTTTAAATCCACCACAGCACCCATACGCGCGCACACACACACGCGCGCGCGCACACTCACACAGACGTCCCCTTGCTTAGTCCCTTCATTCGTCCGCCTCGTCCACCTAAGCATTGGAAAATCCTTATGGTTGGAATTGGTTCAGATGGGAGGAAATGCAATGCCTTTGTGGGTTAAACGATCCTTCTCACACATTCTCGTATTTCAACGAATATGCATATGAGAGTAAAATTTAAATTCAGCCAAGCCATGTGTGACCCTGAGCCGGTTGGGAATTGGATTTCCGATGTTTCTCATATTTTCTTCCCTTTGGCACTAACATTTTGAGCGATATTGTCTATCGTCATTCTTCATTTTGTAATTATTAGAAGTGGCAATTGTCTAGCGTGATTTTGTGTGTATCGGTATCAGTTGCCTACAGTAGAGGCCAAAGGATTCCACAAACGCTAGTCATTTTCATCGGCCAACACACGTTGTACCTGTATGTTTTGCAATAATAAGAAATCGCTTGGGACCTTCACCTTGCATTCAGTTCCTGTGTCCTCTTCTATATTCATCGTCATAATTTCGCTACAAGTGGCATTATAGCATGTGCATATGTATGTTTTGTACGTGGATGAGGGAGCGCGCAAGCTTGAATCGTATTGAACAAAATAGGATTTTATGCAATACGAGTTCAAGCTTGCGCGCTCCCTCATCCACGTACAAAACATACATATGCACATGCTATAATGCCACTTGTAGCGAAATTATGACGATGAATATAGAAGAGGACACAGGAACTGAATGCAAGGTGAAGGTCCCAAGCGATTTCTTATTATTGCAAAACATCCAGGTACAACGTGTGTTGGCCGATGAAAATGAGTAGCGTTTGTGGAATCCTTTGGCCTCTAGGTACAGTAGGTTAGAATTGAGTTTTATAAGAATTTGCTGTAAGTGGAGTGAATGGTAAAGGCGAACCGCCATTATTTTATTTGTCTCTGAGGCGCTGTAATTTAAGTCTCTGATGGAGCAAGATACTCTAAATACTGTAATTTATGCTAAGAAAAAGATTCAAAAGTCCATGTATGTCTCCTATTTTGAAGTTCATGATATCTTCAGTAGCGTTATATCTCGCTTGGTTGAGTTTAATGGTGTTAGTACTCTCAAACTGAAACATCTGTCAGCTTGGGATTGAATAATAGAGCAGCACAGTAGAAATTGTTGTTTATATCATCAAGCTTCAGCATTGAAAACTACTGTGCTTCTAGCAAGTTGCAAATCCCACATTTGCATTAGCACTTGGAAGGTAAAAGAAATATTGCTATAATATATATGCATATATATATGTATACACACACACACACACACACACACATATATATATATATATATATATATATATATATATATATATATATATATATATATATATATATATATATATATATATATATATATCATACATACATATACAGTATATATATATATATATATATATATATATATATATATATATATATATATATATATATACACATGTACAGTCACTCAAAATGTTTGCAACATGTTCCAGAAGTTTTCGTTCACCTAACAGTATTTTGTTCTTTTGATATTTACAAAATTAATGTAATTTTCTTATTCGACTTTTGGTTATTAATCGTACGGTTAACAATATAAAAAAGAATGGTGAGTGAAAAATTCATATTACAAAAAATGACGAAACATTTTGAAAAATTTCACTTCAGACGATTGGGCAAAAGAGTCAAAGAAGAAACTATATTTCGAATCCAGATAAAAGCTTATTGACTAATAAAATAATATTGGATAATCATCAATGAAATTATATATAAATAAAGAAAGAAAGAATTCAACCATTACCGTTGTCAAAAACAAAAAAGAAAAAATCTCATAACGTCGTATGTTATCGTGTGACTCCACATTCGGGCAGGAAAGTTTAAACTGTCTCGTCACTTGCACCGATAAGATGGGCAACAGGCAGCCGCACCACGATCATTAGCTTGCATAAGACTAATGTTTCTATCGTAGATATTGCTCGGCAGCTTAGCGTAAATAAAACAACCATGTACAGAGGGATACAACAACAGGGAGAACGAGGAAACATGATAAATTCATTGTAAAAAGTGGAGGACGGCCCCATTGTTGCACTACTGTTAAGTATTATCATCGGATGATCACTGACTTCCGATGTTGCTATAAAGAGAGAACATTACGCTCTCCCTTCAAGTTGCTGCTCAAACCACCCGTAACAGGCTACATGAGAACAAGTTATTATTTCATCATACTCCTGCCAAGAAACACTTCATATCAGCGAAACACAAAGAACAGAGGCTAGGGTTTGCGTTATAATATAATCCAGTGGCCGATGATTTCTGTACGAGTCATCTTTTGCGATGAGGAGGAGACAGTCTCCACTGATGAGCATGGTAGTCTTCTTCACTGCTGGCATCTAGCATTAACTAAATTAATGTTGAACTTTTAGCTAAATTAATTCTTTAGAAACTTAGACAATAAGAAATACAAAAATAGGCGTTATATATTCAGTTAACTTCGTAAGAGGCATAAAATGATAGGCCTAAGTAGCAATGAAAGAAATGAGAAATTACACATGATAACGGCATTATATATATAAATTATATATATATATATATATATATATATATATATATATATATATATATATATATATATATATATATATATATATATATATATATATATATATATATATATATATATATATATATATATATATATATATATATATATATATATATATATATATATATATATATATATATATATATATATATATATATATATATATATATATATATATATATATATATATATATATATATATATA
>NC_089752.1:46069885-46082385 GCF_040412425.1 Macrobrachium rosenbergii | reverse complement strand
GTAAAGCAAATGGTGAGACATTTGACTCAGTTTGGATGGTGATACCTCACAAGGAGAGAGAGATTAACGGTGGTACCTCACAAGGTGATTCGTTAAAGTATGAGGGCGACTAATGCGAATGATGAACGTTCAGTCCATATAGCGAACTTTTTCTTTGCATCCGCACTATTATCTTTAGTCTTGATCAGTCACTTGGGGCCATCATCCATCATCTTAATAACTTGCGTATATGAGACACCAAGCTCGCATTGTATATTTGTAGCCCTTCATTGGTCTTTGAGTAGCTCGAGCCATGGATTTCCTATATTGGGTATAGTTAAAAAGCTATTTTAACCATAGTGGGCTTAGTTAAATGCTCGTTTATGAAAATATATCCTGATTCAGTTGTGTCGATTAAAGAGGTTCTTGCTAAACAAACACAAAAGATATTTTTTTTTTTCTTGGTGTCCTCTTCTTCCAGCGTAACTTAATTTCCCTCCTTTCTATTCCTAGGATTAATGAATATCGTGTCGAAAGGCGAGACGAGGAAATATTGGTGATCTTTACATGGTCTCGTTTGTTTTTGTTGTAGTTTTCAAAAAATTATTCTCATACAAAAGATTTCGCATTGCAGCGTCTTTTATAGATATTTTCAAAAACGTTAATTTGGGACTTTTGAGAGTACCTTTTTAACCCTTGTGACAAAACGCCATCCGGCAATGTATTGTTATTTTGCAAAACTTCCCCTCTACCTTTTTCATTTCGATTTTTTTTTAAGATTTCCCATTATTCTGTAGTTCACATAACCCATTTTTTTCCCTGTGATTTGAATCAGGCAATCTGTGTAAATGCGCTTTTATCAGAGTGAATATAATCAATACTGTGGGCGGTACAGGAAATGCTTTATCGCCCATTTTGAAGAGAGAAACAGTGCTCTCTCTCTCAGAAGTACACTCAAACTGCATTATTGTGGGTGTATTATGTTTTCGCATTAGAATAATTCTTCAATGAAACAACGTTTTCTTTCAGTATTTCCAGGATGACCAAGTCCACTCGCGCTGCCACGAAAGAGGTGGAGATTTCAGTGTCAGTGAAGGAAATGTAGGCTCTGAAAAACAAAAGAGAAAACGAAACCAAATGAAATCGCCATTGCTTTGCCAGATTCCGTTTTCTTTTCCCTTTTATGGTTTAAGTTTGTAGCCGTTCATGCGCATTCTTTTTGCATCGAGAAAATGGCACTCAAAGTCGACGAACTTCAACCGCCAGCAAATTTAACAGTTCCTTCTTTTAGCGTTGTTTCTTTTTTTCGTATTGCCCAGGTTCTGATGTGGTCGCGGCTAAACTGTCGGTGACCATTTAGGTATTTTTAATTGTTATTTTATGGACCAATGGAAATCAGAACGCATATACTCAGACAAACAGTTTTAAAAAAGTTAGTCTCGATAATTGCTTCGTTGTCTTAGGCAACTTTTATTTTGTCTCCTTTTTTTCTCCTCTGTGGCTACTGGAATTGTTTCTCAGTTTCATGTGATGGGATTCTTTCCTCTCCTTTTTTATCTAAAGAATTCAAGTTTGTGTCATCTTTATCTAAACGTTCATACATTTTATGTGATACAAGCATACCAAGAAAAATAACGTCAGCTTAATTAAAAAGTATCGAAAGCTATCGTATTAGTTTCTCGAAACATTTTCGGCAAGGGAAGTCGCCAATTCTTATTTCTTGCTTAGTTTTCATCACTCTACATTCATTTGTCTTATTTATTCCCTATCGTTTGTTAATATTTATTAATGTTAACTGCATTACACTTTAGCTATAGTCGTTATCCTTCTCTTCCAGGGAAAAGGGATTATATCAGTTCCTTTTAAACGTTTTTCGTGAAATTTCGGGTACTGACTGTTTATTGTCTGTGATACGTAAGAATGTTTGATCCCTCACTACTTTTGATGGTTCCTATAGCATATTTGTTTTTTATCTTCATGCTACCTTCTAGGTGTATTTTACACCCCTTTTTGTAATCCATTTCTTTTTTTCGACACCAGTGTTTTAGGAAATATTGACAGTTTTATATACATACATATATGTATGCATGCCTGTATGTATATATATATATATATATATATATATATATATATATATATATATATATATATATATATATATATATATATATATATATATATATATGTGTGTGTGTGTTTGTTTGTGTGTGTGTGTGTGTGTCTGTGTGTGTATATAATGTTCTTATCAGCCTGTCTTCCGTCTCCCTATACCTCAAGCTGAAGCTCGTTTGCAGGCCACGGATATTACAAGTATCTCGGACTCATTAAGAGAGGCTTCTCCTAATTCGATGTACGGCTGTTATATTTTGTTTCCACCTTTGAAATAAAACAATGCCTCGTCCTTGGTCACAGCTTCACTTTTTTCTGCCCTTAGGGGTTGTCATGGTTTAGCTGTTTCTTCTTTCAGTGATTCGTTCCCATTACTTCTTGCCTTATCAGGGTTTTTGTTTCCACTCCATTTTCTTCTGGTCCTTATTCTGGACCCCCAGTATAACTCGAATGAAGCACCCATTCCTTATTTGCTCGCCGTCCACGCCGGTCCATCATTTTCCTACTGACATGAGTATGGCTTCGTTCGAAATCATATTTTCCGCTCCTGCGTGACCCTTGAGGCTATTGAAACGCATTTTACATATGGGAAATCTTCCATACACCTTCTCCTCATCCTATTTTGTCTCCCTGTCGAATGTACTTCTGGCCCTTCTATTGTTCAAGTATCTCGTATAATAACATTGCTAATAGCTCCAGTGCGCAAAGACAAAGTTAACAAGTAGTTGAAATTCATTAGATATTCTCTCTCTCTCTCTCTCTCTCTCTCTCTCTCTCTCTCTCTCTCTCTCTCTCTCTCTCTGAATGTGTGCAATCCATACTAAGGTAGTGAAACCTAATTTCAGTTATGTATAATGAAATATTTGTGACGATCAGGTTGAGGGGTACCAGAACTCTATCAATTGTAAGGGATAATTTAACATTACATTTGATATCTGTGCGGGTCCTTGGGGCCAGGATTATCAGGAAAAGGTTCATTGTAAGTCCATAATTCAAGCAGAAAAAATGTGCAAACCTTAATAAATTCCACCTCCGTAAAGGAAGTGTTTTTCTTCTCCATAAATCTTTAGATATTTTTTTATCTTTGGCAATTTCTGCTGTTTCGTTTGCAGATAGGAAACTTCACTGCATATTCGTGCTATCAGAAGGTCTGAATTCTTTTACATAATTCACTAATGAAATTGTTCCTGTTTGGCCCTTTCGATAGTTTTAGCGTTTTTCGTGTTCTCTTCTAAGGTTTCACAATGCGTTTCATGTAGTTTCTCTTTTTTTATGTATGTATACTCGTGGTTAAATCGATGTTTATCTACTTAAGCATTACAGATTAAAGTATTTCTCCTTCGGTTTTGGTATGCTTGTTGCATACTACCCTCCGAACTTAGTCTCGTCTCTCCCATTCCAGTGCCTAAGGGCTGCAATGAGTAGGTAAGCATTGGCCATTCCGGGAGAGAGTCCATCATACACCGTTTATGTTATTGCCTTTAGTACGGGAGCAAAGGACATCTCCTTATGACATTGACCTTTTCTTCTTTATTTTTTGCATTTTTCGGCATAAATATTTTGCTTTCGTCTATTCTTTATCGTTTCTCAGGTCTCATTACACACACACACACACACACACACACACACACACACACACATATATATATATATATATATATATATATATATATATATATATATATATATATATATATATATATATATATATATATATATAAATATATATATATATATATATATATATATATATATATATATATATATATTTTTACATTTGTATTTATATATAGTATATATATACACGTACACAAATGGGTGCGTGTATGCCTTTTGTAGTACATTTGAGCCAGGGAGTTTTTCTCCCAATCTCAGGTGATAAAAGGGTTTGTCCTAACCTCTCTCTCTCTCTCTCTCTCTCTCTCTCTCTCTCTCTCTCTCTCTCTCTCTCTCTCTCTCTCTCTCTAGGAGAATGGGACACAGTCTGCTTTCTAATTTCCACTAATAGCAAACGCAGGTCAAACCTCAACGCCAATATCTAGTTTGAAGATACGATTTTTACTCCTCCTCCTCCTCCTCCTCCTCCTCCTCCTCCTCCTCCTCCTCCTCCTCCTCCTCCTCCTCCTCCTCCTCCTCCTCCTCCTCCTCCTCCTCCTCCTCCTCCTCCTTTTCTCACTTCTTCTCATTTTCCTCCATTTAAATATGTGTTACTGAATAACAGTTAATCCACTTATTAAAATAGATTATGACGAAGGATGCCCCCCCTACTTGAAATGGGTAGTAATTAGAAAATGGTCCATTTCCTGGATGAATTTACTGTATTCGTCTGTGTTAATACTGATGTATGACTGCAGTTCTAATTATATGTTGTATGAACAGTTTGAAATTAATGTTATAAATAAAGATAGTTTCATGCGTGCATGGAGTGGACGGAATTTTTTCTTTATTTTCCATTTTATATCACATTCGTTTATCCTTTCATCTCTTGCTTAAGTTCGCCATCGGTGTTATAACTTGAATTTTGCTGTTGAATGTTGTTCGTTATATGTTATTAAATCCTCGGTTTACTAAAGGTACATTTAATGAACTGATTACGTCATTTTTGCATAGTATGTATGGTTACTGTCTTAAATAATAACTTTGAGTTGTTTATTATCCGTTATTTATTTTGGAGGCTTCTGATATCTAATCTTAACAACAATTCAAATGCCAGTGTCCTGACACTTACCTATGTATATTTTTATCAAGTAAAGTTTTTATGTTTTTTTTTTTTTTATCCTACGTATGTGTCATATATTTATGTGCGAAGTTTAGTTTCACAAAAGAATCAATATGTCTTACCTTCTTTTCTCAATATCATACATGGCTACTTGAATGCTGCATTTCATGCACATAAATGCATGGGTAAACATGTGTTGCGTTTCATTGGACAAAACGTTATGCAAATATCATAACTCGTCGCGAGGGAGAAAAAAAAAAATCAAGTAAAAAATGCGCCAGAGTTTCTTCCGCGTGATCGAGTTTTCCGTACAGCGTATAACCAAGGCCACCGAAAATAGATCTATCTTTCGGTGGTCCTGGTATAATGCTGTATAAGCCACGGCCCATGAATCTTTATCCACGGCCCGGTAGTGGCATATCCCGTATCGTTGCTAGATGCACGATTATGGCTAACTTTAACCTTTAGTAAAATAAAAATTACTGAGACTTGAAGGCGGCAATTTGGGATGTTTAATGATTGGAGGGTGGCTGATCAACATACCAATTTGCAGCCCTCTAGCCTCAGTAGGACGGACAGACAAAGCCGACACATTAGTTTTCTTTTACAGAAAACTAAAAATGTAAAAAATATAAATACGAAAAAAGGAAATAGTGCACCCTGCCAGAGAATTTGCCTTCAGTACGTGAAGCGGAATTTTTAATAAAACGGTTAGACCAATAATACAAACAACAATTTATTACACTCTTTCAGCATAAATGTCATACTAGAATTAGTAGTTAATATTAGTTTTTTGGTAATAAATAGGACGTGTTGGTTAGAAATCATACACGAGATTTGATTTTGAATGTCCTGATTGTTCTATTGTAATTAAACTAAAGCAACAATTCTCATAGTCGCCCTTTTTATCTGACTTATTCTCTATAGTAGTTATTATTATAAATTATGTTTGGTTGTCATTGTGAATGTGTTTCATGATTACTTTTGTCACTGGGCAGCCTTTGATATCCATCGTAAGTATTGTTTGGTAGTTGTGAACAGTAAATAAGCTTATAGCGCTAAAGCTGTTGTTTACGTGATGCTGATTACCGATTAAGTCACGAGATCATAGAGAGAGAGAGAGAGAGAGAGAGAGAGAGAGAGAGAGAGAGAGAGAGAGAGAGAAATGTAGCGTTATTCCCACAGAGGCGAGACGAAATACAATTGTAGATTAAGTTGACTTTGCACCATCACGGGCCATTGCTCTTGGATCAGCATATAATGGACGAAGTAAAGGATATCATGAAAAATTTATTTATTCCGGTCATACGATGGCTATATGGCATGAAATTTGGCATAACATAAGCCTTTTATTTGGTCTTTCCAGACGGTACCTTACTGCCGACGGTGCTCGTGTTTGGTGTCTTTTCTTTGTTTTTAGTTTACCTTTGCAACAAAACGAAGTACAGTAACAATGGATGGGCATCACGCGAAAACGATGTTCTCTGCGTCTCATAACGTTTAAGGTATATTTTCAACATTTGTAACGTCCCCTCCCAAAGTGCTAATGATTTAAAATGATTCAGTTTTTTATGTATCGGTTTTTAATATTATAAAGGTTAAGTAGTCTATTTATAATCTGTGTATACGCTTAGTGCGAATCAATGGATAATAGCCACATGAAAATTGTATATAAGCTAATCATTTAATTAAGTTATCTGTCACTTAACTCTCCATCGATATCATTATCATTTTTTACTGTCACCTCCATCCTCTTTCTTGATCATAGCTAGCAGCAGCATTATACCTTATCTGAGTGTCTGTCTCGGACTACTGCTTTCATTACCACCATTGCAGGTAATTATTACGAACAAAGCACACAGCGTCCCCAAATTACATTTAATAACTGGAGCTCAACTCGAGCATTTGCGCTTTTGCACAAACACCAAGGAGATGGAAGACAGGAGGAGGAGGAGGAGGAGGAGGAGGAAAAAGGAAGCATCAGTCTTCTTTACTTCTGTTCCAAACAAATTAACAAAGAATAAAAACTACTGATCAGTAAGCTTCGTATTTATTTTAAAAGTGTCTGTAAGTTGAATCTGACTTGAATAAACTCAAGAACAAAGAATTGTCGGTTCTTTATATCGAGATGGAAGAGAGTGATATTCTTGGCTGTAAGAATGTGCCATTTAAAAGGGCACCAGCTGTCATACGAAACATTTCATAAAATTTTTTCTGTATTTGCCTGGAAGCATACACTCAGCATACACACACACACACACATTATAGATTATATATATATATATATATATATATATATATATATATATATATATATATATATATGTGTGTGTGTGTGTGTGTGTGTGTGTGTGTGTGTATGTATGTATGTATTTATATATATATTTTTACGTTTTTCCTGGCGTTTTAGTTTGAAATGTTCTCTGTGAGACAGGTAGCAACAATTTAAGGTAATTTAGCCTTGTGATTCTGACTTCGTGGGTCCAGGAAAACATAAAAAAGAGGAAAACAAAGGGGAATTTCATATGAGCGTAAGGCTCTTGTTACTGAGGAAAATATTACGTAAAACACGTGGGCAAACTTGCAGGAGTGTATTTACATAAATAACGATAGTACGGGAAAGAGGAATGCAAGTAGATTATCGATCCTGGAGGGGATTCCTACGGGATGAATGAAACTGGGGGATTCCAGACACAGTCCAAGAAGCTTCCACGATATAGGGTCCCTCTGAAATGAGAGATATGCACATTATACACCAGTAATGAAAATAGACAAAAGAATAATGAATTCGAAGCTGCACTGAGGGTGCCAAGGGCTTCGATGAATTAATGATAACAAGCACTGCCGACACTCGAGGAGCACGGACATTTGACAAGAGATTCGGTGATTACTGGCTCTCAAATTAAGTAAATGTTACGAGACAAAAGCATGACTGAATGGAGGTCTTCCAGAGCACTTTACCGTAAGGCAGATTTGGTTCCAGCGCAGAAAGTGGTCCGTGGATGACTTGCGATTTCCGAGGGCGAGTTCCTCCACATGTTAGGATGTGGGGGCTTCACGTAAAAGGGCAATGCGTGGGAATGTCACGAAGGGCCGGGCAATGGCATGTGGGCATCAGGCAGGTCAACAGTGGAGCGAACACGTGGCTCGCGGTCGAAGGGCACGAGGAGAAAGTATACTTTGAAAAGGGCCACGTGGTTAGTATGCAAGGGCATCGATGGGACAGGTGTTTTGGGGACTTCATCACTCCCTCTCTTCCAGCGCGCGTGTGAGAGCAAACCTCGGTTTGGTTTCTGCTTTTATTTCCTCCTATGGGGCAGGGGGCACGTCCAACACATAGGGGGAGTTGAGTCATGTTCAGCTGATGCCCGCAGGGGGGGTTTTGCCTGTAAGAAGACGACCAGACAGATTTACTTTTGCCTCGGAAAGGAATTACCTACTTAAAGGGATTGGCCTTAATCTGTTTTAAACTCTTGTATTCTGACCGTGCGAAATATTGAAATATCGATCGGCCGACAGTAAATGAAAACAACAAAAAAAAAATAAAAAAAAGGAAAAAAGGGGGAAGCAATTTGCTAGCAGAGTTCTTGCTAAATATATATATATATATATATATATATATATATATATATATATATATATATATATATATATATATATATATATATATATATATATATAAAATTGTATGATTGTATATATTTACAGTAGCCACAGTGACCTCCTGACTTCTCGATTTCCTCATTTTAGCTATGCTCTTGTAAGATCAATCTTCAGACGCACCATCTCTACAATATTTGATGGCTTCCTTTCGTTATGAGCTCCTGAAGATACGTTCATGTTCACTATTTTTTTTCATTTACTTACCTTGAACTATCTTTTCCTTCCGAAATTAATTTTGTTCATTAATACTGGTCAGGTATCTATGCACAATGCGTTCCGCAGGACAAAATGTTTTACAATTTCCTTCTGTTTTTGAGACGCTCTTGCTTTGCTGTTTTTATTAGGTTCGTATTCTTTCGACATTATGCTTAACATGCTACGTGCTCTCCAGTAGTGATGATCCTGTCCCCGTCATTTCCACAAAGGTTTGTCTTGTCATCCTTTCAATTACCAATAGAGGCATTTTTTTTTTATTCATAGGCGTTATTACTACTATGGACATCATTCAGTTTCCCTCCCTATGATTCACTAATTGTCAAAAGAACTTATGGTTAGTGTCATCATGAACCTCGAAGCTATAAAGGCAAGGTGACAAACAGACAGGTGTTCGGAAACTCACAAAAGTGGTGCTTGCAGCTTCTGTAAACTCAGTGATTGCTATTGTGAATTCATTGATAATTTCACTGCTGTGTAATAGAAGGAAGCAAAAATGTTAACCATATCGATATTTTGATGAAAAACATAGTCAACATGAAAAGTTTCCCGTCTTTGATTTATTAAAATCTCTTTAATCTGGCTCACTCGTTTCTCTAGTTCGAATAAATGCTGTCTTGTGACGGAAGCACCACAAACAGATGAGTTACTCGCCAAATAAATGAAATTGAAAGTCGGAGGAGGACAGTGTACAATACGAGGGCTTCAGACACCCACTAAGTAAGTCCAGTCACTGAAATTTCTAGGGATCGTTTGAAAAGGCAGCCGTATTTCGAAGCCATTCTCTTCCACCAGTTAAGTTTATGGAAGACTTCTCGGATAAAAAAATTCATAATAAGAGCTGCGTGTTCCAAACGTACCAATGAACTGTCATGGCGGAGGTGGGTCATTGCCGAGGCTAAGTACAATTTCCCCGCTCACGACGGGTAAAAACAGTACAGCAGACTCGGCAAAGACTTATACCTCTCTTGATAGCTCAGTGGGTAGTGTCTATGGAGTCGCTGAATAGGTTTCGTGTCAAGGTTTCGTGTCCCGACGATACCAGTTCATTTATCACTTATATAAATTCCCCTTCGACGACAATTCTCCATCGGAGATATTCCCGAGGTAGCGTGAATTTGATATTAAGCGACATTTGTAGCTTCATGATTGTATATATATATATATATATATATATATATATATATATATATATATATATATATATATATATATATATATATATATATATATATATATATATATATATATATATATATATATATATATATATATATATATATATATATATATAATATATATATAAAGCCGAGAATGATTTCAGGATCTCAGTTGCTATAAAATGTAATTAAGTAATATCTCTTTATTTTGCATATGTTCATGTGTCCACTAAATAAAAGACAGAAAATTATATATTGCATTTTGATACATTTTTATCTACTTATTAATTTATTAATTTATTTTTCTTTTTAATAAATGAGATCTCTTTACTCTGTATTTCTCGTTACCTTCTCTTACTTCCTAATGAGCACCAGAGTCTTTCTGAATAATAATAATAATAATAATAATAATAATAATAATAATAATAATAATAATAATAATAATAATAATAATGAGTGTTGTTGTTATTGTGACACAAACTTTTACGGAAAAAATGTAAAGGAAATGAATGTGAAAGCATTGCATGATTAGGCCTTGTTTTGAAAAGTTTATGTTCTGGAAATAAAAGTAAACGGTGCTCTACATGGGACTTTAAAACTTATGAATAAACTCGAAAAGCGCATTCAAAGTTTGTTTGAACATTCGTTCTGTATGTCATATGTATGATTATTGAATAATTTTACGATATTTTTGTGCCAGAATTGTTGTTGTCCTTTTATTTATATATGTATATATATATATATATATATATATATATATATATATATATATATATATATTTATATATATATATATATATATATATATATATATATATATATATATATATATATATATATATATATATATATATATATATAATAGGACAACAATTCTGCACAAAAATATCATAAAATTATTCAATAATCATACATACATATATATATATATATATATATATATATATATATATATATATATATATATATATAAATATTGACTTTTAGAAAGTTTGTGTCTTGCGTTTCTCTCTCCTATTTGCAAGCGGCTGAACCTAACTGGTTGCAGTCATGTTTTTCAGTATAATCTTGAGTTATGAATTCCCAGATACTCTTTGTCTCATTTTCTAATTTCCCCTCCAATTTCATTGAATCTTTTCAGGTATTTTACTAAAGCCATTTTTATCAACCCAAGGAGAAAATTATTTCTCCATTCTATTTCTCGGTTTCAACTAAATATCATTAAAATCTGGAACAATTTCTTTCTCTCTCTTTTTGTCTGTGTTTGTAAATGTACTCGTACATTGTTTTTATATTATTCATGATAATATACAAACATGTCACAGACTGAAATACTTTTTCTTTCTTCTTTTATTTCTCTTTTGCCAAAAAGAGAAGACTTCGTTGTTGCTGGTGATCTGAAATTTTGAGGTCGTCTAATGCGATTCTCTTTGGGAAAATCTGGTCAAGGATTGTGCGCTGGTTCGCTCATTTTGTCCGAAGACTCTGTCTGACCTTTTTATTTTTTTCTGTTTAATTAGTATTATGGTAATTTTCTTTATATGTAAGGCGTCTGCTGTATGTTTGATACTGTAAGTGTATGGTGCTTTAGGCGTGTATATTCACAAAATATGTGGTCAGATTGAGAAACGTTACGGGAGTAGTTAAAAGTTAAGGACTATTACCGTAGGCTAAACTGACCCAGTACAATCATAAGGAACTCTAGTAACGCTCGAATTTACCCGAATTGTAGTTAGTGATGTTATTATAGAATTCTCAAAAACACTTACCCAAAATTATTTCATGGAGAGAGAGAGAGAGAGAGAGAGAGAGAGAGAGAGAGAGAGAGAGAGAGAGAGAGAGAGAGAGAGAGGTATGCAACTGTGACTCCTCTTGACAAATATACACTTCTACAAACGCAAAGGCGTACATATTTTTCTGGTCACTTCCTTACCTGTACACCTAAAGCCCTTCCTTCCTCTTGCCCATTGTGTGATGTGAATGAACATGTGGGATCTCTCTCTCTCTCTCTCTCTCTCTCTACGGTAACGAAATCATGACACGTTTCCTCTGTCTTAGCTCATTCGTCCTTTACCACCACCGTTACCTTCATGGCATTAACCTATTACATGAAGAAGATTACCGAACAAGCAAAGCGATTCTCATAATAGTATTGCGCAGCGCTTTTGTCTAGATGAACGTTAAGGTTAAGGAGAATGCTTTCATGGGAACTGCTCTTGAAAGCTTACAAACCTGTCTCGCCGTTGCAGGTATATGGGCTTGTAAAATAGTGGTTTACTGGGTATGCATTCATATTTCATAAGTATAATAGCAGATAGGTAATTCTTTCACTCTCTCGTTCTTTGTAGAGTACCAATTTAGTCTCTATAAATAAATAAGACCATATTGCTGGATAGACAGAATTTAGAATGGGACAACGTGAAAGTTAACTAATGTAAAATACCAGTGCATTACAGAGCAAGAGAGGGGATAGATAAATATTAGGAGAGATTAAAGAACAGATTGCTGTGGGGCTGATGATGCTGAGAGGGAAAGAAATAGTGACAGCAAGCTGTGTAAAGCCAGGGGGATATTGATTCCTTACCAGTATTCCATGTTGGATAACCACTGATTAAAGGAAAATATTCCTACTTATAATTGGTCTTTATTAACATTCC
>NC_089752.1:46057385-46064885 GCF_040412425.1 Macrobrachium rosenbergii | reverse complement strand
ATAGTCGACTCCAGTCGGTCTTTGGAAATCGGAATATATATAAAACTATATTTTTCTTCGTTCACTGTTGGCGGTATGATGTTGTTGCTGTTAACTGCATTAAGAAAATAAAACACTGGATAGCTTATCTGGATTTTAAAGAACGCCTTACATTTTCATTCTGAGATTTAGCGTTGCAATTGTTTCGTGGGTTTATGTTCTGGAGGAGACATCCGTTGCGTAGTATTATGAAGTAAAGGGACATCTGTGGCGTTCAGGGAGGAGATTAGTTAATTTTAATTTTTTCGTGTTGGCGATTTTCCATTCTTTTAGTTTTCCTATTTAATTTAAAAGGTATTCGCTCTTGGATTCTAATCGGTATTGTTTACCTCTACTGTCAGTGTAAAATTGTTATTCCTTTTATTCTTATTTTTATTCTAATTAAAACTTGTTCTATTTTGGTAATTTCGAAGATACAGCTTTGATGTGGTTAAAATTCTCAAAAAGTTTTCCTAAACAATTTTTATTATCTCAAAACAGCTTCAAATATCACTTACCGGCTAGCTTCCTTTTATGTTATGTAACCGGACTGACTCATTCTCAGTTTGAGGCCCGGCTGTAAACCGATTATTCATTAACAATTCAAAATAATTCCCTATCAGTCACAGTACTGTGTACTACCAAGTTTATTCAGTCAGATCATCAACAAGTCTTAGATACTGCACCACTTTCACCTCATTTAGATTAACTCATACAGTTAATGAAATATAGCCGAGGTAAATTTGAGCTGTAACTAAACATGCACAATATTGATTTGCTGTTGTAAAAGGAAACGGGAAAGGGAAGAAAAAACAAAGTTATCTCTTCTCAGGTTTTAAAACATGAGCCGTGAGCGGGGTAGCCTGATTGTCAATTGATTCTGTTATCCCCAGATTCCATAACCTTTTTCTACTTTTCCCGTATTTTTTATGTATTTTACACTAAGTTTCCTTCTGTTGGTTATTTTCGTATATATTTCTGGCATCTGACCACCGTAATTTTCCGATTTTCTTCACCTTCCATCGTACCCTGCAGTCATATGATTTCTCTTCGTCACCTTTTTCTTTAATGTTTTTTTTTTTTTCCAGTGTCATCCAATTCTTAAATCAGATTTTTTCTACTTTCGTACCCGACTCATTTTCTCTCTCTCATTTACGCCACATCACATTTTCGTTACGCATCATCTGAAAGCCCTAAAATGACGTTTAAGAATGCTTCAGGTTGATTCCCCGCCCTCAGTAAAATCAAGTGAATCCTTTTCATTGCCTTTACCAAAGTATTTTGTTTTTCCCTTGGTTAGTATATGTATTTATATATATGAAGGGAGCACATGAGTGACAATAAATGGGGAAGGTTGGATATATGCTTCAGGTCTCTGGAGACCAAAATAAATTCGTGCTGGTACGAAAGTGGTGCAAATCATGCCTGTGGATAAATGTTGTGATCGAGCGAGAGTAAAGGTTTTACGCCCATATTTTAAGAGGAATGCCCTCATAGCAAACTGGAAGATTTTGGCAAGAGAAAGGAACGAGGATGCGGCAGAGGAAGAGGTGTAAAAGCAAAGATAAACTTCAGCTCTGTAAGGATCGCGAGGAGATGTTTTTGAGGAAAGATACACTCTGGCATACTTATTCTTATTATTGATATTATTTCTTTTTTTTTTTTGTTGGGGAGGGATGTTAGGGAGCCTTTCCACTAGACGCTTTGCTTTTCATTTTATGGTAGCCTTACTTCCCATATATTACGTTAGAAGTGAAGCTTTTGCTTCCTAATTCTCTTGTACCTGTAAGAGAAGCAAGCATGGGCAATTCTTTACATTTAAAAAGGCTGATGGCCTATAACCTCATTATGGTGTATGTTTGCCCCTTCCTCTCTGTCTAGGTTTGTCCATATTTACTTCAGCCTCGGTAAATTATGCAAAATCATAGAACGTTTGTTTCTTGAATAATATAGTTTTAATTTTGTAAATGTCTTGTGTTATTGTTAGGGCGAGTTATGTTTCGTTTCTACTCAAGATTCCCTTTTTTTTCTGTTACTAGCAATTGATGTCTGTAAGATGCTTTGCGAAAAGTAATGTCTTTGATTCTCTTTCCATTCAGTTCTGAGAATCAGTTCTCTAACTATTTTTACAAAGAGTATTTCTAAATGAAAAGGATCCCTGGTCCACATGTTTTGTTAACGACGAGAAAATAGTTCAAAAATGAAAACTAAGATTTAAAATGACTTGGTGGATTTTTAGATAGGGGATATGATCCTGTTGTCGGTTCATGCTGCATTCTTATTTGCATTGAATTTTTTTTCGTAGGAGGGTTGTGGAGGAACGTTTCTGATGACATTTTGCTGAAATAGATTTCATTTTTAAAAAGTAATAGTTTCGGTGCTAATTTTACTTCAGATTTTTCGTGGTGTCGTTTCTTCATGTTAATTAATATTAATGTGGGGGCACATATGGTCGTAAAACCTTTATTATGAAAAATGACTTCACTGGTCTTCGCTGATTGTTGTAACTGCCTATTCTATTTGCTCTAGCAGAGGTTACCTCTGTTAGAATTGACCAATTAGGAGAGTTTTTTACCTTCAGAACCATACTCTCTCTCTCTCTCTCTCTCTCTCTCTCTCTCTCTCTCTCTCTCTCTCTCTCTCTCTCTCTCTCTCTGAAAGATAATACATAAATTATATCTTGAGTGGACGTGTTGAATTTTTACCAGTCTGCTCCTTTATTACTTTATTTATGGCATTGGAAATATTTGCTGTCGTTATATCAAAGGACTGTGTAAATTCGTAATGCAGTTTTCATGGCAGTTTTTCAGCGAATGATGAATTATTTGAAATGTAAATGATTTATTAATATTAATTTTTGTTTTGGTGAACTTGGAAAATTCGCTTTCATTAATTACGGGATTTGTTCAGTGATATCACTTGCGATAGGAATAGAGATCTTTAAAACAGTTATGATATGTATACGTGATGGGAATGGAAACGATTAAAACAGTTATGATATGTATTCGTGATGGGAGTAGAAATTATTAAAACAGTTACGAAGTATATCATTGGCAAGCTGTTGGGAGGACGTAAGCATATGATGTACCTCAGATCTCCTGCAGAAATTAATTAGCATTTTAAAAAAGATTTATATTCTTTTGAAGGAATGTAAACGTCTGCTAATTGCGAGAATATTGTGACGAGAAAAGGGATAAACTGAACATTTATAAAATCGTATAAAAAAAAAGTAAATAACCCAAACATTATGGGAAAAGTTAATAAATTTTAACAACATAAGTAAATAGGTTGTGGGTCAAATACTGACGCATTAAAATACATCTTGACTTGGCAATATTTGTTTGACTTTTTCAGTATCATATTTGGTGGAGATGAGTGTGTTAGATGAATAAGCTACTAAAGTTACGAACATTGAATAGTAAATGGCTTGGAAATGAAAGGCACAGCTAGGTAGCAGCTATGCTATTTACTAATAAGAGACACCCACTGGATACTGAATGTTTTGATGAGATGGAAGGATTTCGCCTCCCTTTTGTATTTAATCTGCTTAAAATAACCATGAGAGTGAAGTGGTAGGGCATCCCAAGGGTCGTGCCTGAAATAAACACCTGAATTTTTATTCACATCCTTGCGAAGGTTACGGTGAATTATGCAACGGTGTCAGAACCACGGGAAGGCCTTGACACATAATATAAGCTGTTTTTCAGAGAATTAAATGTGTTTTGGAAGTGTGTCTGAATTTCTCTTCACGAATACAAGGCCTGTGCTCGTAGTTTCTTCTTGAATACTCCGTAGTTTTCACAAAGGTTGCGTATAAAAAAATTATGAATGGCCAGAACTAATCTTATTTTGTACAGTATTATGGCCAAATGAATAGTCAGAAGGGAATTCTTGTTCATACCAGTATTTTTTATTGTAGGGAGTGTAGAAACTGATTCTTCACTCTGAGTTTAAAGAGGCCAAGGTTATTAAAACACATGATGGTTTCTGTTTAAATGCCAGTAACAGAGGATAAAATAATAAAATTCTGCCAGTGATTGTATTGTAAATTCTAGGCTTATTTCTTGAACATCTATCAGATGTGCCCTGTTTTTATGTACAACCGCCGAACGCAGCAAACCTCTTAGGACAGTTCGTGCATTTATTTACTGTGATTTTTATTCGCCATTTGAATACGTAGTTTAACGATGATTGAGACTACCTCCATAATATTTTCTTTGCTTTATTCTCATTTAGAGATTGAGTTAAGGAGTGGCGGTGGCGTTTATGAAGTAATGAGATTCCATGGCATTGCAATTTCAAATTGGTGTTGTGGAGGATGATTATCTAATGGGTCCTCGCCACCACTGCTGTCTCGCTAATGTCAAATTTACAATAACTTATGTAAAAATTATTTCATTTGTTGGGAGGATGCCATTTTGGGATTGTGTGTGTTTATGTTATGACTTTTAATTCAATATCTGCATATCTAAATCCTTTAAATTAACTTCTAATTGAACTGGTTCAGACTATTCCCCGCTCTCTCTCTCTCTCTCTCTCTCTCTCTCTCTCTCTCTCTCTCTCAGGTATAATTTTGTATAATTCTGTTGCCATTGTGATTTCAGCTATTGTTCTGAACCTTATTGTAGAGGAGTTATTTTATTAGGCAGCTTTGTCACATGCAGTGCAAAGGATAATTTTTCCATGTTATTCCCTCAGGCTCCTCTGCTTTAAGGAAGTTTTCACTTTTTCTCTTCAAGAAGAGGGCTCATTTTAGTACTAATTACTGGTTTCCCTTCATTTCTGGTACATAAAAACACATTTTACTACGATAATAATGAGTAGGTGTTTGCTGCTTGAAATTCTCCTGTTTAAACGAAGTTAAATACATCTTTTGATGTCCATGTCAGAGGTAAATTTATTTATGCACGCATCATAAATATGAATTTTGTGGTCTTTCAACCATATTAAAATAAACTCCCTGGACTAATTTCCAATGTCAATTACCCAGGCACATTTTTTATTTCACTGACTTACATTTTCTCCAACTGACATTATTGAATAATGAATTGCATCATAGACTTTCTATTCCCTGGCAATGAATTGTTTAGGAAACGGATTTATATTCATTACAGTTAAATAAATTTGTCCAAGCTATCGTCATTGCAGTGTTCGTTTTGAAAATATTGTGAAGTTGATTTCTCCGTTAGCCATGTCATTTTCAAAGCTTTTTTAATTTCTTGTATTTCGTAAGTATGCCGATACTATTTTTACCGTTTAAAGCATATGACTTGGAAATATATGCTGCAAACGGACAGTTTAAGTGCCAGGCTACCCACCGTGGGTTTATTCCCCTTCCTTAATGAATGTCATTATTTTACTTGCTCTGTTGACAGTGCCGACTTTATCTCTTTTCCTAACTGGAAATCCTCAGGTTTTTGTTGTCTCCGGCCATCCCACGTGTCTCTTGCTCTATCCATTCCTTTGCAGATTGTTTCTACTGTACAGGGAATCACCACACCCTCAATTTTTTTTTTTTTTTTTTTTTTTTTATAAACAGCCCTCACCAGAAGCTGGTTCTCCATCTAGCTTAATCGCGTGGGTTGCATCCTTTCGCATAAAGTCATGTAATTCTTTGTCTTCTTGGGTACGTATTTTTCTATCTTTGTATGTTTTGATGCTAGCTCTATTTAATTACTTATACTGGTACTGACTTCTGTTTTTCATCGTCAGATTCTTTTATCCTTTTCAATGTGCATTTTTGTCAATTCTATCCTGAAAAAAGGTGCATTTTTCCCAGTTCCATCCCTGGAATGCTAACAAAGATTAACTAAAATCGACAAAGAAATCTTTTCCTTTCGATGCTTTGCTCCCCTTGTTTCCTTTTCTCGCTTTGTTAACCTCGAATAGAGCATTTCTCTCTCTCTCTCTCTCTCTCTCTCTCTCTCTCTCTCTCTCTCTCTCTCTCTCTCTCTTCAGGTATTTTATATTCAAAGTAGATGAATAGAAGGGTTCTTTTTAACATCCCTTTTATAAGCACTCCGTCACCGTTGCTTTGTGCTGAAGTAACGTAACGGAAAAAAAAATTCAGTTTGTACACGTTCAAAATTTTTTCTCTGTCTTCCATCAAAAAGGCATTTTAGTGTTAACAGCTCTCTTCCAGGGTCGTGGCTAAGAAAATCCCAGTGTCCGAACCACATTATAGCGAGAAATGAATTTCTATCACCAGAAATAAATTTCATTAGCCAGCCGGAGACTCGAACTCGCCTAGCGAGAGTGCTAGCCTAATTTAACTTCTCTTCCAGTTCTTAAAAATCCCAGAGAGAGATTTAGAGAGAGAGAGAGAGAGAGAGAGAGAGAGAGAGAGAGAGAGAGAGATCTAAATTTCATAAGGTCAAGGGCAGTTCTGTTTAATTATTAAAGCTGCGAGATGCATGTCTAATAAGGAAAGAAAAACAAAACAATTCTCAACACATCTGTTTGAAATAAAACAGCAAGCTGAGAGAGGCGGGAGCTAGAATGTGAGTTATGCAGCCACAGGAAAATGTACATATTTTCGTCGTATGCTTTATCTTTTATATCTGACCACGCTCTTGATCTCTAAGTGCAGAGAGATCTTTTTAACCGGTTGTGGTTGGGATTTTTTTGGTGTTGTTGTTTAGAATACTGTTGTTTTCTTCTTTTGTTCTTGCACTATCTTATATCGTGTAATGTGTAACACACAAAAAGAAGCATAGCAGAAGATGAAAATTTATAACGCTGGTGTTCTAGCTGGATATTAGAGGGTTACGTTGAGACCAATTTCTTTTTGTGAATTATATGTATTTTTTAAACTGTATACATTTTTTATGGAAACTAAGGTGACCCAGACTTCTTTCTTGTAGGCTAAATGGAATAGAGAATGCCTCGGGCGAGGGAGTTTGGAAAGTTATTCGCTCATACATTTGTCATTACTTCTCTGAATGTTGAGACTGCAGCAGATGAATGAATTTGAGACTCGGAACTGAAAACAAGTTTTTTTTTATTTTTTTTTACTTTTATTTTATTTTTTTTTTCTACACAAAAGGCTTCGAAACCTGAAGGACAACGTTATACCTTTATCAGGTCTGTGACAAATTTTCTATTCTTCATCAGCTTCCTTGCGAAAATTAGGAGGAAAATAATCGGGAAAGGTATCCTGGAACATTAAACGGATAGAATTTTTTTAAATATTTTAATAAACTAAGCTATAAGGTTATCAGAAAGACCACAGCTCCAGAGATTGCCATCATATGTGTGAATGACGTTCCCTTTTAGTCCCCCCACCCTTACAGCAATAATGAACAAGGGTGTGAGTAGCCTATTGTCACACTATTGATTAACAGATCTCGTACAGATTTCCCACCCTATCTTCTCCTTCAGGCGGATGGAACTTTGCTGAATGAGTCAGAAGCTTTAACTGTTCTAGGTGTAACTTTTGACTCGCATCTAACTTTTGAGAAACATCTAATATAATTTGCATCT
>NC_089752.1:46044885-46052385 GCF_040412425.1 Macrobrachium rosenbergii | reverse complement strand
AAATTAATATATTCACGGTTAATTCACTGTCTAACGAATTACACATTTTTTTTGCACTGACGAGTACATAAGTGTTTTTGGAAATTAAATACTTGCATGATGTCTGTAGCTTTGCAGAGCTCAAATAAAAGTACCTGGTTAATTAGATTTGCATTCGATACCTTGATTTCTGGAATATGAATAGTAATGATTTTCTGTACTTTGCATGCAGATCAAATAGTGGGTCCGGGACTTTATTTCGTGATATAATCAAGGTATGAACAGTATTACTTTGGTGTGATTATAAATGTTTTGGAATTTTATAAACTTGTCTTTTTATTATTGCTTGCAAGAAATATGTTACAAATTTTAGTGCAGTATCAGTCAGTATTCATTTTCCCCATGATTACGTGATTTGAAGTTCATGGACCTGAAAATAAAAAAAAAAAAGGGCGAAATAAATCTTACGTAAGTAAGGGTACAGCTATGTATACATGGAATAACTTACTCTTCAAGTACTATATTTTTGTTTAGTATTTGACTAATTAATATAAAATTTTCTTAACATTGGCGCTGTAGTGATCTTCGAAATGAATCTGTTGACATGCAAATTATGTGTTTTTCCATTTCCATCAAGTATTTGTAGTCAGATGCAAATAAGTGTTGTCAGAATCTAGCAAGTGTTATTTTAAAATGTTTATTTTATTTTTATTTTAACTATACTTGGCTCGCTGCTGTTAGTCCCATGCAAAATATATAAGAAATTCATCTCGTAAGCCTAGAATTAGTTTAAGATTGGATTGAACAAGACCGTGATCATGAAAATTTTATTCTCAGACATCTGACACTTAACTTTCAATAAAATTATGAGAATCATGAGATTCCATCAATATTTTTTACTTGACTGCTATAAATATCAATGAGAAATAAATATAAACTCTTGGTTATCAAGAGTTGAAGTGAATCATGGATGTCATACTCCTAAAATTTTTTTTTTTTTCTCAGCCGCGCTTTTTTTGTCTCCACTGTGCCCACGTTTTCAGTATTCATGAGTTATTCGTAAATAATTAGGTTCAAAAACTGATGGTTAATTATTTCAGTTTCAACGAAAGAGAACTTACCAACTTTAATAAGGTAGTGTTCTCAAAAGCATTTTGATTTATTTATTATGTCTTAATTAAGAATGAAATTTAGGAAAGTAAATTCCGTTGTGTTCAAAGATTTCTGTGTTTTTCGTAATATTTGCTCCTAGATCACGCGACCAGATCATTTCACATGAGCTGTAGAGTGTGGTTTCTTAATTATCCCTAAAGTAAAAACTGAAATGGTTTTGTATAAGAAACATTTTTAAAACTTCTGATTACAGCGTTTGTCTCTTAAGTTAGTTTACGAATGACTTCTTCATGTTTTTGTCGTTTTTCTTGTTCCTTACATTTGTCAGAGGTACTAATGCTACCATAAACGAACAGTTGGTGTTTATTTTAAATTAGTAATTAGTGTTTCCTTAAGTTCAGGCACATAAATGTAATTTGTATACGCGTACAAAGTTGTCTGGAACTTGTTTAATAATTGTTTCCCCTGTTTTCGAATTTTAAACGACGTCGCTTCAATAACAATAGGTAGGTCCAGAAGTGAAGGGTAAGAAGGATTAAATAATTAAAAGAGCTTATAAGAATAGAAAATTATAGAAAACAAATGAAATTAGAAGTAATATAAGATGGAAGGACGTGACGCTCTAAAAGTCCTCGAAATGGATGCGTCGTGTTGTCGATAAATTTGATTTATGAAATCGTTCACTTGAACGCGTTTGGGAGCAACAGCAATAAATAATAGTTGATCCTCGAAACCCATGTTTGCTTCTGCCAGTAAAGTGTGATTTGCGATGTTGTTCCTTTCGACCACACATGAAGCTGTGGTAATTACATACCGATGAAAGAAAATGTAATTTTTGTTGATTTTGTTGGTTTATATTAATTTCTCGGACTTCTTTTTTTTATTGTATCCTAACTCATATGAATGCGGAATATATGCACAATGATTTAGTGAATCAAACACAAAATATAGGATTTATTTTTCCAAAATCCAACTATCAGTGTTTTACCTCTCTTGTAGATAAAAAAAAAAATGGTATATAATTACTATATATGGTGGCATTATGTTTTACTTTTATCTGATTGCTATTGTGCCTACTTGATATCGTGCATAATTACTTCAGTTATTTATCACTGTTTTAACAATTCCTGAACAACTCAACGCATTTTTAACAGAAGGGTTGCTTCAGTTAGAAATGAAAAAATCTTATTTAGTCTAACATCAGTAGTAAAAGTTTAGAATACTAATTGAGCGAGACAGGATCTAATGAACTTATAGTAGAGAGCTGCCTAAGGTTGCCGAATTGTGTGTAGAATGTGTTATGTTTAATGTGTACATTGCAAGTAAACAAAAATGTCTTTACGGTGGAGGGATAATGGTTACATAGTAATCTCATGGGCGAAGACCATTTGAGCCCTTGTTTTATTGTAATGACGGAAGTATTCACTTTTTCTTTTAGTAAGAAAAGGATGTTAGTCTTCACGTTTGTTTGTGCTTGTGAATGTTTTGAGTTTTCATTCTTTTTCGGAAAGTTTCGTTTATCTCTTCTGTTCCCTAAAGGCTGCATTGTCTTCCATTGCCATAATGTGTATATTTTGTGCTCGGTGAAGAGAGACTCCCACGCCCTTTTGAATGAATACACCTAATTGTCTGCTCTTTCCCCTTGGAAAAGGAGTCTTTGCATTTCGAAGTGCATCTGTCTGGAGGTCTCTCTTTTATGATCCCCAGTAACGTAATTTTTATGGATAAATTTTTTTCTTGTTGGTGCTGCATTTGGTGCACTTCCTATCGATGATCTTGCTCGTTAGTTAAGTACAATTTCTTTCCATCTTTTTATTTTTTAGGGTGTGTGATTTCTGTACCGCAGGAGAAGCCGTAATTTTAATACTAACGATTTGTTTCTATTTGTTAAATAACTCCATTCAACATATTATCTTTTCTTTCCTTTTCAAGGTACTTTCTTAAGGCTTTCCATTTATAGGAGGTCACGTCACGTTTGCTTGAGAGAGAGAGAGAGAGAGAGAGAGAGGTGAACTCTAACAGGAAGATGTTAGCATTATTCTGCATTTCCTTTGATGGCTGATGTTTACATCTACTAGCCGTTTTTTACAGATACGTATGTAATTGCATTAACCACAATGCCCTCTAAACTTTTCGAATTCTTCACACACATTGGATGCACGCGTCACTACAAAGCCTGAGATCCAAATGCCAGATTAAAGGGAATGCTGATGTCCACAGCAGGATTCGAACCCGCATCCGAAGCATCAGAATAAAGTCGCGGACGTCGGTCTGATATTTCTGATGAGAATTCGAATCCTGCTGCGGGTCAGAATTACTACTCTCGCGCAGTATCTCATTATATATATATATATATATATATATATATATATATATATATATATATATATATATATATATATATATATATATATATATATATATATATTATTATATATATACATATATATAAATGTATATATATGTATATATATATATACATATATATATATTGCATACCTACATATATTTATATATATATATATATATATATATATATATATATATATATATATATATATATATATATATATATATATATATATATATATATATATATATATATATATATATATATATATATATATATATATATATATAATATATATATATATATATACACTATGCTACCCAGTGTTTCCCTATATATATTTATATCTTTATTTATATATTCATCACATACCATATTTTTATTCACACATAAACATATATACATACATATATATATATACATACATATATATATACTTACATACAAAATACACACACACACACACACTGGATGCTATATATTTTTTAATTTCTTGTATTTTATCTTTATTTTAAAATTCATTTTCCATATTTTTGTGATTTTGGAATGTACATATATTTAAAGGACATTTTCTATGCATTTCATTTTTCAATGCTTTAAGGTGTGATGAAAGAATTTTTGGAGCAAGATGGAACTAGGGCGAGAGACTTGATGTAAAATCTTTATATTCAGCAAATAGTTTGATTCCTCAGCTGTGATTCTGAAGCTCAGCAATATTAAATCAGATGATCTCCGAAAAATATGTATATTCGTGAGTACGTATGTTACTTTGATCTAGATTATGCCAAAATTATAAAGTGAGTTTGATCGTTCATTAACGTGATAGAACTGCAGTTGTCCAGCCATAGCTTTGGAGAATTTGAAAATCGGCAGATAAGGTAGAGTTTCAAATCTCTGTTTTTATGGGAGAAAATTGAACTTGTTCTTTCAAGTGATTTTTACCATGACTTTCTAATCATTATGAACTTTTGAACTGGTGTGGGAGATTTAATATGAATATTCATACCTCTTTTTATATTATTATTTTGTTATGTTATGTTTGCCATATATCTTATATATGCATTTTACACTTTCCATTATTGTGTTTTGCATTTCATATATTTTTGGGAGTTTTCTATCATGTTTAATTCTTTCGACAGATGTCTGTGGACTTGGGAGTTTGAGAAAAAGGACATGCAAGTCATTTGCAATGTCAGTCTCTTTATGTGGTAGACTGTTTTTTTGACACAACTTTAGTTATTGATTTTGGGAGTATGTGTGATTTTGGGTATTTTCAGGCTATTAGCCTAAAAGACTATTTAATCAGAAGTGTTTGCAGTTTAGAGTTTAGTTATCTGACTATAATTCATTTATTATGCATTTTAATCTTGCTTTGTTTTATTCATTTCTTGTTGGGTTATTTGAATAATAAACCTATTTTTGTAGAATGTAAAACGATTGTGTTTCTTTAAATAGTCCATTTAATTGCTTTGAGAGAATGAGTGAGGTTAGGGTGGGTGAGCTTTGGTAAATGATGAGAGAGAGAGTCCGTTAAACGTAGAGAGAGAGAGAAAGAGAGAGAGAGAGAAATAAGAGAGAGAGAGAGAGATTCCAGAGAGATGAATTGAGAGAGGGAGAAAAAAATCTAGAGTTAAATCGGTCGAATCTTTTCAGGTTTTTTTCTGAAATAAGATCAACAGAATTGACGCTACAGAAATAGACACTTTCAAAAAGTGTTGATTCTGTTCCTTGTAACAGAGTTTAATGGTGGCAGAGGTGCCTCATGATTTTAATGGCGGCAGCGGGGGATGATGTCTTTAATATTCAGCGAAAGAGGGAGATTACTAATAGACTAATTGATAACGTTGATGCCCAAGGCACAGACTTTTCTCTCTAAAAAAACGACCACTCAGTCTTAAGAGAGCGAGTTTCATAGGTGGGTCGTGATTACGTGGGTAATACGGGGAATCTTTTTTTTCCGTCTCTATTCGAGTACTGGGAGTGGGGAGTTGTGAAATAGATCTGGATGATCTTGTCTGAGCAATTTTGGGGTTAACAAATACCCAAAAAACGTGAATAGTGGCGATTGACTTTTATTAATTGCTGCAAAGTGGTGATTCAACAAAAATCACGAAAAAGGTGTCCTTCCTCTGCTCCGCCTTTTAGTGGGTGACGTCACAGGTTGCAAGTCGAGTGATAGGTGCTCCGTTTTCTGTTCAAATTGGTGAGTTCCCCATTCTCGTAACACAACAGAACTCCGTTTTCTGTTCTTCTTTTAGAGGGGAGAACTTTTGCCTTTCTCTAGTGTTCTTTTTGGTTGGATGTTGTTACGCTCAGGGCGTGTGATCACTACAAAATGCCGGACGATGCAGCAAGCACATCCCAATCAGTTGTGGTGCATAAAGTGACGAGCGTTAAGCGCGGGAATTACTAATTTTAAAGGGTTAGTTGACGGGAAGCCAACCCAAAATATAGAAACTTTCATTGAGTCAGTGAACAATAATCTAAATTCCAAGAAAATTACTTAATGGCGCTGAAGCTTTAACAGAGGCTAAATCATTTCTGGATTTAGATAAAGATATTGGGAAACGGGCACAGTTTCGGGTTCAGACAACACAAAACTTGGAATGAACTGCAGAAATTTCTCTTCGGCTGCTGGAGATGGAGTTCAACGTCCATGGTCGCAGTTCGCAATTTACACGAAACAAAAAAAGAAAGGCAATGATTCACCAGTCAATAACGAACCAATTTAAAAATGAAGGTGAGTTAAAGAAATCTATAACAGGCTCCCCATGGGTAACTGGAAATAATATCTCCATAGATAATTTTGAAAGATTGTTACACTTTGCAACTGCCTTTTAACGTCCCAAAAATGTAATTGTAGATAGTTTTGATAAGAGAATTGACAGGATACAGACGAATCCTTTTTGTTTGCACAGATTAATAAAATCTATCAAAATGCCTAAACACTGGACAGTAGTTTTGTACTCTATGCAAAATGTCCCCCTTTTAGCATTTCCAAACCACAGAACAATGATAGTCCACTCGCTTTCGGGAAATGATGCAACAGCAACACATGTGCACGGATGAATCGAAGAAAATTCCAGAGAGATCAGTCACAACGATACGTTGTTTTAATTGTGATAAACTAGGACATAGTAAATCAAATTGCAGAGTGAGATATTGTTCAGTTTGCAAATCTTCAGATCATGGATGGAGATTTTGCCCAGCCACTTCTTAGAGATTATTCAGGAAGTCACAAGGTTTTTCTAGATATGACAGGAGAATTCCACATGATGCAAGTTCTAGGTACACAAAGGAACAGCAGAATTTTCCAAGATAAGTTCGAAAACGGACACAGGATAATGACTAATCAGGTCTTAGAGTCACCAGAACCTAGGCCAATTGTGCAACGATTTTCTAATGGCAGTGAAATTTTTTATTTTCATTGATTCTGGTAGCTCAGTTAACTTAGTAAATGCTGACCTTTTCACTCACCTTCCAGAGTGCAAATTAGTCCCTTCTAGTGAGACAGTGTGTGATGTATATCAAAAACTGAATATTTTAGGTTCTATCATTTCTTACATCCCATTCAAAGACAATAGTAGAATCATTTTTGGTCATAGAAGGATTTCTTAGGTGAAATGGTTTTGCTAGGACACCCTTCTTGCATGCAACATAACATCAACATTCTTACGGGAATTCTTACAATAGGTGAGTCAGGTTGTTTTGTTCCATATATACACAGGAAAAAAATTGCTTCAGAACCTCGTCACAGTCTTTCCAGTAAAGCACATTCATTAGAGAGTGAAGATATTCCGTAAAGATCTTTCAAAGGATTTTTGTTGGAAGATATTGAATTGCAACCACAGTTCCTACATTGGTTAAACCCCTTCACACTGAAAGAGAAAAAGTTTCCTTCTCACAGTGTGCGCTTGTTGAGGGAACCTGAGAAATTCAAAGACGTTGTGAGTACACTGTCAGTGAATGCCCTTTCAGTCACAGGCGTGACTTCAGTAGAATTAGTTAGCTATCAAGACTCTGAAAAATATCACAAGGGTACTTATGTAATTGATTTT
>NC_089752.1:45987385-46037385 GCF_040412425.1 Macrobrachium rosenbergii | reverse complement strand
CTTAATAAAAAGCTCTTTTACGATAAATGGTAGAGGTGGCATCTCTGCTAGAGATTATTTGAAGATGAAAACTCATCAGTGCTGAACACTTTTAAAGTGCGTTTGCAAATATTTCCTTAATTTGATCTTTTATATTGTAAGCGTTGGGAGTTGAGCTTTTTTAAAATGTTCTTGGATTTGGATATTCCTTTTTTGTTTGCCTCCCTACTATTTCATGAGGTACCATGTTCTCCTCCCTCTTCTGAGCATCCGTTTGACTTTTCAACTTTGTGTGCTCCTTTGTTTTCCTCTTTATCTAGTATTTTTCCGGATCCTGATTTTCTTGTACCCTCTGCACAATTTTTACAGTCTTATCTTTTCCCCTTTCCGATTTTAACCAGTGTTTTGCCATCGGATATATATTGAGCGTCACTGTATTAATAAAATTATATTTCTAATATTGGTGTGGGGTATACATAATTTAATGTACGTGTATCACTAAAGCAACTTCAATTTTTGTGTGGATGATACATCACCAACTATACGTAATCATAGTACGTCATGGATAATGCTACTGTTTCAATTTCTACTTCCCCCAAACGGGCCTCTGGAGGATTATATTTCTACACCATTCAGTATTTAGGGGCGGTCATTGTACAATGCGTAGGGTTTCTAATTCCTTAACTGCTCCCATGTACAGTACGTGACCACTGTTGATTATTTTTTGAGAGCATTGAATATTTAGTGTAGGCCAGCAGTGTAGGAACGTTTTTCTACTTACGGTAATTTAATGGAAAGAGTTTTCAAAAAATGCTTACAAGTATCTCAATAAGTGACACTGAACACGAAGGCATATATAAACCAATTCTTCAGCCCTTCCCTATAACCATTTCAAATCGATGCTAATATTACCTTATCAGGTTATCACCTTTTCGAATTATGTTTAATGTCTCTGTCGTTTTACTATTCTCCATGTTACCGTGATCGTTGTGAAACAGCTTCTTTGTGTTAACTTTTTCTTTTACTATGTTCATTTTATTTTCCACCATTTCACTTTCCTTCTTTAGTTCCAGCCTCCCCCTCCAGTGTAAGCCCCTCCTTGTCCCTACCCTTTTTCATGTTTTCTTCAAACTATGTAATTTCTTCCATTTCTTTGCTGCAGTCTTCCTAAAACTAATTTTTCGTGTCATTAAGTATTTTGACATGTACCTTCCTCCCTCTCCGTCTCTACCTGTGGGGATCATCCAATGTCTGTAAAGACTTTATTGTCAGTTTATTGTGGGGGTGTAAGGATAACTCTTCATACTCTACAAACAAAGTCTCTTTCATTGCCGTTTTCCGAGGTCATTTATTTGTTAAGCGAACTATACACGTGCTTCCTGCATTTTTATTATCCTGGGGTCCCTCAAAAAGTGTTAGTACGATCGAGCAAGGATGAAGATTTTTTTGTGTAGGCTCTTGGCAGTAACGAAATAACGGCAAACTTTAAGCCGTGAGGGCAACTGGGGAGAGGAAAAACTCCTAAATGGAGGGTGAAAGAGGTGTAATGGCAGAGAAAAAACTCGTTTTAAAGGAATCGTAAATAGAGAAGGAGAACACCTATGAACAGAATCGTTTTTCTTATTTGTACCTTTTTCCAGTTAACTCTTTTGCGTGTTCCTATTTATATGTCATCAGGTCATTTATCCGAAAAGCTTTAGAGTTAGTTTTCGAAACCTGTCTCCCATTTACTCATATAATCATTAAGTATCTATTAGAGAGACAAAACTTTCTAGGCCTTTTCTAGAAAATCGAGAGGTTGAGCCTGTTCAATATGGCTCTTGTATTCCCCTTCCTCATCTCCACGAAATTCTTTCACAACTCAGCCAGTCCTATAGTCGGGTGTATTCCGTTCTCATTTCTTTATTTATCGTCCCATTTCAAACTTGTGTTGGTTTTC
This sequence comes from Macrobrachium rosenbergii, assembly GCF_040412425.1. Classification (NCBI taxonomy): domain Eukaryota; kingdom Metazoa; phylum Arthropoda; class Malacostraca; order Decapoda; family Palaemonidae; genus Macrobrachium; species Macrobrachium rosenbergii. The sequence continues at coordinate 46,035,467 of NC_089752.1, read as the reverse complement.
ATGGTGAAATTTATGTATCTTCGTAGAAAAATAATTGGCCCCACATACAATTCTTTCCAAGATTTTTTTACGTATTCAAACAAATGTTAATGGGTCTTTTGTTGGATTAGTATCAGTCAGAGTATTCACCTTTTCCTGTTCATTGCAATGAAAGAGAAGATTTTATGTATTTTTCATGAAGTTTTCCTGTCTGAAGGTCATGTTGAATTCCTTATATCCTGGAATTTACTTTTATTGATTTAATTTATTTTATTTGCGGCTATTTCTCTCGCTGAGAATTTACTCCACTCAAGATATGTTGAATTTGATTTATTGTCAGACTTTTTTTATAACCTTTATTAAAATAGACTGTTATGATTATATGTTTGTCTTTCACTTAATTCTTTCATTGTAAAGCTGTATAGTATGTTGCCAGCAATTTTTCACTGACCTAGATTTTTGTTAAGGCGACAGAAGATAATGTGTTTGGTAAAACGGTGCTGTTTAGCCTTTTATTGTTTGTAATAGTTCTGTTGTATTCAGCCAGAAATAAAAAATTTTTCAGAACTTTGTAAAATACAAAAATGGGATATGAGTTTTCAGAAAAATAATTCTGAAAAATTTTTTAAATGAAAAGTTTTGTCCCAATACTGATGCTTGAAAAGAGAGAGGTGTACAGTACTGCTAGTAAAGATGTAAAAATGAAGATACATTAAATTGCCTTTTTTGTCCTTGGTTATAGTATCTTAATTTGATGGTCTTCGAAAAAACTTAGAACTTGCAAGAAATACTTAAGCGTTGTTATCAATTTTGTCAGATCAGTTTGGGGTTTGTTTTCTGTGAACTCAGTTTTACAATAAGATCACTTTTCAGGGCGTGGGAAGCCTTTATTTATTGGGTTATGTAAGCTGCCTGTGGACCTTAAAATGTAGGAAAAGGAAACAATGGATGTTAATAAGAATTTCAGGTACTTGTTCACTTGTTCAATTGGTGTGTATTTAACATGCGATTCATTAATGGGATCTAGTTCCCGCTGGCTCAGACACACCAAAAAAGATAATTTTATGTTTCGGAAGAGGTATTCTTTCTATTAGAACTAGGTTTCCCCTTTTTTGTAAACCACCCTTTTTTGCCATTAGAGAACACAGTTTAAAACAAGACCATCCTTTCATTCTGACCTGGGATTTTCGGACTACTGTCTTTTTTTGTTCAAATAGACTGGACCTTTTAATTTCAGAGTCTGCTGACTATTAAAAAGATGAAGCTCTCTCTTGAACAACAACTCGGTTTTGTCTGGTATTCAACTAGCTATCGTGTAATTTCATAAAGTAGGTACTCAATTAGGTCGTTAAATATTTTACAAAATTTTGTGAGTGGTAGTTTGTTTACATTTCACTTTAGTTTTATTTTCATATTTTTATGTTTGTGTTTTTAATTTTTCTTTAAAGGACAGTGGTATCCAGAAAAAAAGTTATTTTACTAGTTACGCATTCCTTATGCTTTCGAAATATGATTCGGTATTGTTTCGTCAGAACAACAGACGCAGAAAATCTCTGAAACATTATGCTAGACTTGCACAGGAAATCATGAAGAGTTAGTGTTTATTCACAGTCTCACCCTTTTAGTTTGTATTTACTTGTTCATTTTATATATTTCGTTAGTATTTTTGCTGAAGATTTATTATGACAATTCATTTTATTGTAATTTTATTGATTCTCATCCTTGTCGGTTTTTCATTTTTAGCCTGATGATGAGGTTTTATACCATGGCACATTTATTCTGTTCAAAAAGAAATTTGTACAATAAAGAATGTTCTTCCTGGTCTTGGCAATTTTCCAATTATTTATCATTAAGCTAAGATTTCAAGTAGCTATATATATATATTATATATATATATATATATATATATATATATATATATATATATATATATATATATATATATATATATATATATATATATATATATATATATATATATATATATATATATATATATATATATATATATATATATATATATATATATATATATATATATATATATATATATATATATATATATATATTGCTAAGAGATATATTAACTCTCTCAAGGCAGCTTGGCTTTCAAGGATAAAATAAATGTGATATTGTTAATTAAGACTGTCGTGACAATTTGCCCCTCTAAATCTCCTTCTGATTTCCATTGGTGCTTTTAATCCTATTTTGAGATCCGTGGCTGCGGTAAACCTTCTTGTTCCAGATTATGGACTTGAACTTGGTGAAGATGCCTGGTCGAAATGACCCCAAGGCATTGATTAAAGGCGTCCACACCTTCTGTATGTTTTGGGGCACAGATTACCGGCCAAACCTTTGCTGAAAAGAGAAAGTCAGACAGATTAACCACCCAGCATTCGCCAAAGAGAAAGTAGGACATACCCAGAATGCATCTGGAATCAAAAAGCTGGTAATCTTTGGAGCTGATAAATAGACTTTCATTGAACAAATTCGGGAGAGACCGAGAACGATGCGAAACAAGTCACATCTTGTGACTGACCACTCCCTCAGAGCTAACTTCCCTCTGTGGCAGAATGCCTGAGTCCTAGTATCTTAACCCAGTGCCAATCACCCTCCCTCCCCCCATCCCCCCATTGGTACGACTACAAGGAGCCATCTCTTCAGAATTAAGGTACAGTAAGGAACTGAGGTTGTTCAATCGCTTATCTTTTACTTCTCCTAAACATTTCTGTTTCAACGTGCAATTCTTACATAGACCTGACCTGTCATAGTAAACTTGTGTTGTAAGTTTATTCAGTAGTGTTTTATGAAATAGGATTTCTGTTACTTCACCCACTGATCGTATGCCTTTCTCTGTTGCAGAAAGGAGTGCTTGCCGCTGTGAAACCCTCTGCCACAACTGTATGGTTGCTGGTTGCACTGAGGAAATTCCCATTGCAATCTTATGAACTGTGCCATTTGGAGTGTAATTCCTGGCACCCAGTTAACATCTATTATTCATTGTATGTGCTGCAGTGGGACCCCATTGGTCGGCTTTATTCCTCCTTATCTTCTGATATTTTATTGTAAATACATATAATTTAGTTACCCTAAGAGTTTATCTCCAGAATCCCTCTAAAGTAGGGCCTTCAGCCCCTGTTCCTCCTTATTATTTTTACTTTTGGAGGTGATACAGTCAGATTTGCATCATCCTTTTGGTAAGTTCCCTTTCCCCCACCTTCAGGAGTAAGAATATATATATATATATATATATATATATATATATATATATATATATATATATATATATATATATATATATATATATATATATATACATATATATCTCATATATGTGGAGCCCATAAAAACACCAAAATGTAGAAAGTAAATGCTATATTTCAGAGACCAACTGTCTTTCTCTTCAGGCAAGTAATGAATGAGAAAGAGTTACAGAAAAGCAGTATTTGTACCAGAAGGTCCATCGGTCAGCCATTACGTCACTCCAGTTGATCACTCAATCTTCTTAATCTCTGGTTGGAGGAAGATTTTATCTATAATATCTGAGTCCCAGGCTCTTTGGAGGAAGATTTTATCTATAATATCTGAGTCCCAGGCTCCTTTTGAAAGGTCCATTGTATTTCTTTGTTTAATCAAAGCTGATTCCACCATCTGGCTTGAACCAACAATTGCTGCTATAAATTATATGTGACAAATTCCAGTTTATATTGGTTACTTATTTGGTTAAAAATAGCTGAGCTCTGTTATCCAGACCTAACTGAATGTTTATGCTGTATTAATCTGTGGGGGAATGGTTTACCTGTAAACCCGATATAAGATTGGTCACAGTCGAGGCAAGGGATTTTGTAAACTCCTGTTTTTGTTGGACGTTAATCAGGGATTTTGCTAAGGTGTTTTGGTAGGTAAAAGCAAAGGGGATAGAGTTTCCAAGTGCCTGTGTCAATGTCTTAATCCTGTCCAGATGTGGAATTTTATTTTACTGTTGGCCGTCTCTCTTGTCTTGCTTTGAGGGGGACGCTAGAAGATTATGTTAGCTTTGTGGATCACTTTCTCGATTATATGGTCAGGGTACTTTAACGATGACCTCTGCTTAAGGGTTAGTTAGAAACCAGGGGAGCAAATCCGTAAGGCTCTTAGGAATAAATTGCTGGCTACGCCAATCTTGATAGAAATGTCATGATAGCTAAAAAAGTGAATGTATGAAAGGGAAAATGTTGGTTTTCTGTATGGTAAATTTGTATTTTGTCGTGTCTCTAATTATTAAAACAGCAAGAAAAGGAATTTTTTTTGTCTGTTTCCCATTCAACTTTAAATTTGATGATAGGCACTAGTGCATTTCAATTTGAAAGAAATTAATTGAAATTGCCCCACCTATTATCCCAAAATATTAGGATATCTACATATCTCATCCACAGCATGTCTTTAGGTTTTATTACATTTATTATCATAGTTTCAAAATATTCCATGTATAGGTTTGCTAAAACAGGACTTAAACGGCTGCCCATGCTGCACCCAAATTTTTATTTTTAGAATGACTCCCTGAATGAAAAGACGTTATTTGATACATATAATTTAACTAACTTTATTATTTTATCTAGGCCTAGTGGGAAAGTATGTGAATAGTGTGCCAATTTTGCTCTCAAAAACTGTAGAACGCCTGTACTAGTACTTTTGTGAATAGGGAATCTACATCTAAGCTTAAAAGTTTTATATTGTGAAGTGGTATATGCGCTTCTTTGAATTTGTGACATGAAAGCTTTTTCGGGAAGTGGTTTTTAGAATGAAGCTTTGGGTTAAATTTTAGTGGGCATCCATGTAACATTAGAAACAAAATTCTAATGACGTGTTTTGCACGGGGTAAATGGAATGCTTTGTTAGCATAGACAAATATGACATCCTAGGAATAGTGAAGTCCAGCACATTCTCTGTCTGTCTGTCTCTCTCTCTCTCTCTCTCTCTCTCTCTCTCTCTCTCTCTCTCTCTCTCTGACACACAGGCATACATTGCATAATAATATGTTATGCACGTAAACGTAAATTCTTGAATAGAAAAATTTTGCCTTTCAGTATTTCGGATGGCAGTGTACCTCTCTCCCCTTGGATACGAAAATATATTGGAGATCGGAGGAAACACGCAGATAAAACTGGCTTTGATTCCGTCGATTCTTTTTCTTTTCTCGGTTATTTTGTTTCCTTTTTTGTTTGGAAGAAATTTCTTTTTATACCCGGCCCCTAACAGAAATTTTTAATGATTTAAAAGGCAAAATTCCACTCGAAATTTTCGTGTTTTTTCCTTTTCGATTAAGAGCATAATTTAACAGTGGGTTTCCAACTAGATACAGTAAGTCAGAGGGTAATGGTTTTAATGTCCAAGTCTTGCCCTTGATTATTCATCAGGTACATTTCTTGGAAAGAAGGGGGTTGACTTTATTTTTAGGCCTTTGATGATGATTTTGTTTTTAAAATCTCTAGAGTAGGAGTCATCAGGTGTGGAGTGGCAAGGCTTAGTTTGTTTACATATTTATAAATTTTATTTAAATGCCCCGTTCTCCTCTGTGAAAAAAGAAATCAGCCAGCTGTAATTGTCCTTTAACATTTTGAAACATTCCGTACATTTAATTTAAGAGTACTTTTAGAATTGTTTGAAATCAGACAGCAACACTGTGGTTTCACTGAATCTGTGAAAATGAATCACTCTCTCACGATTTCATTTTTTTCACAACACTTAGATTTACAAAACATGACGAGGCTCTCTTTCTTACTCTTGGGATTTACATCACAATATGCAATATTCTTTCCTTTTTTCGCCTATAAGTAACAACGTTTCTCTCACGCGTACTTGCCTGCGCGAGGAAATACTGTTTATTGGATTGCTTCGGGTGATAGTATTTGCTTCTAGACATTGCGTAGGTTACAAAGGATAAATTGATTTGTCCCCTTGGGTTCATTGCAATGGAGCGTTATTATCACGGGCATCTTTATTTTTACTCAAAATGTTTGCTCCTGAAATTCATGCTTGATTAGTAATGAGATTAATGCTTTCCAACCCTAAAGAGCCCTCTCTCTGTGCAACTGACTTTTTGAAGAGAAAAGAGCTATGGGTCGGGCACCCCAATGCCATTTTTAGCCCAGATCCGGAGGAAACACGAAAAAGGAAAAGAAGAGAAGGGCAGATCTTAACCATGGAATTAGCGATAGGAATTTGACTTAAAGAGACGTTTTATCAGAAAAATGGAAGCTGCAAGAGAATTCCAAAGCCTCAGGGTGCAGTTCTCATATTGAAGGGTATTTTTGGTAGTATTATCCGTGGTTTGTCACTTTGCTGTAATAGAATACTCGAAAAATTGTGTTTTTTTCCCCGGAATTTGGTATGTACGCAGGTAAGTAAGACCCTCTTGTAGTTTTAATTCGACAGGTTTTAAACTTGTCTCGTGGCTTGAACTTAACAAAAATATATGGATGCTGGATACATCTGGGTCGGGAAGATTGTTATGAATGCACTTTTTTTCTCATTGATCAGAAGAGAAATTAATTGACAGGCTGTTTTGAGGATTGAGAAGGTTAGAAAGAACGTAGGTAGGTTCAGTGGCTTTCGAAGAAGGATATCTTGCGTTTTTTCAGTTTCATGGTCAAGCGGTACGGATTTTTATATTTCATTACCTTTATTTTTTCCTTAATTTCTCATGGAGCTAAGACTGGTTGGATTCCTTACTCGGTTATATAAATCTCTCTCTCTCTCTCTCTCTCTCTCTCTCTCTCTCTCTCTCTCTCTCTCTCTCTCTCTCTCTCTCTCTCTCTCTGTTTTCTAATAGCCGCGCCCACTTCATTTCTCGTTTACAATATTACCTCTATGTTGCATTCATATGTAAGTATTGTTATTTATTCCTTGCTTCTTATTACATGTGGAATTTCTTGCCTATATTTATTTATATAAGTAAACTATGTTGCAGAAATGTATCCACAAATCCATATGGTCTGATATGCTGCCTTGCAATTATGAAAGGAATGATTTCCAGCTTGCTCAAAGGTACTCCATTCTGCAACTTGTTGAATAAATCAAACGTACTTCACTGACGCCAATAATATTGAGCTTCGTATTTCTGGAGAACGGTAGGGTTATATTGGTCATCTTCTTTGGATATCATTAATTATAATAAAGTGACGTATCATACAAATATTTCAAACTAGCGAAATACGCAATTCATGTCCAGTTTTAAAGCTGTGGGGGGTTGTTAATAACAAGGAAAGAAGGCCGTTATTACATGAAATGCCCCTTAAAACTTAGTGACTATAACTGGACCTCCTTCAATATCGGCCATTTATTTCAGTGGCAAATTATCCCATCGGATTTTAAGTGTCAGGAATTTTGGTAGGTATTGTATTAATAATGCTATCTGTTCGTTTATTCTTATCTGATGCTACATTCTGGCGGATAGCTTATCGCTAAATATTTGCTGAAAGCATTGGCATAAATTGCCATTATAGTTTCAAATTTCAAATTATTAACTGATTCAGTCAGCATTAATTGCTTAACTAGTTTTATCAACGGTTTCCAGTTTTTCTTCCATTTTAAATTATACGCTCATGGATAAAGAAACAATTTCTGCTGAAACAATCTCATACAGAGAGAGAGAAAAAAAGTGATTGAGTAGATGTCAGCGTATATCCGAGCAACAGACTTTCCATAATTTTATTAAACCGGATATAGCATCAAATCCAGCGCTTCACGGTCCATTACTGGGGGACTTTTTGTACTTGTAACGATATGTTTAAGCAGATAATATTCCTCGTTTTGCAAACTGCCCTCAGCCTTCTTTAGAAGATCGTACTTAATTTTGCTTTATCTAGTGTGATGCTATTTGATATCCCTGAAGTGGGCACAAGAAACCTGGTTATATTTGATGCTGCTAACACTAATTTTTTTCTTGTGTGTGTATTTATATATATATATATATATATATATATATATATATATATATATATATATATATATATATATATATATATATATATATATATATATATATATATCAAATAACATCATTATTTTCCTCTTGCATCATCTATCTCTCTCTCTCTCTCTCTCTCTCTCTCTCTCTCTCTCTCTCTCTCTCTCTCTCTCTCTCTCAACGGTTTCGTTTTTGAGGTTTTCTTTCCTGCTACTAGTCCCTATTGCAACTCAAAGAAAACTCAAAAGACTGCGAAACTTTAGTAAGAAATAGATTGGAATTCCCCTTGGAGTCTTGATTTCTTATTTGCACTCAGACCTTACGTATTTCATCGTGACTTCAGAATGATTTGGGAGGCAATCGAGGACTTGGAAGAAAATCTGGATATCGCACTGAATTACTCATCCAGGAAGCGATTGGATTTTCGATGCATTACTGATTGCCATGTCGTTGACAATGACATACCGAGCAATACTATATTCCTCTCTGCCTTCGGTTATTAGTTTTCCTTATTAATCTCTTATTGCCCTATAAATTGAAAACTTTTGCATGGATAATATCATGAGTTCAGCACCAGTCATTTGGGCGATACTGTTTTTAAATAATGTGCCCCCACACACAGAGACACACAGCATGAACTAAAATTGATATGAACTAAAATTATATAGAAAAAACAAAAGTAATTCAGAACAGGTACTTATTTAAGTTTCTCTCTGAGTATTTAATATTTTGTGTGGCCTCCATCTGCCTGTACCACAGCCTGCATTCTTGAGGGGTATGATTTCAGCAAATCGCGAAAAAGCTTAGACTCAAACTCCATTTCCCTGAGCACTTCAGTCACTTCTCTTCGCAGGACGTCGAGGCTTGGTATACCATCATAGTTCACTGTGCATGCTTCAACACAATCCTTTAAGATACTACCAATGTTTTCACACACATTAAGGTCAGGGGAGCTACCTGGAAATTCACTTGATGAGAAGAAATCAATACCACTGTTTCGAAGCAGCTCCTGTGTCTGAAGAGCCTTGAAACATGGTGCCTTATTATGCAAAAATGTGACTTCTTCAACAGATAACACATTTTCAGGATTTTTGAGGAAAGGAAATACTCCACCAGTAAGCACAGTTTCTCTGAAGTATTCGCCATTCCATGACTGTCCTTTTTCTTTGATGATCCACATTAACCGTTTGGCTGAGAAACAGAGAAAAATTCCCAAACATTCAGGAAATTTCTACAACTTGGCGATAGCACACGTCATCACTGATATCATACAACTTTGCAGCCCAAATGGTGTCATTTTTATGATTTGGCTTCCTGACTGTGTAAATGAAGAATTCATCTGATGCGGCAACATGGAGAAAGTCAGTTTCATCCCAATCTTTAAGAAATAAACCACAAAACCATGCATGGTCTTCTCTTTGTTGCTGAGTGATGTTGGGCTTGCTGATAACATGAAATGGCTTGATACCAGATTTTTTCAACTCACGATATACAGCACTATAACTTCTCTTCTTTCCCCTTTTTGTTTCTAGTTCAAGCGCCAATTTACGCAAAGACATTCTTGGTCTACCCACTACCTCAGTTATGATGTCTTTTGACTCGTGAGATTCTCACTCTTTTTGCAATGACAGTCATATGGATATTTGTTCCAGTTTCTTTTAACAAAGAATTCATCTCTTTTAATGTATTTAGCTATCCAGGAACGTGAAATGAAGGATGCGCCAGGATCCCTGGCCTCTCTGAAGGTTATAGCCCGGATTCAGTCAATCCATCTGATTTCCTCCGAGTCGTTAGCCATGGCTGTATCTAACTCCGACACTCACTCTGAAAATACAAGAAATGTAAAATGAAAAATAGCTTAATAGACTCTTAAAATGATGTACTTGGAGATAAGCTATAGCAGAAAAAACTTCATAACTTTCCATTTGTTCTGTGGAGGGGGGGGGCTCAAATTTCTGAAACACCCATATAATGTATATATATATATATATATATATATATGTGTGTGTGTGTGTGTGTGTGTGTGTGTGTGTGTAAGGATCTTTTAAAACACAAACAAGATGACCAGTAGAAACTTCAGCATATCTGTTTATGAATTTATAACTAGATATGCTGAAGTTTATGCTGGCCATCTTGTTCTTATTATGTATGTTCGTATGTATACATACATACATACATACATACATACAACATGCAATTTCCTTCTCATGGTTTTTTAATAGGGATCATCTTTAATAGAATAAATTAATTTCATCGTGGCTCCCATGGCCTTCAGTTTGCTAAACAAATTAATGACGAGACATGGAAGGCAGGAAAACTGCGCAACATTGTAACATGATTCTTACGCGAGAAAGTCAAGACCTAGGTTGTAGGATTTGAATAAAAATATTCTTATGCTGCGCTTCATTTTGTTACAATTTCATTTTGTGACGTCAAACGTTTAAAGTCTATTAATGCACGGTGGCAGTATTATTACAGAGATATGGTTACCGTGCTTCCTCCCACTAGGGTTAAGAGTCCGCGAAAAATTGTATTATGTTTTTGGACGATATTGGATTTCATATACACTGCATCTATGCATGGGTTTCAAAGTGTGCTTGGTAATTATTATTGAGACACTGAACTCGGATATAGTGTGTGGGTAGTGGTGAATTATATGAATTTTAATTAGATATTAAAATGGGAGTAAAGAATTTTAAAAAGATGATGTTTTAACCGATTGACAAGGAATATTTTTTTATAATAATATTTATTAATATAAAATAATAACTGCAAAAAGAGACTTGGCATTCAGCAAATTTCTACTCTTGACATTATTGCTAGGTAAAATATGCCGAAGCATCTGAACATTCCGAGGGACGAGAATAGAAAGGACCAGATGACTGTTAAGCGTTTTCTTTGTATTGCATTGGGCATTACCATTCAGGAGAGAAATGTTATAGAGGTGTTGAAGTTAAATCCTAAAGTTTTGCTGCATTTAAACGAGGAACGTTACATCAGGCGCAGTGCTCTTTTCCAACGCGTGTGAGTCCAGATATTGTTGGGATTCATACTTATGTAGTCTTAATCTAGGGTTGTATTTTTACTGGTACCGGATTCATAATGTCTGTTGCAGATTTCGGCAACACTTGGGGTTTAACAAGACGGGCAGTTACCATGTGTTATTTATTATTTTTCTTGTACAGCCTTTGTTTTTAGAGTACTCAGTAGAAAAGAACGCCAGTTTTTATAGGGTAAACTCTCGCCTAAGTAGTCGTTGCTGCTTTTTTTATATACAAAAAATACTGTCATGGATGTATGTGGACACTGGCGTATGAAAACTGGAGGACCACTCTCAATAGTGCCGCACTTCAGCCCTAACTTCAGAGAGCTTTATTTTGTTTTATACACCAGAGTTATTTTTAATTTTTTCTTTTTTGTTTGACTGTCGAGGAGCAGTGATTATTATATATATATATATATATATATATATATATATATATATATATATATATATATATATATATATATATATATATATATATATATATATATATATATATATATATATGTGTGTGTGTGTGTGTGTGTGTGTATTTCCATATTCACAGGAAATATTCAAAATAGTGAGTATTCCTGCCAAGACTTCGGTTTATTGGAGAAGAGCGGCGTGGGGATTTTTGATTAGTCATTTATCAAAATTAATCTTATAAATTGCGAGTAAAGCGAAAGGCGAGGCCGCGCCTTGACAACCCGTAATCTCTTAAGAGATACTATTAAGGGAAAGACAATTATAACTATGCTGTAAAACTAATTATTTTCTTATTGTACCTTTTTTTATTAAGCGTATTTACATGCAGGCTATTGATATGAGAGGTATTAATGGTTATTTCTTCAATTATTGTTTTTCCATGCTTCCATGCATTTAGCCGCGTATTTTATTTTTATTAATTTCCGAGATGGCCTTATTGGCATCAACGCAACAGGGAAGATGCGCTGGCGGAAAGTTTGTAGAAAGAAATTCAGTTCCCGTAAAAAGGTTCATTTCTGTGGATCAGGTGTCTAATAATTAAGGCGAGGAGTTTCGCACACTTGATCGCTTTCGATCACGGGGAGGTGATCCCTCTGGAAGTGTGACGGTCTCTTTATTCGCTCATGACAGACGACCTCATCTCTCATGCCGTCGCTCCTCTTCATTTCACCCCCACCCCCCAACCTTCTCCTTTAGTGGAAGCTACTCTGTAATGTGTCTTCATTACGGGTCAAGGTCAAGTGTCCAAAACTTTGATATATTCCTTGACTTTTTTAGTTTCCTTTTCCCAACCCTAATTTTCTACTTAATGTCACATCTTTTATCCTTCCCTTCCCTAAGATACTATTAAGGAATATGAGTGACAGTGAGTTTTATTTATCAACGCTTTAGTCTTATGAGGTCAATTTGTAAGTATTAATATCTACTGTCTAAGTTCCTGGTGGCATTACAAAATGTGAAGACACAAAACGATCTCTCTACCTTCGTCTTCAGTCTCAACATCTTTAGATGGGAGTGAGGGGCAAAGTGTTTAGAAAGCCTGTTTCATTAAATGTTTGTTTCGAGCAAATGCAATATTTGAGATAAGCAAAATGGGGCTAATCAGATTCTCTCTCTCTCTCTCATGTTCGTTTATAGAAAAGAATTTTGTGCACTGTGAAAAGAAAATGTTATTGGTAAATGGTATTTTATTATCAGCCATTATTATTATTATTATTATTTTCAGGATAGGAATCCTATTCATATAGAACAAGCCCACAGGGGCCATTGACTTGAAATTCAAGCTTCCAAAGAATATGGTGTTCATTAACAAGTAAGAGAAGGTAAAGGGAAGTACAGAAAGACGAAAACTCGCTTATTAAAAAGAAAAAATAAATTAGCAAATTAATAAATACATAAAAATGTATTAATGTGCAAGGAGACTACCAACAACTATATCGCTTGTAAACACCAAAAACTAACAGTGGACCAAGAAACTACCCTGTGGAACTTCTGACACAATAGGTCTAGGTTCACTAATGATTCCATGAACAGCATCTCCTGCTGCCTACCTGTAAGGAAATCTTCCAGTAATCCTAAAACATACCCACCCACTCCAAGGTTCTGAAGTTTATAAGTGCCTTATGATTTACTAAATCGAAAGCAACGCTAAAATCTATTTGAACTACTCGGCACTCAAAACCTTTATCAAGGTTCTCTTGCAAATTGCATGTCAAGTGTAGAAGAGTATCGCAGCTATCTAACTGCTTTCTGTATGCATATTGACTATCAGCTAATAACCATTTAGATTCTACATACTTATATATGTATTAGATTTGTGTTGCAATTACGTAAATGTAACTTTTTTCACCACAGAGCTAATTTTTTTACAATCACCACATAATTTCTCTAATTTTGGCGCGAGTTGGAATTGTTTCTTATCATCCCGATTTTTTTTTTTTTTTTTGTAAAAGAGAACTTGTGCAGGCTTTGTATGTCCGTCCGCCCTCAGATCGTAAAAACTACTGAGGCTAGAGGGCTGCAAAGTGGTATGTTGATCATCCACCCTTCAATCATCAAGCATACTAAATTGCAACCCTCTAGCCTCAGTAGTTTTTATTTTATTTAAGGTTAAAGTTAGTCAGAATCATGCATCTGACAACGATAAAGGACAGGCCACCAACGGGCCTTGGTTAAAGATTCATGGGCCGCTGCTTATACAGCATTATACCGAAACCACCGAAAGGTAGATCTACTGTCGGTGGCCTTGATTATACGCTGTACAGAAAACTCGATTACGCTGAGGAAACTTTGGCGTATTTTTTACCTTTTTTTTCCGTTGGAGGTCGCCTCACGTTTTTAGTGGACATTATTTTTGTTTTTCCCTATTTATTTCGCAGTCTCTTAATAGGGAGAATTCTGGTCTACAAAGCGTTCCCGCACTTTACAGGTATATGTCAAGTAAGAACTGATATATGAAAGCCAGCTTTCACTTTGAAATTCGACTCTTGTACCCTTAGGTATTCGGGATTATAGGCAGGTTTCTTGCCATTTCCCCTTTTTTCTGCTTCTAGTGCCGTTGCGTTTCTGTATATCGGAATGTCAGCTTGTTTACCCTTGTGTGTGTGTATGTTTATTATTTTATCAAACATTTTCACGTAATAAAATATTATTCGCAATCGCCTGGCTATTTTTTTTATTTTTAGGAAAATCTAAAAGTTTTCGAAAAGCAATGAAAAAGACTCATTTTACTTTGTGAAGAGATTTATGCTTCTTTTTATACGAAAACAAAACCCGGTCGTCCTTTAATGCGACAGTTCAGTAATCATTCATGTTATGAATAATTTACTGATCTAATTTCGAAGAAAGGCATCGTGTTATTTCATTTGTATAGGTGATTTTAGTTTACTTGTAGTTAGTAACTCGATATATTCTGTATTTATTTGTTTTGTGTATTACTGAGTATGAATCATTATTGTAAGTTTTCTTCATAATTGCGTAAACAGAGGGCGTCAGGAGTAAAATAAATTTTTTTTTTTAGTTTTAGAAATTGTGACAAGTATATTGTTCATGAATTGGTTTCAGTATCTTTGTTGTTACGTCTTGTAGAGCTGGAAGGTTTACCATAACTGATCAGTGGAAATGCGGTCTTGCTTTTAGTGCACTGCGTTGTGCGTTTGTGCACGTGTGTGTGTGTACACAAGCGAGCCTGGGTTGCAGAAATTAGGTTCTGCAGTTATCTCTCTCTCTCTCTCTCTCTCTCTCTCTCTCTCACACACACACACACACACACACACACACACACACACACACACACACACACACACACACACACACACACACACACACTTCATACCATCCAGTTTAAATGAGGTCCTATTACTGATATATATATATATATATATATATATATATATATATATATATATATATATATATATATATTTATATATATATATATATATAAAGTTTGTGTATTTTGTGTTTGCATGCTTTGTCATGGGCCCTTTTTTCCTCTCCCGACTATGAAAGAATTAGGTTTTACTTTCTTTTACAGTTTGGAAAATGTTAGCGTCACTTGTATTTTGCTGAGTGATTCATATCCTTTTGCACTTACGTTCAATCTGTGATAAGCTATCAGGTTCTATTTGTAATGAAATAGAATTTGGTTATCCATGTTTGATGTGCATCTGATCGTGCCGTTAACAATAGCTTAGAAATTGCTTAGATTAATTTATATGTCAGTTACTCTTTTATGTTAACTTTTCCCAGAATGATGTTTTTGTTTAATGAATTGTCGCACCGGACCCCATTTACTGGTAACAAAATGTAATTGACAGGTTTCATATTCGTTCCGGGTAATTGGAATTGTTATCGCTGTTAATGGTCCCAATATTTTCAGCGAAGCTTGCTACCTATTATATTTCAGGTTAAGGACTCTATACTGAGGCAATAGTTTTGACAGTATAATTATTTTTCATTGTTTCTCTAAAGTTTTATAAACTTCGTAATCACGTGTAAATTTAGATTACCTGTATTTGGTGATGAATTTTGTAACTAAATGCATTTTAAATATTGAACGTTGAAGAACTAATATCATCATTGTCCTAAAGAATGAGTAACTGACTGTCATATGTGGAAATAAAGTTGGTAATACACTTTAATTTGTGACTTAAAAATGGCAGGTTGGGCGTTGCTTTATGTTTTATATATATATATATTATATATATATATATATATATATATATATATATATATATATATATATATATATATATATATATACATATATATATATACATATATATATATATATATATATATATATATATATATATATATATATATATATATATATATATATATATATATATATATATATATATATATATATATATATATATATATATATATATATATATATATATTTATATATATATATATATTTTTTTTTTTGTAAGAAAGAGACCAGCGTGCAGATAAAAAAATATCCTTTGGCTTTGTCTTTGGACTCAAATTTTGCAGGTTCCCTTTTTTAATCACTCTTTCCGGTATTCAGCTAACCCATCCGTCCATTTTTTTTATTTTGTTTTATCTCGATAACTTTGCTTTCATCCATGCTATTGTGTTCGTATTTAGTTTAACTTAAGATAACACTAATGGTGCTGATTTCAAATTTTCTATGGTGCCTTACTTAGTCAGGCACAAAACCTATCTTGGCCCAACATTTAGTAAAGTTCAGTGTCACTTTTCAGTTGCGTTTATTACTGGCAACTTATTAATGAACGTGGTTGTGTATTTACGACCTCTTTTCAAAATAATAGTTAACCGTAAAATATGGTGGCTTATGAGAATATCGAGATGTCAGCGCCCTTGACATCCTGTACCTGAGTGCCATTGTTTACTCTTAATAGTGAATTTGTTACAAGCATCATTCCTAGATTCTAGCGATGGGGTAGAGGGGATAGGGGGCGGGGAGGTTGGAGTGGGGAGCGTTGTTCGTCAAATAAGTCATATTGAACGCCATACTCTGCAAATGTTTCCAAACTTTGGACTCTGACGTGATTAAAAGAAGGGCGAATCTGCATTCATAAACCGCTATTACACTTTAACGTAGGATCGCGTTAGGAAACTCGTAAAGGGCAGAATGCCTTGTGCCTCATTGTGTATTCCATTATCTTGACGTTTATTCATGTTATATTTTCCCATCAAAGCGGTACAAAGCCGCAGATTAGTCTAGGATTTGGTAAGCTCTAGGTTACCATACGAATGGGAAATTTTCAATCTTTTTTCTGCTCTCTCTACTTACCTGTTTACTTCAAAAGATGAATTATTGTAATTCATTTTCATCATTTTGTTATTATTATTATTATTATTATTATTATTATTATTATTATTATTATTAACACAGTAGAGCGAAGAAAAAATCTTTTAGATAGCGGCGTGGATTAAGGAGGGAAGGCCATTTCTTCATCCTTATATGCAGAGAGGGTAAGGACGTACATGCAGAGTAGTATTAGGCTATAGGTAATGAATCAAAATATGTAGATTTCATTGTTGCTCAATAAAATTTTATTGCGTAATAGAATGATTTAATTTCCAGCCTCAGATGATTCGACTTCTTTTTTTTCGTTGTTTTTTTTTTTTTTTTTTTACTTACATTCAGATTACATTTTGTTTTCGTTATTCCAAAAGCCGTTGCTTGTTAGTGGAGGGCGGAAGCGTTTCTTAGTGCCACATTTGTATTTCGGGGGTTTTTATGTAGATATTTTATGTTTTCATGTTATACCATCACAGGTAATATTAAGAAAAGCTTAAAAATCACATAATTTTCCTTCATTAATTGTCTGTTATGTTTTTTTTATGATACATGGACTGTTGTGCGATTTAATTGATATTCCTTTCTTTTGAGAACGACTTTACGTAGAGAATAGAAGGATAGGTTGTGGTACAGCCGGTTTACTCTGGTATTCCAAAAGAAAATCTGATGTTATCACCGGCACTTCCTCTTTTCTGTTTCGTTTATCTATGTAACGTATGCCCTGGGTTTTTCATACTTGTTACCTTCTGTCCTTTTTGGTGACGGTCATCTCATTATACATTTAGGTCTGTATACATAAGGGAGCGTAGGTGTACAGATTAACAAAGAAAATGTAATATGTTGGTTCATGGGTATGCTCTTCCCTAATTTCTCAAAATTTTTCTAGAGCTTGACACTTGGATTCTTTCCACTTTAGGCAGTCGATATAAAAAAAAAAGGTATAGGCAAAATTTCCATCTGCTTTTTCATTGAACCATCCGTCGTTTCATACCCAATCCACTCGTTTTCGGTTCAGTACTTGAAGTGTTGACTTTGTTTTTTGAATAACCTTTAGCGCACACTTGTCCTACTTTGATAGCGCTGGTGAACTGACTTCATGTCCTCTTTTTAACCTGATTTTTAACATTCTGCCTCTATGTTCCTTTTCACTGTTTCTCTGGGTTAAGCAACTATTGTACTATTTTAACAAAAAAGAAACTTTTTGGATATCTGTGTGTCCGGTGTGAGTCTGATTCAACTGATTGCTGCACTGCAGAGCTTGTATACTGTATACCTTCATCTTCGGTAACGATCTTCCAGCTTTCGTGTAGATGATTTTTCGTTTTTCTTTGAGGCAAGGTAAATTACTTAGAATGAAGATCGCTCTCTCTCTCTCTCTCTCTCTCTCTCTCTCTCTCTCTCTCTCTCTCTCTCTCTCTCTCTCTCTCTCTCTCCAATCAAAATGTTCTCCTCTGCCTCTCAAAGAAGCATTTTTTTAATACATTGCATTTTTTTCTTTTTTTTACATTTTCTGCTCTGTTCCGAGACATTTACAGAGGGCAGGGATTCAGCTAAATCTGTCGAGGTTTTCAACCAGTGATTCCTTTCCATTGGATAATGACCCTTCGTCGTCCTAATGGTGCAGTGAAGTAGCATTATAAAAGCAAGCTACTTTTCCTAGGCCCCGATATCCCAGAATATGATATCCCCGGCAAGATAAGCGCCGTATATCTGGCGTCGGTTGTTATTGTCATGGCAGTTATTTGTTGTTGTTATCATTATGACTGATACTGTTGAAAGATTACTCGCCTATGTATGCAGTCGCGATTGATATTCGTCGGAATTCCAGGGCCATTATCAACAAATCAAATTAAGGTCCTGAATATTCATTAGGAGTTTTTGTAGCTTTCACTTGGCAGATGCAATTACTTGTTTCTAAGGAAATGCAATATTGAGAAATGAACTGTAAAAAGTTATTATTTATCACAACGAACAATATATTATTAATTTTACAATTCATATGGTAAGCTTCACAATTTTTGCTTTTTACTTAGGATGAAATAAGGATAAAGAATTTGAGTAAATCAGAAAGTCTTCATGCTTTGATGAAATGGACTTCTATGATTCGTAAATATAGATTTGTAATGAAGCGAAGTGAAGCTCTAGATATGAAGCTACACGTTTTAAGGTTGTTGTTAAACTGGCTTTATTCCATGAGGTTCTTGCTTAATTAGCACTCCGGTCGGCTTCAGAGATGTTAGGTTTAAAATTATTGAAAAAAATGAACGGTTCATATGTTTAATAGATGGGGTTTAATGACAATGGTATTTAGTTTTTATTTAGCGAAGGTTAATCGATAAAGACCGTAAACTAAAATCGTCCCTGATGAAAATAGAAGGTTGTTTTTCTGATTTTTGTGTTTAGGCATGTGATAGGGGAAAGAAACATAGAGAAATATAAGGTATGGAACTAACCTGGATCAAGGCCGATTGGAAACCCCATGAAAATATGGAAAAGTGACATACAGTAGATGAAGACCTGGGCCAGATGGGAATTCAGACAGAAAGTGTACAAGATAGGAGAGATTGGAGAAAACCTGACCTAAAAGCCTTAAAGGTATGATAGGTACTGGGCTTTTCTCCTTCGGTCATCGATCGAGGCAGGACAGCGGTGAGCCCTTTGAAGTGCGCTTGATTGTCCCTATGTTTGAGGGATTATTCCTTTTATGTATGTTTTTCTTTTGCTTAGTAGTTAATTACCTTGATCGGTTAGATCGACGCTTGCAAAAGATCATTGCACAATTTTCAAGACTAATGGGCTTTTACTGTATTAATTAACTTCTTAGTATTAAGAAAACCTCACAATACTGGAACTACAATAATATCAAGCCGTGCTTTAATGGCTCAAAATATTTATGAAATGCACATATCTTTTATTGTCGCCTGGGTTTAGGGTCACTTCAGACGAATAGTGGCCAATTATCCAAAAGTATTAGGAAAAAATACAATATCAATTGCTTCCAGTGTCCGACACAGAAAACCCAGTTAACCAGTTTGCAGGTAATGATGTTCTAGAGTTTATGAATCTCATTATTTTTGTTTGTATTTCTGACATAATCTTTGTGTATATATATGTGTATATATACAGTATATATATATATATATATATATATATATATATATATATATACATACATACATACATACATACATACATACATACATACATACATACATACATACATACATATATATATATATATATATATATATATATATATATATATATATATATATATATATATATATATATATATATATATATATATATATATATATATATATATATATATATATATATATATATATATATATATGTTACAAGAAAACAGAATTAACACTTTTTGAAAGTGTACGTAACGTGCTCTAACAATCTTTCTTCAGGGAAAGGCGTATGAAGGTTCGCTCACGATAACACTTGCATCCTTTTTTTCTCCTCCCTCTCTCTCTCCCTCTCTCTCTCTCTCACCGTGTATCGCCTCTCTCTCTCTCTCTCATCGTTTTCCGAAGTTCACCCACCCGAATCTCACTCATTCTCACCAAAGCAATTAAATGGACTATTTAAAGAAACGCAATAGTTTCTACAAAAATAGGTTTATTATTCAAATAACCCAACAAGAAATGAATAAAACAAAGCAAAGATTAAAATGCATAATAAATGAAATATCGAGTCAGATAACTAAACTCTGAACTGCAAAACACTTCTGATTAAAGAAGTCTCATTATGGCTAATAGCCTGAAAATATCCAAACTCACACATACTCCCCAAATCAATAACTAAAGTCATGTCAAAAAAACAGTCTACCACATGTTATTCGAACCAGTCCACACTGTCCACAGACATCTGTCGAAAGAATTAAACATGATAGAAAACTCCCAAAAATATATGAAATGCAAAACACAATAATGGAAAGTGTAAAATGCATAGCCAAGATATGGCAAACGTAACATAACAAAATAATAATATAAAAGAGGTATGAATATTCATATTAAATCTCCCACACCAGTTCAAAAGTTCATAATGATCAGAAAATCATGGTAAAAATCACAAGTTCAATTTTCTCCCATAAAAACAGAGATTTCAAACTCTACCTTATCTGCCGATTTCAAAGCCTGGATCCTCTCCAAAGCTACGTCTAGACAACTGCAGTTCTATCACGTTAATGAACGATCAAACTCACTTTTAGGGCAGATTTTGGCATAATCTAGATCAAATTAACGCACGTACTCTCGAATATACATAACACTTGGAAGATCACCTGACCGGCAATATTGCTGAGGTTCTCACGCAGATAGCTGAGGAATCAAACTATTTGCTGAATACAAAGATTTTACGACTGACGGCTCTGTCAGTACCATCTCACTCCAAAAATTCTTCCATCACATCTTAAAGCATTGAAGCTATGAAATGCATATATGTGTCCTTTAAAATTGTAGCAGCCTTATTTTCTGAAATAGAGCTCGGCCACCACATAAGAGCGTCTCACTCTCCTTAACGGCAAATTAAAACAAAAGCATATGTATAAAACATAACAAAATAGAGCTATGCTCAATTAGCAATGTCTACTGCACTGCAGCTTTAAGGACTGCTCTCATGACGCACTTCCAAAGTCACTGGGGTTGAGTTCTTAGAGCCTTTACATGTAACCTTACAAACACGAATAAGCTTTACTACTCCCACAACAAGAATTATCAGTAAAATAGCTATTAAGACAATTAAAATTGTCGGCATAATATATTCCTGATACTGGAACATCACGGAATCGTCAATGTCTTCCAAGCGTGGAACAGTTATTGGCACCTTGGTTGTAGGCACCTCCCACTACCAAATGCTCGTTATGCGTATGACGCATAATTATCTTCTCGGAACTGTTGAATACAGCACGGCTAAGTACGAGAAAGTCCGTAGACAGGATTCTGCAGGATGAATCCTCGAAGGACGAATGATGTCGACTTGTTGTTCCGGCACATCATTGTAACTGCACATTCCTTGCAAAAGATGGCAGTAAGGGTGCTGGTGGACTCGATGTGGTAATCTCGCAGGAACTGTCTAAAGTCACATTCTGTCGGAGTCTGTCCATGAACTAATGACAACTCACAACCACCCACAGACACAACTCGCAACTGGAAAATACTACTGTCACACACATACTTCTCTCTAACTAAAGTACAACTTGTCTTATAATCAACTCCCGAACCTTGATATTGATCTCCCAAAATGAACATGGTCTCTAATCTATCCCATGTCACTACTGAGTCTCCCAAAAGCACTCGAAAAAGGTCTAATAACAAAAAGGTTTCATGTTACTGAACCAAACAAAACTACTAATGCAAAAGTCAAACACTCACAATGTGAACTAATTCCAAGTGTGTATCTCAGAATATCCACAGTCAACTCACTACTAAGCACACAACTCTACGGAACTCACTCATAAAAAAAATTCTATCCAACAAAAAAAAAAATACTCGAGAATCCTATCCAAACACTAAAAGGTATCACATCTCGTAAAAGACATGAAAACTCTACTCCGGTTAGCAAATATTTCGCAACACCTGACTAATTCTCCACAAAATAGCAATTGACGTAATGGCAATCGCTCCCATGATCTTAACAACTACAATTACTCACAATACAGCTCCCTTAATTTTAAAAAGAAACTGAAAAAAAAATCCAAATACTCAAATACGATCTCCCAACCCGAAAAAAATGATCAGACTTGTTCGGTCCGATATACTAAGTACCTCCCCCCAAAAAAATCCTAAACAACACACATATTGCGTCAGATGACAAAATACATCATAACACAATAACACACTAACACCCGGGTCAAATCTCGTATGAAATTAGCCCATGTCTCAACTTCTAAAATCATTCGAAAACAAATGATTAAGAACTTCAACATCTAAAATGAACAAGAGAAAAAAAAAATAAAAAAAATATCATATATATACAAACATCAACCCATTTATCCCTCTAACTATATACAAAAACGTTCCATTACATGACTATATACAAATGTTCCATTACATCCCAACTTTCTTCAACTTCGAAATATGGGTCAATTTCGTCACTCCAGTGTTTACATCTTTAACTACAAATCTATTCCCTCTTTTGATCTCTACAATCTCAAAAGGTCCGTGGAACTTCGGACTTAATTTATAATTCAGATCATTCCGAACATTCACTTTAACAAACACTCTATCACCCATCGAAAAAACTACTCCCCTCGATTTCGCGTTACTTTTCTCTACCATTGCACGCGAACTAAGTTCAAGTTCTTTACTGATACGTGCAAATCTTTCTCTCGCTGTATTTATCAATGAAGTGACCGTAACATCACCCTGAACTCGCTCTGGTAACAAATCAAAAGGTCCTTTCAACTTGTACCCATACAAAGCTTCTGCTGGAGATATCTTAATTGTGTCATTCATCATAGTATTGATACTATATCGCACTTCATCCAACGATCTGTCCCAATGTGTATCGGAACCACCCACCGTCATGCGCAAAGCTTCGATTACTTTCCGATTCGCCCTCTCACATAACCCATTCGCTTCAGGTCTATACGGGATTATAGATACTTTCTTTATTCCCAACAAATTAGCAAGACCGTCTAAAGTCTTATTAATAAACTCCCTACCATTGTCTGTGATCAGACACTCAGGAACACCATATCGACAAATTATCCCCTTAAAGAACGCTATAGCAACTTCCTCAGCTGATTTGTACTTCAGTGGGAAAATCTCGACAAAGCGAGTCAACTCATCAACAACTACTAATAAATGTCTATAACCATAAGCGGACTCTGAGAAGTTACCCAGAATATCCATATGCACTCTCTGAAACGGCCTATGTGGTATGGGATATGAACCCAAACGACACGACACTGTCGTCGCTGGCTTATTCGCATTGCAAATAGCGCACTTCTTCACAAAGGCTTCTACTGCGGAAAACATATTTTTCCAAAAGAACTTTGACCTGACGTTTTCATACGTCTTGTCCACACCTAAATGAGGCGAACCAAATTTACAATGTACAATGTCTAGAACTTGTGGTACTAGACTCTCTGGCACGATGATTTGTGTAATCTCACCCATGCTTCGAGTACTTCATAAGTTATACTTAACTTTCCTCACCAATAAATTATTCTCCAACTCTAGACCAGAAAAGGCAACTTATACCCTTTCTTCGGTGAAACTCCCTAAGAAATGCCTTAGCATCTGACAACAATTTATCTTCATCTTGCTTTTGTTCGAGCAAGCCTATGTCCCAAGTGACATTTTCACCCGTAATATAACACACTGCGTTACTCTCACTATCACGAATAACAATCTCTTCCGAGACTACCGACTCACTATTTCTCCCCGAAGTATGCACTGTAGAAACGTGTATGTCCTCTACATGCGATCTCTCAGAACTACTAATATCAGAGACATTAGACACCAAATATTTACTCTCTTCTCCCACACAGGATTCGGTGTGTATTTCCTCATCCTCGACCGGAAAATATCTGCTCAACGCATCTGCAACTACATTATGCTTACCTTCAATGTATTTGAGGTTTGCATCAAAATCTCTCAATGTTAGGAACCAACGTGCTCTCTTGGGCGACAAATTTGGCTTATTAAAAGCTCTAACAACGGTTGATGATCTGTAAAATCTCAACTTTATTTCCCAACAACAACATCTTAAAATGAACAA
Organism: Macrobrachium rosenbergii; assembly: GCF_040412425.1. NCBI lineage: Eukaryota > Metazoa > Arthropoda > Malacostraca > Decapoda > Palaemonidae > Macrobrachium > Macrobrachium rosenbergii. Next base: position 46,010,990 of record NC_089752.1, on the reverse strand, counting down.
GGCTAGAGACGACTGCGAAAGCCTCCTTGTCCACAACTGACATCAGCCTTTCGTTACTACCACGCGTTTTGAACTTTCTGCTATAAAAAGCAATTGGGTGTAATTTCCCATCAAATTTCTGCATCAAACACGCACCTATACCTTCCTGACTCGCGTCAGTCACTAAGGTGAACGGTTGACTAAAATCTGAAATTTCAAAACTGGTGGGTTCACCAAAGCGTTCTTAAGCTTCTCAAAAGCTAATTGTTGACTATCACCCCAAACAAACTTAACGTCTTCTCGTAACAAATCTGTCAATGGAGACGCTATTGTAGAAAAATTCCGCACAAAACGGCGAAAGAAACCCGACATACCTAGGAACGAACGAATCTGTTTCCTGGTTTTGGGAACTGGAAAATTCACAATGGCTTTAACTTTCTCATCATTCACTCTAACTCCCTCTTTAGAGATAACATGTCCTAAATAAACAATTTTTCTCTTCAGAAACTCACATTTGGCCAATTTGACCTTTAATCCAGCGAACCGTAATCGCTTGAGGACTTCTTTTAACACCTTTAGATGTTCTTCAATTGTATCTGTGCATATGAGAATGTCATCCATGTACACAAACACCGACTTTCCTAACAAGCCATGAAGTACTGTGTCAACCAGTCTAGTAAATGTTATTGGGGACCCTTGTAATCCAAAAGGCATCCTATTAAACTCGTAATGTCCCTTTGGTACCGAAAATGCTGTATATTTACGGCTACTCTCACAAAGGGGAACTTGTAAAACCCTTGCATAAGATCTATAGATGAATATATATTCTTGCCACCGATCTCAACAAACAAATCAGGCAAACAAGCTACCGGATATCTATCTGGGCATGTTTTTCATTCAATTTACGAAAATCTACACAAACTCTGATACTACCGTCTTTCTTAGGAACTGCAAGCAAAGGAAAATTAAACGGAGAATTGGACGGTCTGATAATGCCTTCCGACTCCCACCTCTGAACTTCTTTTTCTACTTCTTCTCTGATCTTAAAAGGAATTCGATATGCTGGAATATATATGGGATTTGTACCCTTTTCTAGGCGGATTGAATGTTCTAAAACATCTGTAACTCCTAATTTATCTCCCTTCAAAGCAATGATATCAAGATATTCTTTCAACACTTTCTCTACTTTATCTGAATACTCAGGATAATCAACTTTAGCCAAGTGTTCATGTAGAACCTGACTTCGAACTGTTGCTCCTCGTTAGGAAACATATTCCCGTCTCCACAAAAACTCACTAATTTATGCTCTTCATTAAACTCTTCAAAATCAATTACATAAGTACCCTTGTGATATTTTTTCACTGAGTCTTGATAGCTAACTAATTCTACTGAAGTCACGCCTGCGACTGAAATTTCATTCACTGACACCGTACTCACAACGTCTTTGAATTTCTCGGTTCCCTCAACAACGCACACTTGAGAAGGAAAATTCTTCTCTTTCAGCGACACTTTAACTAATGTAGGAACTCGCGGTTGCAATTCAATATCTTCCAACAAAAATCCTTTGAAAGATCTTTGCGGAATATCTTCACTCTCTAATGACTGTGTTACACATGTCTCCGACTGTGTCTTAGGTTTCTCACAAGTTTTTTTCCTGTGTATATATGGAACAAAACAACCTGACTCACCTATTGTAATCCCCTGAACTCCCGTAAGAATGTTGATGTTATGTCGCATACAAGAAGGGTGTCCTAGCAAAACCATTTCACCTAAGGCTAATCCTTCTATGACCAAAAATGATTCTACTATTGTCTTTCCGCCGATACAAAGCGTAAGAAATGACGAACCTAAAATATTCAGTTTCCTCGCTTGTACATCACACACTGTCTCACTAGAAGGGACTAATTTGCACTCTGGAAACCTCGAGTGAAAAAGATCAGCATTTACTAAGTTAACTGAGCTACCAGAATCAATGAAAATAAGAATTTCATTGCCATTAGAGAATCCACGTACAATCGGCCTAGGTTCTAGTGACTCTAAGACCTGATTAGTCATTATCCTGTGTCCGTTTTCGAACTTATCTTGTGAAAATTCTGCTGTTCCTTTGTGTATCTAGAACTTGCATCATGTGGAATTCTCCTGTCATATCTAGAAAAGCCTCCCCGTGACTTCCCTGAATAATCTCTATTCTTTTTGGCTGGGCAAAATCTCCATCCATGATCTGAAGATTTGCAAACTGAACAATATCTCACTCTGCAATTTGATTTACTATGTCCTATTTTATCACAATTAAAACAACGTATCGTTGTGACTGATCTCTCTGGAATTTTCTTCGATTCTACTCGTGCACATGTCTTCGCTGTTGCATCATTTCCCGAATGCGAGCGACTATCATTATTCTGTGGTTTGGAAACCGCAGCTGACATCTTTGCACCTCCTGTACAAAAGTACTGTCCAGTGTCAGGCATTTTGCTAGATTTTGTTAATCTGTGCAAACAAAAGGATTCGTCTGTATCCTGATCAATTCTCTTATCAAAACTATCTATAATTACATCTGGGACCGACGTTAAAAGGCAAGCAAAGTGTAACAATCTTTCAAAATTATCTAAGGAGATATTATTTCCAGTTACCCATGGAGAGCCTATTATAGATTTCTTTAACTCAACTACTGCATCAAATAAATTCGCACTGTATGTGACTAGTGAATCATTGCCTTTCTTTAATTTGAGAAACTCTCAAAAATTCGAACTGCACATTCACGTTGAACTCCGCCATAAGTAGCTCGTAGAAATTTCTGCAGTTCATTCCAAGTTTTACACCTTCTGAACCCGAAACTGCGTGCTCGTTTCCCAATATCTCCTTTATCTAAATCCAGAAATGATTTAGCCTCTGTTAAAGCTTCAGCGCCATTCGTAATTTTCTTGGAATTCAGATAATTGTTCACTGACTCAATGAAAGTTTCTATATTTTGGGTTGGCTTCCCGTCAACTAACCCTTTAAAATTACTAATTCCCGCGCTAACGCTCGTCACTTTATGCACCACAACTGATTGGGATGTGCTTGCTGCATCGTCCGTCATTTTGTGAGTGATCACACGCCCTGAGCGTAAGAACATAAAAAAGAAACCAAAAAGAACACTAGAGAAAGGTAAAAGTTACCCCCTCTAAAAGAAGAATAGAAAACGGCGTTCTGTGCAACTTACGAGAATGGGGTACTTACCAATTTGAAACAGAAAACGGAGCACCTATCACTCTACTTGCTAACCTGTGACGTCACCCACTCGACGACGAAGCAAAACACACCAGCAGCGCAATTATTGTTGAATAATCACTTTGCGTAACTAACTCACAATCGCCACTATTCACACTTATTTGGGTATTTTGTTAACCCCAAAATTGCTCTAGAGATCATCCAGATCTATTTCACAACTCCCCACTCCCAGTACTCGAATAGAAACAGAATAAAAAAAAAAAAGATTCCCCGTATTAGCGCGTAATCACCCGTGTATACACGTAATCACGACCCACTCAGTCATTCAACACTGACTCGTCGCCTTAGCTCTTAGGTGAAGTCGCCTATACCTTGGGCATCAACGTTACCAATTAGTCTATTAGCAATCTCCCATCTTTAAAATCATCATTAAAGACATTAAAATCATGCTGCCACCATTTAACTCTGTTACAAGAAAACAGAATTAACACTTTTTTGAAAGTGTACGTAACGCGTGCTCTAACAATCTTTCTTCAGGAAAGGCGTATGAAGGTTCGCTCACGCTCACGATAACATCTTGCATCCTTTTTTCTCCTCCCTCTCTCTCTCTCTCTCTCTCTCTCTCTCACGTGTATCGCCTCTCTCTCTCTCTCTCTCTCTTTTCCATCGTTTTCAAGTTCACCCACCCGAATCTCACTCATTCTCACCAAAGCAATTAAATGGACTATTTAAAGAAACGCAATAGTTTCTACAAAAATAGGTTTATTATTCAAATAACCCAACAAGAAATGAATAAAACAAAGCAAAGATTAAAATGCATAATAAATGAAATATCGAGTCAGATAACTAAACTCTGAACTGCAAAACACTTCTGATTAAAGAAGTCTCATTATGGCTAATAGCCTGAAAATATCCAAACTCACACATACTCCCCAAATCAATAACTAAAGTCATGTCATAAAAAACAGTCTACCACATGTTATTTGAACCAGTCCACACTGTCCACAGACATCTGTCGAAAGAATTAAACATGATAGAAAACTCCCAAAAATATATGAAATGCAAAACACAATAATGGAAAGTGTAAAATGCATAGCCAAGATATGGCAAACGTAACATAACAAAATAATAATATAAAAGAGGTATGAATATTCATATTAAATCTCCCACACCAGTTCAAAAGTTCATAATGATCAGAAAATCATGGTAAAAATCAAAAGTTCAATTTTCTCCCATAAAAACAGAGATTTCAAACTCTACCTTATCTGCCGATTTCAAAGCCTGGATCCTCTCCAAAGCTACGTCTAGACAACTGCAGTTCTATCACGTTAATGAACGATCAAACTCACTTTTAGGGCAGATTTTGGCATAATCTAGATCAAATTAACGCACGTACTCACGAATATACATAACGCTTGGAAGATCACCTGACCGGCAATATTGCTGAGGTTCTCACGCAGATAGCTGAGGAATCAAACTATTTGCTGAATACAAAGATTTTACGACTGACGGCTCTGTCAGTACCATCTCACTCCAAAAATTCTTCCATCACATCTTAAATAGGAATTTTAATAGCAATATACTGTGTTTGCCATACACGCCAGCCTTCGATCATATTATCCACCCACTTAAATTATTAAATATGACTGTTGTATTTTCCTATCGCAATACCATTGGCAGAACTTCAATACGACAACGGGGTAGTATACAAAATTCCGTGTGGCTGCAATAAATTTTATATATGGACAATCAACAAAAACTGTTGAGAAACGAATTGCACAACAAAGTATAGTATCACTTGATCAAAGAAACAGTGCCGTTAGTAAACATACTAGAGAATGCTTTTTTCCAATTCAGTGGTCTCAAGCAAGAATCTTGTTCAGAAACAATAATGTTATAGAAAGAAATCTAATAGAAACGGCATGTATTCAATATAATGAAAACAATAACTTTAATGGCAGTATAGGCTTATTCAAGACAGACCCGCTCTTTCTACATATCATGAAAAACCAGTACAGATTGTGTAATATATTGACTTAGGTATTTACTTAATTACCTGTTTAGCCTCATTAGACTGTCAACCTTTTCTGTTGGACGAACTATGTTCTAGACAATTTATATTTTATATCATCCTGTAACATTTGTAAGCACCGTTAACCATTTTTACTTGTTTAAGTTTTATGTAGGTCTTGAAGTCAGATGTAAACATATGTCCGGTATATGTTTTTCTTTAACTGATTAGTCAATAAAGTTCCCCGGAAGAGGTCTGATGGAAGGCGAAACTGTTGGGACAATTTAAGAACTCTATTTCCTTTTTCCTCCGGTTTCTCCTTCGTTCTCATTGTGGAGTACATCGATATATATATATATATATATATATATATATATATATATATATATATATATATATATATATATATATATATATATATATATATATATATATATATATATATATAATATGTATGTATGTATATATAATATATATGTATATATATAATATATATATATATATATATATATATATATATATATATATATATATATATATATATATATATATATATATATATATATATATATATATATATATATATATATATATATATATATATATATATATATATATATATATATATATATATATATATATATATATATATATTGTTACGTGTGAGGGTCTTGGTTGATCATGTATTATTCAATTTACGTAATTTTTTACGGCCCTGCAAACCAAGATTACACGTAACCTGCCACTTGAAGCCAAAAGTTAACCTCAAAGACAGACGTTAATTAGCCAAAGGTCGCCAGTTAAGGGTTATTAACCTTAACAAAGAATATTTGAGATGAATTTGATTTTAAACGCAACGGCTCTTCCAAACATTCGACGCGAGGGCATACAAAAGCATCAGATTTAACCTGAGCTTGCTTACCTAAATCCTAGGTATTTTACTGGAATAACGGGGTTGAAGCTAACAATATAATAATTAGGCTTAATCTAGACTTCGTGAACACATATACCGTAAGTGGTGGCTGAAGGGGGACAAAGGAAATTTGAAATACAGAAAACAAAGGATAAAAGAATGGGCGAAGTTTTGAACAAAAGCGACTTTACCTTAGGACGAACGTTGTGCGCATCAACGACCGACGTGGAGTTCTTGCAATTGTTTCTTCACTTCACTAATAGGATAATAGACAAAGAAAAGGGGGAAGAGGTCCAACTGGACGTGTTATCTCTCCATATCTTGGTTCTCTCTGAATTTCCCTGACCGGCCTGGGTCAAAACAGGCCTATCAGTCATGCCTTAGGCGTCTACGCTTTGTTAAAACATTCGCCACGAGAGACAGGTAAAAAGGAAAAAAAGGACCTTAGGACCACCTATTTTTAAAGTTGAATATGGAAATTTTCCTATAGGGTGGAAGGCCTAACTTCCCTATCCCGTTCTCCAACGGACGTTAAGGTTTGAACTGAAGATGCTACTATATAGACAACGTCTTTTCCCGGTCTCAGTCAGGCTGATATTTTTACAATCAAAAGTTACGAGGGCGAACAGCAGTAATATTTGTAAAAGCTCCCCCCCTTAAGAGGGCCTTCACTCCCTTTTCGGGCGTGAAGGTCTATACTAAGCAAGCTGTTCGCCTCTCGTAGGTTACTCTCCTTCCCCTGAGCAGATTAGTCCTGGTTAGCCTACCTAGCTACAGAACTACCTAACCCTAGATAGGACATGAGCTATAATCACTACTTAACCTAATTCTAATAGTACTAGAAGGTGCTCACGGTTATTATAGGCTACCTCCTACAATCAAGATGTGTTTTAAACCTAGCCTAGTGGTACATTCTATGATATTCCCTAGCCTAACCTATCCTAACCCGACCGTAGCACCAACATAAGAGTTAATATTCTAACTAAATTACAACATGGTTTATTTTTACTACAATTAAAATTTACTAGTTAATTCATGAGGGTTGCCTCATATGATAAATGGGTGCCTCACTGAGGTCTTAGGCCATGCGTGTCACGAGCATCGTGGCTCGTTTCACAATAGTTAAGATTACTGAAATTAGTTAGGCTACTTACATGATTACTGCGGCTCGGTGGTAAGTGGAAAGAACAAGGCTACTAAATTGATGTACTGTACTTTAAGGTGGCCTAGGCTAGGTACAAATAAAAGGAAGAGATCACACTGGCTACCTTCTCTGGGCAAGGGGCCAGGATCACTCTTAGATGTTAGGGCACTGTGCCGAGAGGGCACTAGTGCCAGGATGAGCGTATAGCTCGGCAACTACTGGGCTCTCTTCCGCCCCTTCTTCTTCTTCTTCGGTTTCCTCCAAGGCCTATCAGTAGCTGGCCTAGCAGGTGATGAGAGCACCGACTCGGGGACAGGCCAGAAGGGCTAGCGGGCGCGAAGTCAGGGGCAACTGCAAAAGCTGCGGGAGGACTCCCTACTCCAGCTGCTGCGACAACCGGAGCAAGAGCGATCTCGACTTCTGCGTCCGAGGATGCCAGTTCCTGGTCTTCCAAGGAAGGGGTACCATTTCGATCCTCCAGGGTTCATCCCCTGGTCAAAAAGTCAAATTGCAAAGAAGAAGCTTCGGGTGCTGGAGGCTCTCCAGTCGCGATGATCAACTGCATGGGGAACCCTAAATCTCCCGGAGGAGGATTCGCCTCATGATTTAGACCCGGCATAGGGGCCTTTTCCATTGGTAGCTCAACGTCCGGGACGGACGGAGTCTGGCACTGCTCAGTGCTCGCAAGTGGCACTGGCAGCAGTTGAGGGTCAGGCATGCCTGATGAGGGGTCCGGAGGTGCAATACCTCGCGGACGACTTGTGGTTGGCTGCGGCAGAGATTCCTGCCCCAGCGGGAGATCGTAGCCTCTCGGTGAGTTTTGTTCGGGGCGTCCGCTGGGCGTTGCTTGCTTGGGCAGCCCTCCCAATTTGTGGAGTGGTCTGCCCGCTTGCACGTCCTGCAGCGGTACTGCTCCTCCTGAATCTCTCTTCGCGGAGGGGAGGACCTCTTGGTGGGCCAGCCCTTCGCGATTGGAGAGGGCTAGGCCTGAAATAGGTTGGGTGGCGCCCTTCCGTGGACCACTTTGGTGGGCGGAAGGTGGAGGTTTGTCATTTTTGGGAGTTTTACAACTGGGGCCTCCGTGGAGGAGGTAACGTGGCTGCGAAGTGGCGTTGGTAACGGGCTTCCGCAGAGAAGATCCCGACCCAACAAGAAGACCACTCCGGGCCGAATTCCACCTACCACGCCAAGGCGGTGGGGTATCGTCCGTGCCCCAAGGCGTCATAACCTGGAGTTGGACCGTGGGAACGGTGATGGTGTGGCCCTCTATCCACTTCATTTCCCACCGGGTTTCTTCGTCAACCATGGCACCGGCTGGCACTTTAGGTTGACAAATTTGGCCCCACAGGATCTGCAGGCGGGCCAGCATTGGATGGGCCCCACAGGATCTGCACGGGCCTTTTGGATGGGCCTGGCCTGCAGTAACTGTTGGAGGAGAGGGCTGAGCGGATGAATCGGGAGCGGAGTTCTGGCTGGTAGGGTTAGGCTGCTTATTAGTGCCGAGTTTGTATCGGCACTCAGCTTCAGCGTGGCCCCCTTCTGCAATAGTTGCACAGGGTCTTGCTAGGCAGTCCATTCTTCGGGCGAGTGTAGTTCGAGAGGTAGGCCGGAGGGATGATTCGCTTCTGAGAGGTGCTATGCGACTGATTGAAAGTTTCCCACGAATCAGCCATGCGACAAGCTTCCATAAGTGTGGAGGGCTGTTTATCGTTAAGATATACCGCAAAGGGCCCTGGGCACACATTGGAGAAGGTCTTCTAGCATGGTCCGATTGAAAAGATCCTCAAACGTCGTGCAGGCCAAGGAGTCGAACCAGCGCGTACCGGACTGGGTTTTGTGACATGCCCATTCCGTCCAAGACCAGCCGACTTCCTTGGCAAGACCTCGGAACCGTTGTCTCCATTTTTCTGGGGTTATCTCGTAGGCCTTTGTAATGACTCTACGAACTTCTGCCATGTTGCCTCTCTGGCTCTTTTCCAGTGAGCGAAGCGCTGCCTTGGCTTTTCCTCCATATGCTTGGCTAGTATTAAGGCTCTCTCCGTCTCCGTGGTGCTGTAGTTATCGAAAAGAGCCTCGATCTCCTCCAGCCATGCTTCTGGCTCGTCCTCAGTCCACTTGGGGACTAGGGAATTGATGCTCGAAATTGGAGCGTTTGATGCAGCAGGTGTAGGACTGGAGGCTTGATGGCTAGCCATAGCTTCTGCATTCTCCATTTTTTTCTCTCTCAAGCTCGAGCTCCTTCTCTTTTAGGGCTAACTCAGTTTCCTTGCAGGCTAACTCATGCTGTCTCCTTCTTTCTTCTCTTTCCTCTTCATATCTGTTCTTCTTCATACTTCCTCTGCTCGGCTTCATACTTCCTCTGCTCGAGTCTTTCTTCCTTCTCCCGCTTGGCCAAGTCGTCCACTTGCTCCTTAACCCAGGTAGTAAGTTCCGAGCCGGTGAGACCTGCCGCCGTCCCCAGCCCCAGGAAGGTTTTATAATGCTCTGCTGCCATGGTTCTGGTGGGGAAGGGCGTCTAACCGGGTCGACGGGCGTACTTGGGCAGCGAGGAAGTGTCTCTTCAATGACGTGGCACCCTTTCAAAAGGTGGCACTGTAGTTTAGGTGTGCCGTGTACAGGTCACACTGGTGGCACTCAGTATCCCTAGGCACTGGTGCAGGTTAGGTTCCAGAAGAACCTTCTCTTCTGTGTTCCCTTTTGTTTTTTTTTTTAGTTGGCACTTATGGTGCCAATGTGTTCCTAGGGACCCTCTACTGGAGTCCAACTAGGCTATATGGGAGGAAAGGCACTCTACACCCCCTGCAGAGTGCAACAATCGAATGAGAGAGAAAGGAAGGGTAAAGAGAGAGAGAGAGAGAGAGATAGAGAAGTAAGCTATTCAAGTGATGAGTGCTGCAAATTATTGGCACTGTGGAATAAAGTGAATTTGGGTTTCTTTTTTTTTTTTTTCTTTAAAGATCCTCGTGAGTGGCTGGTCCCAGTACCCCCCAGTGCTGGCCCCTTCTTTTTTTCAGAGGGTGAAAACTACTGTTTGCTTCGGTCTGGATAGCAGGCCTCACTCGTGACCGACAGTTTATCACTGTATCGTAATTACTCTTAACTTGTCCTCATCTATTGTGGGACAGAGGTGTTTCTTTATTTGGCTTATTGTATTCGAATTAATTAGCCTAGTGTCGGCCGTTCTTTCTTTGAAGAGGGTCACGTACACTTAGGTTAGGAATGCTTACTTGAATGACGAGAGAGAGAGAGAGAGAGAGAGAGAGAGAGAGAGAGAGAGAGAGAGAGAGAGAATCAGAGAGAGAGAGAGAGATTTTCAATTGCTGCTTGAGAACATGTAAACAAAGATTTTATACATGCACAATGGCATGGATCTTAATAAAATTATATAGATGCGTCGTCTTGGCTTCCTTAGGGATTACTTTATTATCTTAATTTTCCTGGGAGCCGACGTCACAAAAAGTTTATCGTAAAAATTTTAAATTTTCTTTATATGATTTTTATAGTAGGTATTCGTATAGGAACTTGTGGTATTACTCCTAACTAAGGCCTATCTTTCCCTGCCTAAATTGTCTTTTGTTTTTTTTTTCCTAGCTAAGATATTAGGAGGTGGGTTCATACGAAAGAAAAAAAAAAAGATATATGACCCAAAGAGTGGCTCGGGCAGTCTGGTCACAATAACAAGGTCGTTGAGATGGCGGCCAAGGTCCCGTTAGGCCTAAATTTCAAAACAACAACCAAAATGGCTGAACACAGTTCATTATATTTAAAATATTTTGATAAAAGGGATCCAAGATGGCAGGTATTTTCTTTTTCAAACAAATTCAAAAACAACGCAACAAATGCAGGTATCCAGATTTTACTTTAAATATACCACTCATGCATAGCGTTTTTACGTTACGGATGGAAAACTAAATTACCAACAACTTTGTGTCTTTTGTTATCGTATTCTCACCCGGACATTAAACAAAGAATGAAAAGAGAAATGCTAGCCTGCCTGCGTAAATTTACGTTGTTGAACGGTACCTTTATTGTAAAATTACTATTTCAGTTCGTTTGCTACTTCACTGACACGGTTTTGAATGATTCCCGCTATATGCAAACAATAACGATCGGAATTGCCGACGCGATTTCTACATTACTTTGTGTATATGAAAAACTGGCTCCGCGATTCAGCCTTTGAATTCGTTACTTGATCGACTTGACTCAACGATCCGAACACGATAATGTCCTTGTCTTAGACGTTATAAATTATGACGCTCTGCTCTCGAGTCGCACACTTTTTACCTACAGCTAATTCTCACTACACTCGTTATTATAACTATTGTCTTTACTGCTTATTATTATGCCTCGTTCCTTGTTTGGAAGAATGAAATGGAGTTCGATATCTGACTTTTATCTTTTTTGGAATTAATGTAATTTAATTTCCTTTTCTCCAGATTCTATCTCTAAAATGTACTTTAGATTCTACGCAAGGTCGCCAATGTTACGTGTGAGGGTCTTGGTTGATCATGTATTATTCAATTTACGTAATTTTTACGGCCCTGCAAACCAAGATTACACGTAACCTGCCACTTGAAGCCAAAAGTTAACCTCAAAGACAGACGTTAATTAGCCAAAGGTCGCCAGTTAAGGGTTATTAACCTTAACAAAGAATATTTGAGATGAATTTGATTTTAAACGCAACGGCTCTTCCAAACATTCGGACACGAGGCATACAAAAGCATCGAGATTTAACCTGAGCTTGCTTACCCTAAATCCTAGGTATTTTACTGGAATAACGGGGTTGAAGCTAACAATATAATAATTAGGCTTAATCTAGACTTCGTGAACACATATACCGTAAGTGGTGGCTGAAGGGGGAACAAAGGAAATTTGAAATACAGAAAACAAAGGATAAAAGAATGGGCGAAGTTTTGAACAAAAAGCGACTTTACCTTAGGACGAACGTTGTGCGCATCAACGACCGACGTGGAGTTCTTGCAATTGTTTCTTCACTTCACTAATAGAATAATAGACAAAGAAAGGGGGAAGAGGTCCAACTGGACGTGTTATCTCTCCGAAAGCTTGGTTCTCTCTGAATTTCCCTGACCGGCCTGGGTCAAAACAGGCCTATCAGTCATGCCTTAGGCGTCTACGCTTTGTTAAAACATTCGCCACGAGAGACAGGTAAAAAGGAAAAAAGGACCTTAGGACCACCTATTTTTAAAGTTGAATATGGAAATTTTCCTATAGGGTGGAAGGCCTAACTTCCCTATCCCGTTCTCCAACGGACGTTAAGGTTTGAACTGAAGATGCTCCTATATAGACAACGTCTTTTCCCGGTCTCAGTCAGGCTGATATTTTTACAATCAAAAGTTATGAGGGCGAACAGCAGTAATATTTGTAAAAATATATATATATATATATATATATATATATATATATATATATATATATATATATATATATATATATATATATATATATATATATATATATATATATATATATATATATATATATATATATATATATATATATATATATTAAGTCTTGGACGACTTTGAAGAACTATGTGCTGGCCTGGCAGTGGCACTTCCGCTGCAGGTGCATTTGTGTCTACGTCGGAGGTTTGCACAGTTGGATACAGAGAGCTGTTTGATCATGATTTAAGTCCATGGAGACAGCGTGATCGAACATTGACCCGAGGTCGTCACATTTCTGGAAGAAATGATTGTGTGAGTGTGCATGTGGGTTGCACTCTCTTATGGTATATTAACATGGGGATAGACTCTTGCAGGGGGACTTCATTAAGAGACTGGGTCTGTTTTGGTTAGTGGTGAAGTGTTGGAAGATCGCCACCGGAAAATCTGTTATTTGTCGCCATAGAAAGTGAGTACAATAGCTTATGAATACCTAGGTCTTTTCCAGACATTTGGTGGAAAGACCCAGTAGTGCTGCAGCGAAACCCCGTTGTCTCCCTTATGCATTTTCCTGTTCCTTTTTCCATTGTGCAGAAAAATGCATTTTCCTGTTCCTTTTTCCACTGTGCATTTTTCTGTTTTGAATGCTCACGTATTTTAACACCATTTCAGGTTTTAATATATTGATATGTTTCTTTCAACAGGAATTCTGGGTTTGTCTTGTGAGGACAAATATTTTGGGGAGTGGTGTTATTCTTTTACATACTATATGACATTTATTGTGGTCTAGAATAATTATGACCTTATTACTGTATTTGGTGACCAGGGTATTAGTCACTAGTATTAGCTGGTTTAAAATCGCTAACCTGAATGTTTGTGAATCAGAATCTCCTCTAGCAATGTTTTCCATTTGTAGGGGGTGGAATTCATTCCATTTCATGATTGTAGCTTTTGCTGAATCACTTTCGTTAAATTTGCAAATAAAGTCTAGTTTTGTACGTCAGTGTTTAATTCCAGTAGGCCTTTGTGTAAAGATAGGTTCAATGAGAGGAGTCGACAAAGGAGAAGGAATTTGCTGACCCAGGGAGCCACTGCTACCAGAGACGTCTTAGAAAAGTAAGATGATTGAATCTGTTCTTAAAACAGATACAGCAATAAAAGATGGTCCTATTTGACCTGGGGACAGGACCTTTAACACATATATATTTTGTAGTATATACAGTATATATATATATATATATATATATATATATATATATATATATATATATATATATATATATATATATATATATATATATATATATATATATATATATATATATATATATATATATATATATATATATATATATATATATATATATTGTAAAGAGTAGCGCCAAAATAAGCTAGGAAACTCTTCTCCTTCCCTGCTTTGGGTTGGTTTGAACCTTTGAAGGTCGGGGGAAATAAGGGCTCAGAGAAAATATAATAGTTTGGGGACAGTAAACTGGCTTTGCACTGTTTTCTTTGGTACAGGGAAAGAAAATCGTTTTCTATGATATCCGGGTCGGCGATCTGGGTCAGGACATCGCCCCCTACCCCCTGTCCAGAAGCAATAAAAGGTCAGGGCCAGGATAGCTCTCCCTCACACGCGCCGCTAGTTTAAGCCGAGAACAAGTCCAGTCTCGGGCCGTTGCCCCTGCCCTCCTCTTCCGCTCGCCGCCACGTGGATCCCATCGCCGCCCTGTGTGCCCGTGTTCCATTCCACGTGGCCTTAGAAGACTGCAAGGGGGATTGCAAGTCTTCCAAACGCGAGCTGACATTAAACAGCGGCCTTTTCATCATCCCAAGGGCGCCCTTTTCCGCCCCAATCTACGATTTGAAGAAATACCTTGGAGAGGGAGGCTACCATTTATCCACACTCCCACACGTGTTTCTCGGCAGAAGACGTCGTCATCATCCCTGCGCCCCTACAAATGTGGTAATGTACCCAAAACGAGTTGCTAGTCACGATTACTTAGCCCTTTTGCATTTATTAATCTCTGGGCCTATAACTTTGTGTTCCCTGATATTCCTTGGTTCAAGCCAGGCCCACGTGTTCACAGCTTCTTTCCTCTGAGTCACAAGTAACGCCTCGGGGAGTCCTTGGCGCCTTCAGTGCACCCCGAGTAATTCAATCCCCAAATTCCAGCATTAGATGTGTAACGTGGGTCCAAATATCGTTTCAGAAAGACGCCTGTAGCAGAATTATCCTTGGTCCGTGTTCCTTGCATTCCCTCCTCCCCTTCGGGGAGGACTTCTACGGCAGTAATTTACCGTATTTTCAGTTAATTTTCCTTTTGACCTTGTGTGCTATCAAATATAACTATTTTTATATCCACGTGTTTCACGCACTTCCCTAGTGAAGAGCCCTCCGCTCCGTGTACTTCTTTTTTGTTTGTGTTTTATATGTCCTGGGTATCTTACAAGGCCATTTTCGAGTAAAAGTAATAATTGTGGAGTCATAAGATCCACCTGCACCAGGAAACATATAAAAATGGCGACCTGACCAGTGATTCTCGTAATGATTGCATCCCCCTCTTCCCCTTTGTTGTTTGTGTTGCAATTTGTGAAATCAGCAATTAGCTCAGCTAAGCTGGATACGAGACAGATTACGAACCTTTGAAAAGCCAGCGCAACAGGCCAAGGAAATTCTGCGTAAGTAAACTGTGTTTATTTAGCGTAGGACGCTATAGAAAACGTGACTAGTCCTAGGAATTTTTTTTTATAATAGGGCGCATGTCCGAGGAAAACGAGAGAGAGAATCGCCGAAACTTAGCTTTGGGAGCCTTTGCACGCGGCTTGCATGCCATTCAATTAGGTTATACAGGTGGTAAATCATTAAAGGAATAGTGCGCATATTCCTCCTGTAGAAACGAGTGATTTCGAAACCGAATCATTAGATATAGCCTAGGCGCGAGACCTCGACGTCAACCACGTGTTCGAAAGTCAGATTAGCATTGCTGACGCATTTTTACCCTCTCTCTCTCTCGTTTTAGAAATAGGAGCGAAAGCGTATATTATACGCCCAGGACGAAAAGGGTCAACAACCGTGTTTACGTCGTTCATTCATTTGGCGCAGACGGCCTTGACCGTCCATTCCGTGGCCCAGTTAGGAAAAAAATTTGTTTGTTTGATTTGCTTCGCTCTACCAAATTTTGCATTGTTGGGGGTCTGACATTATATGTTCTGTATTGTTCTGTTTTTTCTGTGGTTTTGTTTTGTGCTGTTACTACGGCTGCGTGTGTTGCCTATCTGTTGTGATTGTGGGATGGCCCCCCCCACCTAATTGTCCTTGAGAATAACACTTCTCCCATAAGTCATTAAAACTAGCGCCCTCGCTGATCAGACGTCGTTTGTGCGGAAATTCCCGGGCGCCTATATATTCTATTCTTGTCCCCAATAAATCCGTGTCGTCGGTCCGTTGGTGAGACCGATTCATTTTCCATTCAGTCCCCAAATGAGCCCGTTTCGTCGGTAATTCGGGAGACCTAAATATATATCCCAATCTAGTCCCCAAGTAAGCCCGTTTGTCGTTACCTTGGGAGACCAATCATTGCTAATTCATCGTCCCCAATCAGCCCGCTTCGTCGGTAAATAGGGAGACCAATCATCGCTAATTCATCGTCCCCAATCAGCCCGCTTCGTCGGTAAATAGGGAGACCAATCATTGCTAATTCATCGTCCCCAATCAGCCCGCTTCGTCGGTAAATCGGGAGACCAATCATCGCTAATTCATCGTCCCCAATCAGCCCGTTTCGTCGGTAAATCGGGAGACCAATCATCGCTAATTCATCGTCCCCAATCAGCCCGTTTCGTCGGTAAATAGGGAGACCAATCATTGCTAAATTCATCGTCCCCAATCAGCCCGCTCCGTCGGTAAGTCGGGAGACCAATCATTGCTAACTTATCGTCCCCAATCAGCCCATTTGTCGGTAAATCGGGAGACCAATCATTGCTAACTCATCGTCCCCAATCAGCCCGCCTCGTCGGTAAACCGGGAGACCAATCATTGCTAATTCATCGTCCCCAATCAGCCCGCTCCGTCGGTAAATCGGGAGACCAATCATCGCTAATTCATCGTCCCCAATCAGCCCGCTTCGTCGGTAAATCGGGAGACCAATCATTGCCAACTTATCGTCCCCAATCAGCCCATTTTGTCGGTAAATCGGGAGACCAATCATCGCTAATTCATCGTCCCCAATCAGCCCGCTTCGTCGGTAAACCGGGAGACCAGTCATTGCTAATTCATCGTCCCCAATCAGCCCGCTTCGTCGGTACATAGGGAGACCAATCATTGCTAAATTCATCGTCCCCAATCAGCCCGCTTCGTCGGTAAATTGGGAGACCAATCATTGCTAACTTATCGTCCCCAATCAGCCCGTTTTGTCGGTAAATCGGGAGACCAATCAACGCTAATTCATCGTCCCCAATCAGCCCGTTTCGTCGGTAAATCGGGAGACCAATCATTGCTAATTTATCGTCCCCAATCAGCCCGTTTTGTCGGTAAATTGGGAGACCAATCATTGCTAATCTATCGTCCCCAATCAGTCCGCTCTGTCGGTAAATCGGGAGACCAATCATCGCTAATTCATCGTCCCCAATCAGCCCGCTTCGTCGGTAAATAGGGAGACCAATCATACGTCCTTTGAAAAAGTGTCCAAGATTCCCACAGCTCTGGGAAATTAATTCTGTGTGTTACTAGCGTCCTCTCCCGCCTGCAAAATGTCGACACGGTCTCAGCAGAGCGAGGATTTCAAGTTCTTCATGTCCTCAGGGAAGGAACTCGGCCTTTCCGGGAGAGAACTAAGAGACTGGGTACAGGAGAGGATGGACGCCATACAGGCAGAAAGACAGGCTCAGGAGAGACAAGTAGAAGCAGAAAGACAGGCTCAGGAGAGACGAGACGAAGCCGCACGGCAGGAACGAGAAGCAGAGAGACAGGAACGGGAGGCAGAAAGACAGGGTCAGGAGAGACGAGAAGAAGCCGAGAGGGAAGAAAGGGACAAGCAGCGTGCCCATGAACTCGCAATGCTGCAACAGAGTGGCCCTTCGCCTCCACCTGCCCCCCAGGGGATGAGTGCCTTCAGCCAGGCTCTCGCCTGCATGCCGAAGTGGACGGAGGCCGAGCCCGAGGTGTGGCTCGACAGCGCCCGAGACAGTGCTAAAGGCCTGCCCCTGAGTGCCGCCGAACTCTCCCTGGTGTTGGGCAAGTTCCTTGGAGGGAAGGCCCTGATTGCCTACA
Source organism: Macrobrachium rosenbergii (assembly GCF_040412425.1). Lineage (NCBI taxonomy): Eukaryota > Metazoa > Arthropoda > Malacostraca > Decapoda > Palaemonidae > Macrobrachium > Macrobrachium rosenbergii. The sequence goes on along the minus strand of NC_089752.1, from coordinate 45,993,062 downwards.
GGGCCCTCCCCGGAGGAGCAGGAAAATTGGGAGGTCGTACGCCAGACTATTGCCAAGGCGTGCGAGATAACCCCTGAACGCTGGAGGAGGCGCTGGCGCGGGCTAGTGAAGGAGGCCAATCAAACCTGGGCAGACTGGGCCTACAAGTCCGAGCGTGCCCGTGCCAAATGGTTCGAGGCCGTGGGGTTACGACCCTCAACGATGCCATCGAACAAATACAAATAGAGAACTTCCTACTCTACACCCCGCCGGCCCTCGCCACGCACATCGCCGAGAAGGAGCCCCACCTTAGCTGATTGCTGCCGAATAGCGGATCTATGGGACACCCATCACCCCAGGAGAGCTTAAGCAGCGCAAAAATTACGCCACCCGCCTACCTATCGGGTGCCCTCCGCCGGTATAAAAGAATGGGCAATCACAGAAGCCCGTCGTGTAATGCGGGTTCTGTAAAAAGATCGGGCATGCCAAGGAGCAATGCCGCAGTAAACCACCATATCTCTCTCTCCCGGACAGCCCCTAATAAGTCGCCTGCGCCCTCTGCCGGGCAGTGCGAAGAGATTTCAGCCAAACCTTTTTGCACGGCGTGCAAGGTTTATGGCCACTCTTCCTCATGGGCAAAATGCCCTAGAAATAATAAGGCAGGAACTCCCGCCGTCGCCCTGGCAGTAACGAATCCCGAGTCCTTAGGCCCTCCTGCCGAGGGTCCCATCTATGTGGCACCTCCTCGAGGTAAATACTCAGCACGCCAGGTCAAGGCATTTGACGACTCATCGCGCAAATTTCCCTCATAAGGAGGGACAAAGTTCCCTATGGAGCTATAATAGACCGACGCAAGCTCGTCACCATTGAGGGCATTAACAATTTTAAAATGATCCTCCCTACGGTCCAACTGAGGGTCACCCGACCCCACAGAGCCAGGACCCTTCGTTTCGCCGTAGCGAAACACATTCCAGGAGAACTATGACGTCATCCTGGGCCAAGACTTTACGTCCCATTTCAAGCCACCACCATTCCGGGGTCCCCATTCCCAATAAATCATCCAAATCCGAGTCCAGTGCCCGGCACGGCATCCGTGCCAGTGCCGAGGCCTCAGCCAGATCTCCCTTCAGGAGAATCTCGGCCTTCAGCTCCTCTGCCAGTGCCCCTTCGGCGCACTGAGCAGTGCCAGTCTCCGTCCGTCCAGACAGACGAGACCACCACCACATCGCCACCAGCGCCAGTGCCAATGTCAGTGCCTGAGCTGGTCACCCCTGCAAGCAAGTCGACCCCAAGAATACCGTCCCTCTCTCTCGCCGCCCGCCGCCAGATTCTTCCGCGAGTCATGATTCTGCCCCGCCTTCCTGGGCCGATGAACTCTGCGATCTGCGCCGGTTAATGTCCGAGATGGCGAACAAGATTCCTGGGTCAGTTGTCGCAGCAGCTGACCCAGATGGCACCCCTTGCCGCCCTTTGGCCTCGGGCCCTCCGATTCCCCGGCCAAGGACAACGGTCCAAGGAGGAGAGGTTCGCGGCGGAGTTACCACGGGTGTGGGCGATCGCAGGTAGTCCACAAGGAGCCCCGAGCTCTTCTGGCCCCTGTGCAAACTTGGCATAGGGCCCCCATCTTCATCTCTTGAACGTCTTGCCACCTTTCATCCAGGAGAGGATGTCAAGGCCTTCCGCTATCTTCGTCCTTTCTTTTGGAATTTCTATCCCTCATCCTTCTCTATCGATCTTTCCTTCACACTTTCCCTTACTTATCACCGCAAGCGGCAGTTAACATATGGGATATCATCCCCTTTTAAAATGCATAAATCATTTTATTTTTTTGAAGAAGTAAGAGAGACAGAGTGGGAAGTGGCACGCCCTTACGCCCGTCCTTTGGCACAAGGCAGGCGTGTCAACTCTTCCTGAAGGGGTCAAAGCATTTTGGGTTTCTTTTCCCGCCCTTGGGCTGAGAGTTAGCTCTGACCGTCGTCTGTTGGCGACGGAAGTTAGAAAAAGAAGTAAATCATAAATACCTCACTCTGTTATCCTTTATTTTCTACGTATATTATTTACTTTTGCATTTAATCTTTTCTTTTTTTACGAATCTTGAGTCACAAGACTCCTGCCCTTACGAATTTTAACGTTGCCTTTTTAATCACAAATGCGGTGCGGCCCGCCCTTTAGTATGAAGTAATATCCTTCGTTGTTGTTCTGTGTAGTTTCCTTTATTTTTATTTACATTTCTTTTTTTAATTATCCATGTGGAGAATGTTATCCTTGTCCATTTTCCCTTCATTTGTTTATCCTCCCATTCATAAGTCGAGTAGTCTATTTTTAGCTTACACCCGAGTTGTAAGCTGCAGACGTAAAAATTTAGCGTCATTTAAGTTGGCGAGTTAAAACCCGCGAATAATCTCTTTGCCTCACAGCTGTCAAGTTCTTGCCCCTTCAGATTAGCGTTCGTGGGAAATATTAGTTATGCTCGTCGAGCTTGTGAACAATTGGAGGTCGATTGAAAAGAAGAATTGAATTCTATTATTACAATTTTGGTAAAGGGGATATTATTTAATACCTACAGTGTATTGTCACGAATGCCGCCTCTTCAAGGCACAAGTAATAGCATGCCTGTAATTCCAGGATAGCATTAAGGAATCAGTGGGTCTACATTTGTTTCCTTTTAAATTCTGCCTTGTATGTTTTATTTTGTTGTTGTTATTTTGAAATTTTGAAGTGTTCTTTGTTTATTTTCTTTGAGCGCCTTATTACCCCAGTAAAGTAAATCGAATAAAGAATGTGTAGAAACAGTACTTAGAAGTATTTGAGCAATAATTAATTTGCAAACAAGTTTACCCTTTTATTGTATATTCTAAATTGCACTCTGCTCCTAAAGTAAATCTTCAGTTTGTTATTGATTAGTGTGGCATCAGAGTTTTACAAATAAAGTAGAGTAAAGGTTGTAGCAAAGTAAAAGATAGAATAAAGTCGAACGTTTTCTTCGCTCATTTTTGCTTTTTTGTCAATATTCACACCCGTTTATAGGTGTGAATATTATCTTGCCAGGGAGCTGTAAAGAGTAGCGCCAAAATAAGCTAGGAAACTCTTCTCCTTCCCTGCTTTGGGTTGGTTTGAACCTTTGAAGGTCGGGGTAATAAGGGCTCAGAGAAAATATAATAGTTTGGGGACAGTAAACTGGCTTTGCACTGTTTTCTTTGGTACAGGGAAAGAAAATCGTTTTCTATGATATCCGGGTCGGCGATCTGGGTCAGGACATCGCCCCCTACCCCCTGTCCAGAAGCAATAAAAGGTCAGGGCCAGGATAGCTCTCCCTCACACGCGCTCGCTAGTTTAAGCCGAGAACAAGTCCAGTCTCGGGCCGTTGCCCCTGCCCTCCTCTTCCGCTCGCCGCCACGTGGATCCCATCGCCGCCCTGTGTGCCCCGTGTTCCATTCCACGTGGCCTTAGAAGACTGCAAGGGGGATTGCAAGTCTTCCAAACGCGAGCTGACATTAAACAGCGGCCTTTTCATCATCCCAAGGGCGCCCTTTTCCGCCCCAATCTACGATTTGAAGAAATACCTTGGAGAGGGAGGCTACCATTTATCCACGCTCCCACACGTGTTTCTCGGCAGAAGACGTCGTCATCCCTGCGCCCCTACAAATGTGGTAATATACCCAAAACGAGTTGCTAGTCACGATTACTTAGCCCTTTTGCATTTATTAATCTCTGGGCCTATAACTTTGTGTTCCCTGATATTCCTTGGTTCAAGCCAGGCCCACGTGTTCACAGCTTCTTTCCTCTGAGTCACAAGTAACGCCTCGGGGAGTCCTTGGCGCCTTCAGTGCACCCCGAGTAATTCAATCCCCAAATTCCAGCATTAGATGTGTAACGTGGGTCCAAATATCGTTTCAGAAAGACGCCTGTAGCAGAATTATCCTTGGTCCGTGTTCCTGGCATTCCCAAGCTCCCCCCCCTTCGGGAGGACTTCTACGGCAGTAATTTACCGTATTTTCAGTTAATTTTCCTTTTGACCTTGTGTGCTATCAAATATAACTATTTTTATATCCACGTGTTTCACGCACTTCCCCTAGTGAAGAGCCCTCCGCTCCGTGTACTTCTTTTTGTTTGTGTTTTATATGTCCTGGGTATCTTACAAGGCCATTTTCGAGTAAAAGTAATAATTGTGGAGTCATAAGATCCACCTGCACCAGGAAACATATAAAAATATATATATATATATATATATATATATAAATATATATATATATATATATATATATATATATATATATATATATATATATATATATATATATATATATATATATGTATATATTATATATATATATATATATATATATATATATATATATATATATATATATATATATATATATATATATATATATATATATATATATATATATATATATATATATATATATATATATATATATATATATATATATATATATATATATATATATATATATATATATATATATATATATATATATATATATATATATATATATATATATATATATATATTCTAGGCTTACTTCTCAGCCTAGATTTAAGGTAATGTAGACCGGGAGGCGTTGTGTTTCTATCGTTCTGGAACAAGTTGAACAAGTTAGTTTACTTAAGGACAAATTGTTCTTCGGGTTCTTGACTGAAAACGTCGCAGGGTTTTTCTTTATTATCCCCTTTAAAGTATAATTGTTCCACCCGGGTTTAATTGCTGTTTCTTAGGGAAGTCGGCTGGACTCGAGACTGAAATGCGCTAAGTCCAAACTTAGACTTGAAAAAAAAAAAAAAGTTCGGGAGAGCTTGTAAAAAGTCTAAGTTCAGTTACCGCGACATGGCAACACCCTCAAACTCCGCGCACACAGTCTGTGCTTATTCTGACTCTGACTGCCTTCTCCTCCTTCTCCCTCTTTCTCCCTTTTATGTTGTTTGTTTCTGGTGTCAACCGTGATGTCGTGGTTCGGGGTGTGTCAGCTAAGTCCTTGTTCACCCTCTCACCTGCTTCACTATTCACTGTCCAGTTCACCGTTTTCTAATCACTATGTTCTTTATAAACCATTTTCTTTATTCACCGTTTTATTCTCGCCATCCCACACCTGTGCAGCGACGGAAGTGTTTTGGTAAGTTGTAACCTTATCACCTTTCCTTTATGCTAAAATGATGACGTTTGCTTGTCATTATCCGGCAACGAAAACACCTTAGAAAAGCCATTAACCTTTTATTTTTCCTTTGGCACTTGGTCAGCACTACCAATTCCTCTCTCTCTCTCTCTCTCTCTCTCTCTCTCTCTCTCTCTCTCTCTCTCTCTCTCTGACTCATATCCATAAGTTCACGTGTGATTATGATTCATGAACAGCTTTTTTATGTACTCTTATGAATACCCTCTCTGTAACATACATATACTGTGTATATATATGTGTATGTGTGTATACTATATATATATATATATATATATATATATATATATATATATATATATATATATATATATATATATATATATATATATATATATATATATGTAATTCTAATATACAATGCCCTCTTAACTTCTCGATTCTTCGCTTTTTTTGATATGCTTGTAACTACAAAGCCGAAAATATCCAGACGGAAGAAATTGAAGAGCCTGTGAATGGCGGTTCGATTCTCGCGACCGCCATTCACAGGCTCTTCAATTTCTTCC
>NC_089752.1:45917385-45982385 GCF_040412425.1 Macrobrachium rosenbergii | reverse complement strand
ACTTTTCCAGTTCAACTGCCTTTCATATATGTTCTGACAATGAATTCTGTTAATTTCAGAACTACAGGCATATCAGTAATTCCGTATTGCATTCACTGATTTTATATTTGATTTCAAAGATTAAACGTTAACCTTTTGATTAATAATCTCCTCCACCCTACTCGAAAGGTCTAACGAACCCGGAAATGTATCAAATAATATTTCCTAGTTCATATCAATTGACACCGTTCCCCTTACGTAATACAAAATGCAGTTTAAATAATCCAGTTCGTTCTGGCTCCTAGAATAATTTTTTCCGTAACACACACACACACACACACTCTCTCTCTCTCTCTCTCACACACACACACACACACACACACACACACATATATATATATATATATATATATATATATATATATATATATATATATATATATATATATATATATATATATATATATATATATATATATATATATATATATATATATATATATATATATATATATATATATATATATATATATATATATATATATATAGTTTGTGTGTGTGTTTGTTACAGAAAAAATTATTCTACGACCCAAAATCGACGAGATTATTTAAACTAAGTTTTGTATTCGTAACGGGAACGGTGTCAGTGTTTTCTCATTAAAAGGCAAATGATATAAACGGAAATATCAGTTGATACATTTCCTGGTTGATTAGGCCTATCAGAGTGGGGTCTTTGAAGTGAGAGTCCAGTGCGTTAGCAATTCATCCACACAAGTCATAAAAGAAGTTGTAACCTAATTACTCCATACCTGAGGTTTTTGCCGGGCAGGCGCCAAGTGCCTAACATACGAGCGAATTTTTTTTTTCAGAGAAGTCAGAGTGATTAATACTGGTATTATATAAATTTGAATGATTTCTAACATTAGAAAATTCTGGATTGGACAATCTGCAACCAGTACAGTGACTAACACTATTATGTGAATCTGCTCTGACCCTCAGCAATCGTTTAGTCGATCCCATGTAAATCCCCAAATTACATCTGGGGCAAGTATATTTATATACAACTGAAGATTGTATTACTGGGCAGATACTATCCTTAAATTTAAAAAGAGACCCTGTTGTAAGTAGATTTTTTGGTATGAAAATGTTTCCCTATTAAAGACTTCAGACTGCTCATTTTAGAATCGCTATTTATTAAGCAGCTAGTTCCTAAGTTGAACTCACCCACCACCTCTGTACGGTTGTATATGGTTTGAGCCAGTTTTCTTTGCCGCTTTCCTTTTCCCTTTTAGTCATCCAGTCTTCAATTTTTAGTGTAGCAGGTGCTTTTTCTGAATTTGCTTGTTTTAATGTATATTTATATTGCAAGGTGAGGCTCTTGAAATCGTTAGCTTTATACCATGTATTTTAATTTGTGTGTTTTCTCTTTTAGCCTTGATGATGTAACAATGTGTTAGGAAACGCGCCAGCAAATAAATATCACCTATAGATGACCGACTGTCTCCTTGTCACCCTGTCCTGATGTATATTGTGGCCTGCTTGCGCCAACAACTCCTGTTCTATATACATACATACATACATACATACATATATATGTATATGCGTGTGTAGAAAGAGAGAGAGAGAGAGAGAGAGAGAGAGAGAGAGAGAGAGAGAGAGAGAGAGAGAGAGAGAGAGAGCGAGACGGGGGGTTACTTTTCCAGTTAATTTCACAAAGGGAAAATATCAGAACTTCAGGCATATCAGTAATTCCGTACTGCATGCAAGGATTTGATATTTGATTTAACAGATTAAACGTTAACCTTTCCATTAGTAATTTCCTCACCCTACTCTGAAGGGTCTAATCAACCCGGAAATGTATCAAATAATATTTCCCAGTTCATATCATTTGATTTTTTAATGAGAAAACATTGACACCGTTCCCTTTAAAAGATACAAAATGTAGTTTATACAATCTATTTCTTTCTGGGTTAGAATAATTTGTGTTACTGGAAAAAATTATTCTACGACCCAATACCGACAAGATTATTGAAACTGAATTTTGTGTTCCGTAGTGGGAACGGTGTCAGTGTTTTCTCATTAAAAGGCAAATGATTTAAACAGGGAAATATTATTTGATACATTTTCGGGTTGATTAGACCTATCAGAGTAGGGTCTTTCAAGTGAGAGTCCAGTGTATTAGCAATTCATTCACACAAGTCATAAAAGAAGTTGTAACCTAATTACTCAGTATCTGAGGTTTTTCCCGGGCTTGCGCCTACCTGGTGCCTAACACACGAGCGAATTTTGCTCATCTTCCCAACCCAGCTGCGAATGAATGACTAACTTTTCGTTGATTTGTATGATTGTCTGAAAGGAACAAATTAAAGGGATCTTTTGTATATAATTGGGTCAACAGAAGAGGAAGATTATTATTGTCGAATAACAAAAATACCTAAGGGTTAGTTTTCTTCGAATATCGTGGACCCTCCTTCATTTCCAGCCTTATTATGACGCCGTTCAATAGTTTCGTGAATCTCTCTACTTTAGGAAACAGCTGCTGCAGAAGTTCTCCGAACTTCTTGACACTTGTCGCAAACCGTGAGATGATTGAGAAGTATAGTCATTTATTTTCTGATGCTTATATTATACATCATTATATGTATATATATATATATATATATATATATATATATATATATATATATATATATATATGACTATTACTTATTAAACAAATAATGTATTATAGTCCCTTTGTTTTAATCAAATATCAGATTTTAAACCGCTAAATTACTACGATGGAGGAATGCATGCTGATAGTATTTGTCTTTCATTCACTTGGTACTCTTTTATTTTGTGTAGTAGAAGATCTAATATCGAAAACGGGTTACTTGTGTCGGGCTGATGGGGTAGCCATTGAATGTGAATTAGCAGCGTCTAAAATTGTATTGAACAAGCGAACACGCACTGACAATCTATTTGGCCTTCCCTTGTGTCCGTACGATAGCAGCTCCATCAGTTACATACCTCTGTGACTCCATAACGTATTCCCGTAGAGTTAGTTTTTTTCAAGGAGATTTACGTGTCCCTATTTTAAAGTGAATACAACGAATAATCTTTGCTCACTTGCCTTATTTTGAATTAATTTCACGTTATTCATCACCTCTTTTCTGTTGACCTTGTTCTTCATTGCCTATCCTCGTGCTCTGATAGCCTTATTTCTCCCTATCACCTCATTTTCCTCCTCAGACTATTTTTCACCCGTATTCTTCCTAGGACTTAATTCTACCCATATCATGAAATTCTTGTGCGTGCAACCTTTTGCCTCTTCTTTTTCCTTTATTTCTCCCTTGTCCCAAATTCTTCGCATAACGATTCGTATTTTGTTGGTTAGTTCCGAACCCTTTTGCATGATCAGGTAAATTAATTCGACTCCCGTATCCGTATCCGAAGGTTTGTCCACTTAATTAATGAGAAAAAGGGGTCATGGGCGATCTCCCGTGTTGTAGGATTTTGGATGATTGTCTCCTTAATAGGCTGGGGAGTGTATTCATGAACTTTAACAAACCTTTCCTAGCGTTTTATTTTCAATAACAACATCCCCATTTCCCTCTTTCCTCGATTAAGGAACACCTTTTGATCTAGGAGTGGGAAGCTTATTTAATTATAAATGATTTGTTTAACCAGACCTCTGAACCCTTTTAGTGTTCTCGGGCTGGAAAAAAAGTGGGGTGGAAAGAATACATAATAAATTAAATAATTAAATAAATAAATAATAAAAAAGTGGAAAAAATTAAAATAGAATGATAAATCGAGAGGGAGAAAAAAAAAAGGAAAACAAAAGGGAGGGGAAAAGGAGTAGGAAGTAGATGTGCTGGTTTGTTATGGAATAAATTTCGCGACATATTTTTTTTTTTTTTTGTCATTGAGTATTCATGTCCGTTTCTTTTCTTTTTGGATGGAGAGAGAGAGAGAGAGAGAGAGAGAGAGAGAGAGAGAGAGAGAGAGAGAGAGAGAGAATTCTGAGTTTTACATTTTTATGCAGCAAAAGGAATTGTGTTTTCAAAAAAGAGGTGAAGAACAGGGCAATCTTTGGTCGTTTCTGCAACAATGAACCGATGGAAACAAGCTAGTAGCAGCTTTGGGGAAACTAGTAAAAATCTTATGGAAATTGATGAAAAGTTGATTGAGTATTGTAATAAAACTTCTGGTGGCCAATTCCTAGCGGGAACAACCCAACAACAAACTAAAATCCTTAAGGGCAACTGAGAAGAAACGAGACTTGGAATGGGGAAGAAAGACAAGGAAAGGAGAATGTGATTTAATGGATTAGATAAGATGAAAGTTTTACTGTACAGGGAAGGGAATGGGCTGTGACCGTAATTTTCTTTTATTTGGCGATGTTTAATTTCCCCCTTTGGTTTTTTCTTGTCTTACCGTGGTCATCATAGTTACATTACAAATACTTGTAATGTTTGTTTCGTTTCGTTTTATCTGTTCTGGAACTATTCTTAATTTTTCATATTTTTTCTTAACAAAATATTGAAATGTTCCTTTTGCAGAATCTACTTTTGGATTTACCTTCCCATATCTCTAACACTTTCTATGAATGTTTTCTTTTTAAATCTTCTCGCATTGTTCAAATTCCCCTGTTTCCCTTTAACCTCCCCTTCTCCAATTCCACAGTAGTGCTCTTTTTCTCTTTCCCGTCCCACCTTCCTCATTCTTCGTCTGCTGAATGCCAAGTCATCTTCAATCCGAAAGCCTCTTGTTATTTTAATCCAACCACGTTTCGTGTCTTTTTTGAGCGGTACTTCTTGCAAAGCATTAAACATTTTTACTGAGGAAAACGGGCGTTATGTAACAGTTGTTTCTCGGGATTCCATTTTGTATTCCACGTCTCTCGTACACTTCTTCCATAGAGAAAATCCTCTGTAAGATACATCTTACTCAAGGCATTTTTTCCACTTGCATTGAAGGCAAAAAGGTTTTTATTTTTTAAATGAAGTGTTTCTTGGAGGTTATTCGGCATTCAGTGTGTCCTTTTTAAAGTCTTATAAATGTTTAACTTTCTTGTCACTTGCATTGTAACTTCGTCCCTGAACAAGACCTCAGATTCTGAAATTTGCTTACTTTGTCTCTAATAACAATTCAGTGACGTACTCTGTCTCTAATAATAATTCAGTAATTTACTTCATCTCTAATGAGAATTCAGTGACTTACTTTATCTCTAATAATGATTCAACAATATGGATTCAATGACTTGAATGTGATTTTATTTGGTTTGTGGACTATTTAATTAGTACCAAGAGATACGGCACATTTGAGATGAATGTTCTGTGTTCTTTTAGCATATATATTTCTCCAGCATTTTGTGTAAATAGAAGGAAAGAAGAAAAGAAAGAAAATCTTGTCAGCTTTCATGTGTTACCTATCGCTCATTGCTCTGCTTTTCTATTTACTAAGTAAGTTTGCATTTGGTGGAAGAAACGAGGGTAATTTAGGTTCAATATGAGTTAACTGGTACTTTAGGCTTGTTATGGACTCATGTAACGCCTACAAGATAAGATTTTTCTTCCAACTGTAACTCTGTTTTCGTCTTTGTCTTTTTGAAGGCATCTTAATTATACGAGTATTATAAGCTTAACTGCCATTTCCGGGAGCCACCCTTTCCATTCTAATCAACCAGGTCAGGTATATTTTATTCACCCCCCCCACATTCCTTTCCTCTGGTTCCTGTCCTCTGAGATGAGAAAAAAGTGTCAAAACAGCCAAAAATCTTCATTCTGAATTACCGATATGCACGCGGAAGCAGATCTTCCTTCTTTAATAGCGTGAAAACCTCTCCCGAATAACCTATGAGTTTCATTATTAAAGGGAATGATTTACTTGTCAAGTGACTATCCATTAACTGGATCAATATTTTATGTCTTGTCTACTGTCGAGAGATTTCAAGAAGGACGACTAGTTTTTCACAGTGCATATGCTGGAAAATGAGGGTATGTTTGGGATTATAATTTTTGAATTGTAAATTGCATGGGCTTGACTAGATGTCTTACAAGCCTCGTACATAAAAAAGATAACTAAAATTCTTGGTACTGTACATAAGAAATGAATGGATAAAATAACTAAAAACCAAATAAAAGCAAACGACAGAGGAAAGTTTTCATTCAGTATAGAATACTGTAATAGTATATTGGTATGAAAAGTTGACCCTGCCAGTTCCATTAAGTGCTTTGCCCAAGCATTACGAAAATTGTAAATGGATATGCACAGTTTGTGGACAAAATCTGCTTTTCATGGGAGGCATTTCATTTGGGCGAATGCGCCTTTCATTTGGGGGAAAAAAATATTATCATTTGGGCGAAAAAAATATTATCATTTGGGCGGTTGCTTTATTTTCATTTGAGCGCTAAATTATGTTCAATTCTGACAATCATTATTTCATTTGGGCAAAAGTCATGTCGATCCCGACGTAGACCTCTAGTGGCTTTAAGATTTTTTTTTTTAAATATCACTTATATAACTGTATACCTGAAATTATGTTCTTCATCATAAGACACATGAAATCCCAAGTTACGTTACACTAACTAAACGTAGGAATTAAGTAATACCTGCAGTAAAGCTTTCAATACCATATTTATTCATTTAAAAAGTGTTAATATATTTACAAACATAAGAAGAAAATATAATCAAATGCATTCAGTTAAAAAGTGTTAATATATATTTATAAGCATAAGAACAAAATATAATATATTACATGTCTGTTACAGCTGCAAATTTGCTGCCTGCGGTGCGAATGAATTGAGAACGAGATATCTTTTTAATCTGATACTTGTTGAAGTTCTCCTTTAAGTATGTATTCTTTTCTTTATCTTTCTTTCGCACTGAGGCTGTTTCATTAGGGCTTCTGATCTTGATCTTTGTATCTTCTTTATCACATCGACGAATACTGAGTTATTAGCCAACCGATAACGGATTTATCACCACGTGAAAACATGTCCTAAAATACTTATGCCTCTTTTTCCTTTCTCTGATTCTCCAAAATGATTGGTGCCAATTTGCAGGATTTTGATATTTTGTCGCCCAAACGATATAATGAACAGTCGCTCAAATGATATATTGACTAATCCCCAAATTCGCCCAAATGAAATACGCCCTTTTCATGGTCCAGGTGGTGGCCATCTCAGTCAGGTGATTGGCGAGGTCTTAAGGGCAAAGTGCGTAGTCCCACAGAATGACCGGGGAGAAGTCACTACACGGCCAAAAGCCACTGCAGTCCTTCTAGGTCGCTTTTTTTCCCTTGCTGATAGAACAGCAAGGGAAAGTACATGTCTGTAATGAAGCTATAGCCAACATGGACCTACACGATCGTCCATCTTGCCTGGCCGCCGGAACTTATACCCTGCGGGTTATCCACTCCTCACGCTTGTATAAGAAACACAACCGACAGAATACATTCTTTTCAATATATACTATCGTCAATAATCATGTCATATCAAATGTATCACTCTTACTGGAAGCAATACAATGTCAACTTTCCAGCTATATGTATCAGAACTCTGCCGTAATTTGTATGTAGAATTATGTACTATTTTCCATTCTCAAAAAAACACAGTTGAATGTATGTTAATCTCTATTTTGTTCGACCAGTGTCAAGCACTACGTTTCCGCTCGCAAAAGCTCTTGACCTCTCTGTTTGTTGTCTTGAATAACTTATGGGGTGCTCTATGAGCAAGAGCCCGTGCTGGCGTAAAGCCAGCTTAATCAAAAACAACAACAACTTGAATAAACTAGTAAGTTTGTAGACGCAACCTCCACTCACCCCTACACTATAAAGCAATAAATGAGAGAAAGAAGAAAGTTTGAAAAGTCTCTGGGAAGGAAAGTTAAGAGGCCATTGTGGCTGTTGCACTTACATGACACTGAATGTTTGTGAAGTAATACTTAGGCTATGGCCCACCGAATCCGTCGCGTGCGTCCAACACGGCTAAGCGTTTTGTGCTTCTCGGAATCTCGGTTAACTGCCACAATTCAAATACGAGTGGGTCCACGCGGCACATGCGCGTGGGTGGCGTCAGGTGCATTACCGGACTGCACGCGCAAGGAACAAAACCTTTTTTTTTTTTGTTAGCCGCAGTTGGACGTACGTCTCCGAGCCAACCGAGCAAGACACCATCTCCCAATGTAGACCTACAACAACCTGCATTTGAACCACCTGCCTAGCTTTGAGTTATAATCAAATGTGATAATTTGTGGTTATGATAAAGGATTCAAGTAGTTTTTTTTTTTTTTAAATTCTCATGGATACATTTATGTAAATATCTTTGTTTCATAAGTTACTGTATCCAGTGTTCAGTTCACACAATCTACACATGTGAATTTTTTTTCATTTAATAAAATAATGTGCAACTTTACAAATTTCGTAATCAGTAATCCTTACCTCAGAGCTACTACAAGTCTCTCTTTCTTTGATACTGATCTTCTGTAATTGTTATCAAATTTTGATATTCGAGATATAATGCCCCCGTGGATTAAGTCAAAGATTTTCGGCGACATCCGACAATATTAAAAAACTTGTGTGGATGCTATCGTAACTTATGAAAGAGTGTTGCACATTCTTCATTCTTTCCTCGTTCTAAATTTATGTCATAAGTCCAGATTTTCCTATTGTTGAACACGTAATTTGGTTGACACCAATGAGTCATAGAGCAAAAACTCGCACGCTCCCTCCATGAAGGCAAGTGCTGTTGAACTGTCCGTCTTGTAAGTTGTAAGTTTGTAACCGTCACTCGTTTGTCTGGTTGGGCCATACACGCAGAAGACGGATACGCTTATAGACGGACGAGGCTGCTTTGGCAGTGATGAACGCACGCGATGGATTCCTTGGGGCCTCAGGCTAAGGCCCCACCGGATCCGGCGCGTGCATCTGCGTGCGTCCAACACGGCTACGCGTTTTGTACGTCTTGATCAACTGCCATAATTCAAATATGAGTGGCCCCATAGAGCGCGTGGGTGGCGTCAGGTGCGTTGCCGGGCTGCACGCGCAACGAACAAAACATTTTGTTTTTAGCCGCAGTAAGACGCGCGTCTCCGAGCAGGGGTCCACATGAAGGAAGAATTAATTACCGCTGTGTACCGGCGACAGCCAATATGGGATCCCAGACATCGCCATCATAAAGATTGGAATGTGATCCAGAAACTGTGGATGGAGATTGGTTTAGAACTGGAAGTTAATGATATCAGTAAGTATTTAATATACCCTTTATTGGAATATAAATTGATACATTTATAAGCAAGAGCACTTTACTTTTCCATGCTATTAAATAAACAAGACATGCCTAAACTCTAGTATACTGGTATATACTAAAAATCATAAAATATGGATACAATTTGGAAATTACAGCAAACAGGTTCGAGAACATTACATAGACCTATCAATCATACTGCCAGGCAACTTCTGTTGGAGTACAGAAGTAATCGACAAATTTATTCCTTATATTTTTGGCACACTCTTTGTAACGATTATTTCTCCTAGCAATACAAATGGGGCTTAGGCCTACTTCAGGACCGTCTATTGTGTGGTTACTGTCGATACCTTTAAATCCATCATGTGTTAATACAATGTTATGCAAGATGCATGTTGCTTTAGTTATTAGAATTGCGCCACTGATATCTGTTTCAATGTTTTTTTGCAAAATCCGCCACTTTGCCGTAAGAATACCAAAAGCACATTCCACCATTCTTCTGGCACGTGATAGCCTGTAATTGAAGATGCGTTTCTTTTCGTCTAGTTGCTGTCGTGGGAATGGTCTCATTAAGTGTTCTAGTAAAGGATAAGCCTCATCTCCCAATAATACATATGGTTGGGACACATCTGTATTTGGAAGTTTTGTGTCCTGTGGTATATTCAATGCATCCATCTCTAATTTTTGATAAAATGATGAACCTCGAAATATTCCTCCATCACTTTCTCGACCGAAGGCACCAACATCAATCACTGTAAATTTACAATCTGCTCCTGCAACTGCTTGTAAGTTGATGGAAAAGTATTGCTTGTAATTATAATACATTGATTCTGACTGCGGTGGACATTTGATCCGTATGTGTTTTCCATCAATGCTACCCAAACAATTTGGAAAGTCACATTTAGATGAAGTCAAATGTTTCTGGCGACATCCGACAATATTCAAAAAACTTGTCTGGGTGCCGTCTTAACTTATGAAAGAGTGTTTCATATTCTCCACTCTTTCCTCGTTCTAAATTTATGTCATGAGTCCAGATTTTACCATTCTTCAACACTTCTAATCTGGTTGACAGTAATGAGTCATAGAGCAAAAACTCGCATGCTCCCTCCATGACGGCAAGTGCTGCTGAACTGTCCGTCTTGTAACCGTCACTCGCTTGTCTGGTTGGGCCATACACGCAGAAGACGGACACGCTAATAGACGGACGAGACTGCTTTGGCAGCCTTGGATGCACGCGCCGGATCCGGTGGGGCCTTAGCCTCAGCCTTACTATTGCTCGGCCACTGTCTATTACGGACACGTTAGCTGTGTCTTTCTGTCATTTGATTGGTGATATAATTAGTGGTAAAAAATGGACAGTGGTTTTTGGGGCCTGGGATTTTTCTTATTGTTTAAAATGGAAATTTTGACGTACGCTTTTGTTCGTGCTTTCTTAATCTATAGGGTGTGTATGCGGTGACCGCCTTATAGTCCGAAGGCCCGATAGTCCGAAGGTCCGATAGTCCGAAAGTCAGCAGGCCCGATAGTCCGAAGGTCCGATAGTCCGAAAGTCAGAAGGCCCGATAGTCCGACGGACTGTAATCAGCCCCCCACCCCTCCATAGCTAATACGGCAAATTTGTAACTAGTAAACACCCATAAAAATACCAACATAACGTACCCTAGGGGTGCTTACTGGTTACAATTTTGCCGTATTAGCCATGGAGGCGGGGATTAATCAGGCGGGGTGGGGGCGCTTGCCTCGGAATGCCGGCTTAGACCTACGACTATCGGACCTTCGGACTATCGGGCCTTCGGACTATCGGGCTTTCGGACTAACGGACTGTAATCGTGTATGCTTACGTTGACATTGGTAAGTATGAGCTGCCTTTTCTTTATTAATACAGGATTGGTTGATGCGGCTGTATAAGCTACTTACTCTGTCTTGATATTCACTTAGCTGCTTGTGACAACAACGTTATCATCATCCCCAGTTGATAACCTCATTGTTCACAGCTAGTGTGCCACCGTTATAATTCAAGCAGTTTTTGTTCGCCATTCGAATCTCAGTTGGCGTTGCTCAATGCCGTTTCCAGAGTTGTTATGGCTGTCATAAATACTTTCATGTGCTTCCTGTCTGGTAGGTAAATATGATATTGCTTCACAGATGCAAATAAAGCAAAACCACAGTAAGTTTGTATGTGTCATTTTATTTATTAATTGTATGATTCTTTTTATTTATACCTACAAATGCAACCAAGATTCCGGTAGATTATACCCGCTGATTTTGCTAGATTTATTTAATAGCTTATAAGCACGGTTCAATAAAATATACATGTAAAAGAGAATAAATGAATACGCAGTTTAATTAAGTTTTGTTAGTATTTTTAAATGTTCTTGGTTCACATTAATAATAATTTACGTATATATATATCTCCCATCTTGTTAAAGTAATTGCTCTAAAACGAAGCGTGACCTACTCTCTCTCTCTCTCTCTCTCTCTCTCTCTCTCTCTCTCTCTCTCTCTCTCTCTCTCTCAGTCTCTCAAATTTTTACATGGCCATTACCCCAAAAAAACGGAATTTATGTGCTTTGACTCAACACCGTAACAAACGTCCATTATCGCGCTTTGCAGAATTCTTTTTCACGGTTTTTTGTGTGTGTGAGATTGTGCATGTGTGAGAGAGAGTACGACATCTTAATTTTTTTGTGTGTTTTTTTGTTTTGTTTTGAAAGATAACCTTTTTTCAAAGAGATTTACAG
Source organism: Macrobrachium rosenbergii (assembly GCF_040412425.1). Classification (NCBI taxonomy): domain Eukaryota; kingdom Metazoa; phylum Arthropoda; class Malacostraca; order Decapoda; family Palaemonidae; genus Macrobrachium; species Macrobrachium rosenbergii. The sequence continues at coordinate 45,970,435 of NC_089752.1, read as the reverse complement.
CTATTTGCATAACTGCCTCGAAAAAAGTTAATGACGGCCGGTTACGACATCGTGAGCGATAGCCGAACGTACTGCCAGATTTTCCAACAAAGTTTTCAGTAGTAGTATTTTGTACACTCTTTGAAGCCTTTGTTAATTTCAACATTCTTTTGATCTAAAGGTTTGCAGGTTTGCATTCCTAAAGATTTTATTGTTATTTGGTTTAAGTGTAATTTCCTTAAATTATAACTTAATTTCTTTTTTATTCCTACATATCGTGCTTATTGCGTTAGTGTTTATTTTTCTTTTCAGTGTTTATGCATTTATTTTATGCGGGAATTATTGTACTTGGAAGTAAAAAATTATATAATTTCACACGCATTTATAAACGCTCTCCAACATTTGAAATGAAACAGTAGGTTTAAGGTGGTTTTTAATAAAACAAAAATAGTGAACATTTTTTTTATTCATAACATTCTGAAAGATTATAATGAATCTATTTTTCTCGTTATGAAGGTCGATTATTATCGACTTTGCGTATTCTTGCAATAACGATGGAAGTGGCTCGTCCTTACATCCGAATCACTGTCGCAAATCATAGTGAGACCTTGTCAATCCTTGCCCTAAGAATTAGAGAACGTTTAAGTGGTCGTGGGTGGGTCTTGGATGTATTTATAGATTCTGAAAACAGCTAAGTAAGTAGCTTTATTGTTTTCTTTCAAGCCAAGTCCCTTTTGTTCCTTCGTCTTTGTCATCTTTTCCTCGGAGGCAAGTTCTTTTTGCGACGAGGAAGTTGCTCCTGCAGCCCAAAGACTTCAGCGTCAATTTGCTGCCTGTTCATTTAGTCCTTAAAGTTTACTAGTTTTGTTACGTTGGTTTTCATATTACTTATGTAAATTTTTTTGTTATATTATGCCACTTTTATTCATTTTTCATTTTAAGTCACTGCCGACGCTCTCTCTCTCTCTCTCTCTCTCTCTCTCTCTCTCTCTCTCTCTCTCTCTCTCTCTCTCGTGGCTTGTAGACTGAACTGGGTTTTTTGCTCTGAAGTTAAATGTTAAGAATTATAATTTTTGCCAGATTTTTTTCCTACAGAGGAGCTTTTGAGTTTTGTGTAGTTCTCTAAATGAATGAAAAGTAATTCAGTCTCTTGCCAGAGAAGAAACTTTCCCATTAGCAAACACCTTATCTTAAAAGTGTTTTCTCTTTCGCTTAGACTTCTATTGGCTAAGTCTCGCCCTCGAAACATATCTTTTGGAAATAGTTTCCAGTATTTGTTTTCTGTCTTGCTTTTTCTCACTCATAAATGGAGTCTTGAAATCGTCTCGCCCTTTGCGTTGAGTCAGTTTAGAAGTCGTTCAGTATGTAGAGGGATTAAAGTAAAACTTTCATGCGTTCTTGCTGATTTTTAATTTTCTGTAAAAGAAAACTATTGTGCCGGCTTTGTCCGTCTGTCCGCACTTTTTCTGTCCGCGCACTTTCTGTTCGCCCTCAGATCTTAAAAACTACTGAGGCTAGAGGGCTGCAAATTGGTATGTTGATCATCCACCCTCCAATCATCAAACATACCAAATTCCAGTCCTCGAGACTCGGTAATTTTTAGTTTGTTTAAGGTTAAAGGTAGCCATAATCGTGCGTCTGGCAACAGTATACAGTAGGACATGCCACCACCGGCTCGTGGTGAAAGTTTCATGGGCCGCGGATCATACAGCATTATATATAGGCCACCGAAAGATAGATCTATTTTCAGTGGCCTTGATTATACGCTGTACAGAAAACTCGATTATGCCGAAGCAACTTAGGCGCATGTTTTACTTGCTTTGAATTATGCTGTAAAAATTAATGTTAACACAGAGAGACACATGTACATATATACTGTAAGTGTATGTGTGTTTGTGAATAACATGCACTACTGTGTATATGATTCACTGAAGAAAAAAAATCTTTTTTCCCCTTCCGTTGCACATTCAAAACAAGTTCTGGTTCCTGTCAGAAAGTCTTTGCTTCCAATCTTTCTTTCATGTTACCCAGTAAACGGATGTTTCGAAAAGAAATATGAGATTATGGAGCTCGAGTCTGGTGGGTGAGAGAATGAATGAGTATTTTTTGGTTTATTTGCTTCATATGTTTCCTTGATTAAATTATTGAAGTTATAGAACGTTTCTCCTGTGTAAAAATGGATCAGAGGAATGCTATTTGTTTAAATGTCATTTAGGTATGAGGCACAAGGTTCAAGCTGCACTGGTGAAATTCCGCTTTTATTATAGAACATAAAGTGAATACATTCTGGCGTTTATCCGCACAAGAGGTGGGGTATGAGTGATCTGAAATTCCCACGAATTAAAAAAAAAAGTTAGCATTTGCATTAAATAGCAAATAATACCAACCCCAGCATTTGCGTGAACACATCATCATCACAACCATTGCCCCTTTGATGTTTACATATTCTCTCTCTCTCTCTCTCTCTCTCTCTCTCTCTCTCTCTCTCTCTCTCTCTCTCTCTCTCTCTCTCTCTCTCAAATATATATATAAAAAAAATATATATATATATATATATATATATATTTACACATAAATTGGATATAAATTTATATATATATATATATATATATATATATATATATATATATATATATATATATATATATATATATATATAAATTAGATATAAATGTATATGAGCCAGTTAAAGTATGAAAAGTTGTATCTTTCACTTTCAAGTTCCTGGAAATTAATGATTGATTTCTATCTGCATTCTGTAGCCAGGTGATGCGTGGAAAGAGGACTGTTCCTTAGAAAAACGAAGGGGAACTCTGGCTAAAGGGAAAAAAGAATAATAAGCTGATAGGGCAAACCCTTTTTTAAGGTACGATTATTTCCCCTTGAACATAGAAAAATGCCCAAATATCGACTAATTGTTTAGGTGGTTAGGTGTGAAATCCAGGTAATAAATATTTTACCGCGGTATTTTCTTTTTATCTGTTCAATATATTCGCTTAAATACGTTTTAGCCTTTTGTTGTTTATGAAGGCGTTTAGATAACTAGATATTTCAGGCTAAGAAATCTCAATCCTTTTCCGTGACAGGAATACATCATCTGAAATAGCGCAGTCCTTGTTCAGTAGGAGAGAACTGCATAACTTCCCAGAAAAAAAAAGTTTTGAAAACTATGCAGTCCTTACTATTGATATAGTGCTCAACATAAGGTGATTATAAAAAAATCATTAGTCTCGTCCTTCAGACAGCGATTCCATGACCTTTCTTTTTTGCTACTCGTTACAATGATGATAATACAGCAACAGAAGACCGCTTTACTTGTTTTGGTGTTTCTCCGTACTCAGTGGTTTGGATTTTAAAATTATCTCTCTCTCTCTCTCTCTCTCTCTCTCTCTCTCTCTCTCTCTCTCTCTCTCTCTCTCTCTCTCTGTACAGTCATTATTACCTTTACGTAGAAGAAAATGGTTTAAAATAGTACATAAAATGGAAAGAAACATTTATTTTTAAGATTCTTCTAAACAATGTCTTGAAGACACAAAACCATATTTGATTTTTAAGATTCCTCTAAGCAATGTTTTAAAGACACAAAACTAACAGGACATCTTTTCCGTCTCCTGGCCATTTGCCATATAGGAATGGATCTTAAAACACGAGGCCCACCCGTTAGACTTCCTAGGAAATGTGGCTCACCGCAGGGTATTATATGCTTATGGATGTGACGGGGTTGCATTGTTATCTAGGGCATACGTACACACATACACGCACACATTAGTTAGTGCTAAAATTTTTATTGTTCTGCCTTTCTGTAAGTCTTCAAGGACCACATTTTGACCAAATACTTAACATTGTCTGTCTGTCTGCCTGGCAGAAGGCTGCTAAGAAAACTTAGTAGCCTTTCGTCAACTCCTCAATGGACCAACTTAACTCCCGCCATATTTCTTCGTCTTGAATACTATCTGTTACCGTCTCTCATCTTGTATGGAAAACCTGAGACACTTCAAAGCAGCTTATCCGGAGTCCGACTTATTGGAGATGTTTTTAGTTGAACCCGAAGAGGCTTATCGGTACTATGTTATCTTTTCCGTTGAGAAGTGTATGGCTCAAAAGCCACTAAAGAATCAATAAGGTATTTGTGATATTTTTACCTCTGTTTTCATGGCAACGAGTTTTAAAACTTTCAGACTTTGTGGTACAAAAATGAGAGAGATGTTTCCAATAGTTATCAAAGTATATATTTAAATCAATGATTTAAATATATACGTGGAAAGGTGCAAAATTGCCTTTTATTCCACTGGGACAGTTATTGAAACTGTGAATATCTCGCTCAAATATCCCGCCACTTCTATGAATTTCTGCTGTGCAATGACGTTCTTGATTGAAAAAGGATGGAAGAAGCCCTTCAGAGTTTAGCTGCATATTCCGTTGCTCTTTTGATCCATTGCCGGTCGTTGTCTCTTGCCTACCGGGACAGGAGTTAATGGTCGCTTCTATTATAGTTCAGCCAGCTTATCTTTTGTAGCCTGTATAACTAAATAAGGAGACATTTCACGTCTCTCTCTCTCTCTCTCTCTCTCTCTCTCTCTCTCTCTGTATGTGTGTGAGATAGATTGAACACTAATTTGGAAACTCGAATGGTATGGGTTCTAAGTTTATATGCAACTCATTTTAAAACGTAAGTGCTATTCTTTACTGCAAGTTCCCAACTGAAGAGCATATCCGATCTGTTTCTTTAGTTAAGAAAAAATTGTGTACATTAAGGAAGTCTTTCAAGGTTTCTGGATATCAGTCTATCCTAAAGAAATGTTTTTATTCTTTATGATGCTTTGAATACTCTTTTATTTATTTTATATTCTCTGTTGCTTTGCAAATATAGAAAGTTAGTGACCTCATACATTCCAGGTGTCATGGTCGCAAAGGTCGAGATTACCACCTGATGAAGGTCTATTCCCCTGATGCCTGGTTCTGTTCCCCTGATGTCTGCATGGACACGAAAGTCTCCCTTGACGGGTGTGACTGGACATGTCAGCGCGATGGGTGGCCACGCATCACGACGGACCTAGTGAGTGCCAGATGTCATCAAGCCAGGCCCAGGCATTCAGAATCAACTCAGCGTCCAAAGTGAGTTACACACACACACACACACACACACACACACACACACACACACACACACACACACACACACACACAGATATTTAAAATCTTCCACGTTCGTAGAAAAAAATAGTGCCTTAGAACCTATGATAGTAAAATAAAAATTATCACTATCTTGCTTATTTGTTGGTGATGTGATGATTTTATTTTTGATACCTTTTCATCGAGGTGAAGCCAGTTAATGGCATTCTCTGGTCTGTCTAGAAATCTCTCTCCGAATATTAAATTCTGTCCAAAATGTAGAATGGTGGATGGCAAAGTAATCTTCTCAGAGATTGGCTGCCGTTCAAATATTGAGCACAGGTGACATTCCATGCAAGGTTCACTGACGAATAAACTCGAAATAACATAGTTAGATCACAGGCACAGACATTATGCGTTGCGCGCACAAGTACACAAATACATACATTTGCGCGCGCGCACACACACACACACGCACACACACATACATGCACATTTGCCTAGGCTATTGATTAAAAAAAAAAAAAACAGAAGGAATGATAAAATAAGTCTTAGGGTTTGGAATGTCTGTAGATTTGGTACAGAAGAAATACAAGTATTCTGGGGTAGGTATTTGTGACGAATGTTATGGATGGTAGGAGGATGCCAGAACAGAGAAGCAAGAGCGTTAGAGGGAGGCTTGTTAAATAACAGGTAAAATGGATGCAAGTGACGCGTAATTTGTGCAAGGTCGACACTGCACGTAAGCTTTCAACGGAGGTATAGGAAGAATGAAGCTACTAATATCGAAAAGTTTTCAGCACAAGTGGTCCATCCTTGATTCAGCGGTTCGAGGATGGAAGTAGCAATGAGGTTTTTTTATTCTCTAAAACTATATCTCATTAGGGTGAACGGCTAAATGGTTAAAAGGAGTATTTATTTACTGCCAGAAAGCTGGGTTTGTGTTTATTCATGTGATCCGAAAATTTTTTTTTATTTAATATTCATGTATTTACGTTTCCCTAAAATTAAGAGGCCTCAAAAATGCTGATGAATTCACTTTTTTAAAACCAGATAGGGAGACTGGAAAGTCTGGCGAAGGAAACTACATGCATATTGCTAGGACATTCGCCATTCGGAGTTTTAGAATGTGCTCATGTTATTCCCAATGTTCATTCTCGTTCTTTTGCCTGCAGCTTTAGCCTCGCGGAAATCTTCGTCGCTTGACCTGGATGGGAATAATTGTGTCAAAACTTGCTCTCTCTCCACTTTTGTTCCTCTCGCTTCACCTCACATGTCGAGATTTATGTCTTCCCTGTTTCGTTTTATCGTATTATTTCCTTCCATCTCTTTCTTTTTCTTCTCATCCCATTTGCTTCCCAAACTACTCGAGATTATCATAAATGACATTATAATTTTTTTTATTCGTTTATCATAAATGACATTATAATTTTTTTTATTCGTCAGATCATCGTGACCTGTTCGCCATTATTTCCTTTTCCTTCGTTTATGTTACCCAAGTGTAAACTTAGTGCGTATTATGGATATTTTTAAGTTGAATGACAAGAGACATGGTGAATGTACCTATACTAAAAATTCGGAGAACCTACTTCTGTATAAGATTTCTGCATAAAAGCGAGAAGTGTCTAGCTTCTGAGACACAGCAAAAGGTATTCCTCAGGTCAGAATAGCATTTAATTTTTATTAATTAGTTTTCAAGAATCGTACATAGCATGATGTGACTGACCATTTATTATTACGTACATTTATACAAGGATGCGTTCATGCATTTGTCTTACATATATACAGTTTATACCTGATAGTCCTCAATAAACACATGTATATTTCCTTATGCTGCCCCAAGCCAGGTGTGGGTTTGTAGTATCTTTGATTTCCTTGTGCAGAAATAAAGCGTTACGGTTCTCTCTGTATTGGTGCATAAATTTTCAGTCTACCTTTACTCCACTCCAGCACACATGCAAGCATGCATAGGATCGCACACAGCTCTCCACTCACAAGAATCTGCAGTCTGTGGAAAAGTGTTGTATTATGATATTAAATTAAATTTATCCCCAATGTAAATTGAAACGTGTTTCCCAAGTCCAGTAGCAGCGTTGGCTTTCCTAATCTTTATCCAAAATTGGAAGTGATTCAAGATTTAATTCATGGACGAATTGCCTCTGAAAGAAAAAATACTTTTTGGATATATGCATCTTTCATATATGTTGCTAATTTCACTATTCAGGAAATGTCTGTTGATGGAGCGAAAACTTCAAATACAACTCGACATTATATGTATTTATACAACGCAAAACTTAGCAATAATATTTGTCCAAAGCAGTTTTCATTTTTGTGCGATGCTTTCTTAGGTGCAGGAATGAAATATCGTGTACTTTTTGGTATATGCATGTAGATTTAAGAAACCTACACAGTTACTTTATTTGGAGGACTTGAGGGGGACATTTTAGATAATAAAATAGATTTGCTCTCTAGCCAAGTGGCAGAGCATAAAGAGCCATATCTTGAAAGAGAGGTTTCATAATCTGGAGAACACAGAATTAAGAATTAAGAAGAGAATTACTAGGCTGAAACCTGCAAAGAAAGGCGCGTAGTCTAACTTTTCGTAAATTTCTGATATGTTGTTGTCGTTGATGAAGCTGGGCTTATGCCAGTGCCAGCTGTTGCTCTGGAAGCAGTCCGTAGATTATATCATACTGTAATTGCGGGACTTGGTGGACTTCTAAATGTTGAATGGCTGTAACGTTTTATTGCCAGAATATAAGATAGATGAATTTGTATGATCTCACTTCATCAAGAAAAAATTAAACTTATGCATGTATAGCATGACACGCCTGATATATATGCTTACTTATGAAACAGATGATATGAAAAATGATCACCAAAGCATTTTGGTTTTAAGTTATTCACAGAACATGAACAACAGAAACGTGAGATTCTCTCCTACTCAAGCTGTAATATAAGGTTTTTATGGTCATATATTTAGCCATTATTGGGTCCTATAGTTCCAGTCATCTGTCCATTGTTTTCAATTATACTTCTGTTTATTACTACAGTACCAATTAACAATGGTGGTGATGATGATGAGAATTTGAAATTTTTCAAAAGCGGTTGTCTGCTTTACTCCGGAAGGTGGATTTTCAATGACGCAATAACAGCCACAGTGACTGTCATTGCTTTATTGTCATAGCCGAGGCTCTCGTAAATCACTACAACCTTCATTCAGTGTTTCCTTTTTTTATTAGAAAGCTTAAGAGAGGGATTTTTGAGATTTTGAGATATCTTGTTATAAGACATGGAAGCATTTGTAAGTAAGTATGGATTTCATGAACGTTCTATAAGAGAATCTTGGCAAGGAATTGTGATGCATTTACGCCATTAATAAAGATGAGTCAATAATTTATTCAACACTTAATGGTGGAATGAGAAACATCCTGTTAGGAGAGGCGAATATCTGCAAACTTAATCTGGTTGCTTTAATGTGATGAGAGGCGGCAACAAGTAAGGGGCTATGGGAGATAACAAACCTATGAATAGGGGAAACAGGAGTTGAACAACGCCTAAGAGAAATGAGGGGGGTGGGGGTGGAAGGGGTTCGAAACCCACAGCCACTATGCCAAGGGAGCGATGGCCTAAATAGAATCGTCAGAAGAGACGACCTTAACTGGACTCGAAGGAACCATATGGCCTCCAAATAGCCCGCCAGGAAGCTACAATTTCCATAGAATGGGACAGGCCACGTGAATTTAGGATAAATGGGATGAATGAAAAATGACAATGAAAGCAACAAAATGAAGGAAGTGATAACATTTATGTGTCCAGCAACGAGATAATTATGAAAGGTATATGTATATTTATAATTAGCAAATTTAAACCAATAAACCATACACATGATGCGTTGTGATTTATTAAGCATATTTACTTGGGCATGAAAAGTAAAATACAAGCCATAAAATACCGTCATTGAAGGGATATCTTCAGAACTGATTTTAAAGTTAAAGAGTGTCAGTGATCAAGGTGCCATACCTAACGTGTGTGTGTGTGTACGAGCTTGCGTGTTTTTATTTCTTTTTAAATATATTGTTTCTTGCGTGTTTCGTGTTACCTAATCTTTAAGTAAGGCTTTGTGCATGGAAAAGTTCAGTTCATTGCTGTAGGCTTAGATCATCGGAAGCACAGAACGCTTTATTCATGGTGACTCATGCCTCTTGCTAGTTTATTTTTGTTCTCTTTTTGCAGTCAGTAGTCCCAAAGCTCTAAAGATAGAACTTGACTGCAAACTAAGGGCATTTCCGCCTCGAACTGCCAGTTGACACTTCAGCATTGCAGTGCTGGTGTGAAACAATAAGAAAATACAAATTCCAAAACTGCACTAAGCGCAGAAGATAAAAATAGTGAAAACTGCTAGCCCTTAAAGCATAGATATCCAATCCGGTTAAGTTCCGTTAACATTTAAAATTTTATTTACTTTCTACATTGCTCAGAACTTCCCTTTTGTAAAATCCTTTCTGGTAACCATCATCGTATTGTGTGTGGAATAGTGTGCCAAATACAAGATAAACATTTGAATTTAAATCTTAGTTTTCTGGTTATTTTACATTTATTATTATTCGTTTTAGTTACAAAATGGCAAACATGCAGGGTCTTCTAAACAAACCCAACTCTCAAAATTTGACTAATGAAGCAGCATGCTTATTCATGCTCTTTTAAGAGTTCGAGACATATGTCATTGAGAGTTGGAAGTTATTAAGAGTGCGCAAACATATATTGAACGCTGTCAAAAGGACTAGTAAACCGAAATATGAATGTCACATTATAAGCGGGAAATCATAAACATTAATGATATAAAGCTCTCGCCAAATTTCCCCTCAGAATGAATATAACACTTGAAAGGTCATCGAAGGATGATTCGTCAAAATAAGATATTTAACATTTCATAAGTGAGCCGAATTGGTGAGCAACATTATTGCACATGAAATGATTTATAGATTTTTTAGGCATACATGCCAAGCACTGGGGCAACTAAGGTCATTCAGAGCTGAAACGGAAATTGACAGTGGAAAAGTTTGAAAGGTGTAACAGGAGCAAAACCTCGCAGTTGCACTGTGAATCAATTGTTAGGAGAGGGTGGACAGTAAAATGGAAGAAAGAAAATATCAACGGAGGTACAGTAAAAGGAATGAAAGAGGTTGCTGCTAGGGGCCGAAGGGACGCTGAAGGGCCGAAGGGACGCTGAAAAGAACCTTAAGTAATGCCTACACTGCACCGCATGAGGTTCACTGACGGCGCTACCTCCCTACGAGGTGCATATGAAATGTACAACCGCAGCATCTGCAAAACGGACAGTGCAAGGCAAGTATTATGTACGTTGTGTCGAGTATGAAACAAAATTCATAAATGTAACACGCTAGCAATAATCCAGCAATGAGAGGTTAAGTCAACGTAAAACTAATTTTATCAAAGATTAATAACTAGCCTAAAATTTCTTATAAGTGGAGTTTACTACCTAAACACAAAACTAAAGTTCACTATATAAATATTGTACTAGTCTCGTTTTAAATCACTAATTGGCTACTATTAGGCAAAAGAAAGAGAATGAAATATTCAGCATAACGATATTAATGACAATGATCAAAGCCATTAGCAAAAATCAGTTTTCCTTAAAAATTCCTATATCGTTTTCTTTAAATGTTTTCTATGAATTACCGAAACTGCCCGTATTTTCCACAAAGCGCTTAGGCACACAACAAGGCAGTGTTGACTCAGTCTTACCTATCCAGTGTTGTGTAACGCAATGGCATTCATTTGAGAGGTCTAATAATACAGACGTGTAACGTTATATATAGACCAGCAATAGAGCATAAACACTGGCGAGACAGTAATAAAGTGAAAACTTGAAATCGTAAAGCACGAAGAGGGGAATGACAGGCCCACCGTTGGCAAAACTAAGCTGTCACTCAACTGTCGTCGCGAACAAATCAAACCAGTTGGTAAGTATCGAGGTTTATTTATCAAACGTAATTTACGTGAAAAGGCATTTCCTTTTGGTTGTTGTTTTATTATTATTATTTTTTGTAATATCTCGTGCACTCACGCAATTAAGTGGAAAGTTTTGGGCCTATGCCCAGGCTGCTGACTGCAACTGCTAAGTTACCGATAGTCTCAGCATTTTACGTGATTTTGGTGATGGCCAAAGCTCTTTTGACCACAGAATTCTTCAGTTGCTATTAGTTCCGTGAAATTTAAATGAGGACCACAGCATTGCATGTGTTGCCCCAGTAGCATACTGTCTTATTTGACTGATTACAAGCACTTTACATGTTAAGATACAGCAATTGGAAATATATATAGGGGAGCCCAGTGGTTTGTTGGCTCGTTTTTGCCTAAAATACAAACACGTTAGAAGTAGCTTACCAGTAGTCATACAAGCATTCTATAAATGCTGTTAAAAGAATGATTTTAAGTCGATAATTGATTGTGAGGCCTAACCCTGAGGATATGAAGTCGTAGTGTGGGCCGCTTCCCAAATTGCGAGGATTCTAACCTGACCAAGGAAGCCGTTACATAATCACATAAAATAATCTAAACAGGAAACGCTATGTTACCCTAATCACATAAAATAATCTAAACAGAGAAAAAGTGCGTGAGGCTACGTTGTATACAGTGGATAAGTCCCATTATTGTGTGTTGTATAATATATTAATTGATTTACTTCTCTCTTGTCTGTGTGTTTGTCTCTCAGAAAGGTCCTCAGATAGTATCTTGCTAGCTCCATGTCACTTTCTTGACCTGCAGCTGACGCAGGTACCTATTCATAAAAGGGTCGACTGGTGGGGGTAGATGAGATTGAACCGCTGGCCTTTTGAATTCCAATCCACTTCTGTGCCACTGACACTGCTTTAACCACACATATTATATGCTTTTGCTGGACTATTTCTTATATCGTTATCTTCTTCAAGTGCCAGCTTTATGTTGCTCACGTCCTCCAAACCAACCAACCCCCTCCTCCCCTCCTTTATCGGTGTTCTCACTTTTCCCCCCCTGCTCACCAGTCCTCTGGACGAACAAGAAATGCTGTTCTTTATTTTTTTTCTTCCAAGAAGAAGATTGAAGTAGCTCATTCTCGGGTAAGTTTGCACTGGGTTGAAGTGAACAACAACTTGCCAACTACTAAGAAAAATGGGATAGATCGAGCAATGGGAAAGGGTGGTGGAGAGGAGGGACTTCTCATGGTGGTGGCGATGGCGTGACGATGATGAAGAAAATGATTAAACTTTATAATTGGGACAACGACAGAGGGCCTTGCTTTATACTTATGGTTAAGACCATGTCCTCATAAAGACAGATAAAAACTTTTGGCTCTTTTTCCCGATGCAGTGTAGAGGTTTTGGAGTTTGCAGTAAGTTAAAAGGACTGAGTCTGACGATTTTTTTATATTTAATTAATTGGCCTCTCTTCAACTTTCTTTTGAACTCGGTTGATTAGTCTTAACCGCTTGAGATGTACATTCATTTATATATGCATACGTACACATATAACACACATAAATACATACAGTACATACATACACACACACACACACACACACACACACATATATATATATATATATATATATATATATATATATATGTGTGTGTGTGTGTGTGTGTGTGTGTATAATGAAAATAATCAAAGTTGCATCAGTTATTGCTACATATCACCGCATGTTATTAACAGGATTTTCAGTGTAAAGAGCTGTTTCTTTTAATGCTACCAACTGTATTCATTTCCATACCAGAAAAGTAGCTACAGCGATAACGTATGTATAAGATATGAGGCTTAAATTTATCTTTTTTTCACAGCAACTGAACTGCAAGGAGCATATACTGAATTAATGTCTGGTAATATGATGTGTTAACGGGATAAATATCACTGATTTAAAAAGTGTCATTATCCAGGATAAGGTCCTTTGTCGATTCCAACGAATGGCCTTTCATATATTTGGGGCTCTGTTGTAAGGACCCTTGTAATTCATAGTCAGGATCTTGCCGTTTGCCGTCTTATTTGGCTGTACGTGTCTTGAATTTATGAAAACACTCGCGCCGAAGCATTTGCATTCATGCTCTCTCCGGAAGCAACAATTGCAGTTCCTGTTACGCTGCTTGATGTTACTGCACGTCGTCCTTTGCTTTCTTTGCTTTTGAATTCAACCGTCAGTACTGCCCCTCTTATTCTGGCTGCCGTTTTTCTTAGCATTTTTCATAATACTTTAGCTATATTTAGCTGCTTCTTCATCTTTCTCCTAATCGGATGTCTATATTTCGTAATTTGTTTCTGTTATATTTGTTGTTGCCTCACCATGTATTAACGTACGGAGTTGGATAATGGTATATATATATATTATATATATATATATATATATATATATATATATATATATATATATATATATATATATATATATTATATATTTTTTTTTCTGTTCCCTTACTTGCTTTGTCTTGTTGGGTGCGGGTGGCTCGACATGATACCTACAAACTTTCAGCAAATATTTTGGAATGAAAGTTGCTATCTCCATGCATCCCCATCAATACTCCCTGGTTATAAGAATCTGTCTGACTGTTTTAAACGACTGATGAATTTTGTATGAACTAGCGACAGTCTGGTATACGAAAGAGAAACTAATCTAGACAACCTACAAGTTGAAGGAGAATGTAACAAAGTGTTAGAACTATTAATTGGAAACCAGTGATGCACATGATATTATGCAAATGTTATATAACAAATTGCTTCCTATGGAATGACATGGTAGCCTTACAATTCATAATTTCCCCATTTAAAAAAAAATTACTCATGCTCTATCCCCTTTCTTATACCCATAAATTTACACGGAGAAAGAGTGAGTGAGTTTGGCGATGCTTGAGGTTTTGTTGTGATAATCCTCGAGTTTCAAGAACACTAAACATTTTGAATCCGTCCTCATTAGCAGAAATTTATTATGTAACCCTGATCTGCATTTTAACGAAGCATTTTAATTGGAGCCCGTGACCAAGTGCCCCATTGTCAGTTGGCAATCGGAAGCAAATTTGCTGTCCATGGAAGTAATTGGCGTCCATCGATGTTCCCAATTGCCACTTTCTTTTTGTGCATTCCCAGTTTTATATAAAACTCGCTTGATCGTTGCTCATGATTTTCTGACTTTTTCTATCGCACGACAATACTAGCATGCCATCATTGGTGATCTGTATTCAGAGCCTTTTAATTAAAGTATGTGTCGCTGTTATTATTTGTTCTTCTACTGTTTTGAAAGTATAAAGTTTGAAATACAGGAATGCTTAGAGGCATTACATGTTGTCGTAGATGTTTAGGAATAGAGGCTAAATGTCTCATACAAATAAGACTTAATATAGAAATTAAGTAAGAATGAAGTAAGCTGACTTAGGGATGGGGTTGGGGAGAAATATAAGGGGAATGAGAATTTAATTGTAATAAAAGTCTGGGAAGAGAAAATCCTGATGGAAATAACTTTAAATAAAAATGATTAAAGGTTGATGGACTACTATGAAGAGATGCTCAGCTTAAATTCATTGTAGAAGGAAAATAAAACTTATCGGTAAAATATTTGAAAATAGTAATTTCAGAGTGTTTGAGGAATTTAGAAGGCTTTAGATTAGTTCAAGAATTGAAAACTGTATCATCCCACTTTTTCCTAAAATAGCATTAGAATGCGTATAACGCATTTCACTGAAGGAATGATTTTTAATGGTAGGCGTATGGAAGCATGAATGCCTGCATATTTTTGAAAATAAATGGCGTTGCACTTAATTTTATCGATTGGAGAAAGCTTTTATATTTTTAAGCACATATTTAAATGTATGGCGCTTTATTTTGTTGTTTTACTGGGTAGGCAGGAGGAAGAATCATGGACGAGATCTACCTTCATTAATAACTGATGCGTGGTTGGATGAACTTGAAGGGTGGAAGAGTAAATGGCTTATTAGAAAATGGTTTTAAAAGGTTGATTGAACGCTTTTCTGATGGAAAATAATTTTATAAAAAAATGTAAAAGTCTCAATGGAAGCCATATTCCACTTTTAGTAGGCAATGTTGATTGACATCGACATCAAATACATTGTCAAATTTGCTTTCCTTTGTGAAATTTGGTGTTACGTTTTTAGGTGGTTTATGTAACATGAATTGTTCATCTGCCTGTATAAGACTCCCCCCCATTCTCTCTCTCTCTCTCTCTCTCTCTCTCTCTCTGTCTCTCTCTCTCTCTCTCTCTCTCTCTTGAAAAAGAAAATTTCTCTAATTTCTCTCTCTCTCTCTCTATATAGTCTCCGCTTGAAAAAGAAAAATTTCTGATAATTTCTGATTTTTTTTTGTATCTTATTCATCTACCATCACCTATCTCTCAACGTTTTTCTTGTTTCTTCGCTGGTGTCGATGTTTGGCTGGTTTCCTTTGAAACTTCCGGCAACCCTTCTCTTTTTAAACCTTTTTTTTTTTTTGTCCCAGTCGTCATAGGTGCAACCCACTCTGTAATCCAGTTTATAGTTCAAGAATGTGTGGATGCTGATTGTCAATAAGTTGTTTTTTTATTATTTTATTTCATCGTCTTTGTGATTATGGAAATTACTTCTTCCCCTTGTGCACCCGCAAAAATTACGGAAACCTAAGGAAGGGTCGAGCAGTCCACATCCTAAGGACATTTACGTACCATCCCGAAAGGCTTATAAGGTATCATCATTCTTCATACGTATGTACTGTAGGGGCTAGTGGTGAGAGATTATTAAACGCACAAAAATGCATGGACGCATATTACGTTTATTACATCCTCATTTTGGGCACTTAGTTTTTGCAGCATTTCATGAAACTAATCATTCTTTCTCGTGGGTGAACATTTGATAAACCACTGACTATTATGGGTTATATGTCACGATTTTATGTTGACAGAATCCGTTCCAGTTCTTAATAAAAACTTTTCTCTCAGTAAGTTAGTCGGTCGCAGTATGTCTGGTCAAGTTAGACACAAAACCTGTCATTGAGGGAGTGATATTTCAAATAACATGATACATACTCGAATTCGTTGTTATAATAACTGTCAAATATTTTAATAATAATGAGAATAAAATATCCATGCGTAGAGTCATTTGTTTATTCGTTTTTCTAGATTGAGAATGTTGCTTATAAGTTTGACCTCGAAAAGATAATTGGATCTCGCTAAAGTGCACCAAAGTGAGTCATCAGGCTAATATAGTGCAGATAAATGTTTCAGTTACACACTTCGCTTATAAAAAGATTGAATTCGACCGATGTGTTCTAAACCCGTTATTGCAACTCAAAAAATTATTGTGCTTATGCAACAAAATAGATTTTCCATTGATGTTGCTAATATTGTACTGTCAAATTATCCTGGGAATATATTAAATTATTCATTGTTATTATAATTATGCCTCGAATTTATACTTGTGCGTGATTATTGCTTCTTTGTCTTCACTTCTGGTCATTGCCTCCCACATTGTTTTTAGTTTGACCTTTTTTCATTATTTGGTAAGAGAATAGATTGTCACTAAGCAGGTTATTTCAAAAGATTTCTACGTGAAATTTTATATCTCTGAACATAACTAGCATAAAGGGAACGGGAACGAATCAGATCATTAAAACTTCGTGACTCCAAACAGTTTTACCCATAAACAAATTTTTTTAATCTGTTTTTATTTCCCTTCACTCCTTCTCTCCTCAAACGATTTCCTAGCAGTTCTAACTCATTTGTTCCATTCACCTTTTCATGTTGTCAGTTCTCGTTCCTGCCGTTTTTAATTCACTGTTTCCTCAGATATGTCGCTTTACAAGACAGACTTCATTTTTAGCATTATGATCGTATAACAACAACTCGTTAGCTGATATATTTTTGTGCCTTGCATGGGTGTCGTCGAATAGTGTAACGTTGCTAACTGGCCTTGTGACGCTCTGAAACCTCAAAGAAGCCTGTTGCTCAGTGATGATTTTGTTTCTGTATCATGTCTCTACAGTTTATCTGTTCTATAAAAAGAATGGAAAGAGAGATCAACATATCAGGTAACACGGTTTTTAAATGGAATTAGGAAGCTGTCAGGGCGTTTATAAAGGCCAAGTGAATGAGAACAGGAATTGTTAAGGCTCTAACCTGTCCCCCTCCTCCCTGAATCCATTGTTTTCGTCGGGCTTTGGTTGGATGTGACGGAAAACGGAAATCCTATTATCTTGAGACCTCCAGATAATTGAAGTTTGCTAACCGTATTCGTCTTTTGCAATGACATGTTCCGTTGCGCGAGGGCATGGAAGAAACTTCATTTGTGAAATTTAATGTACAGGGTCATTTCTCATTTTCGTAGAAGCATGAAATCGAGAAGTGGTTCCTTTACATTTGGCGTCTCTGGTAGATTAATTCACACATAAAAAAAGATGTATTCAATCAATGTAGAATTTTCTGGAGATTACCCATGTTTAAACATTAATTATTCTCTTTATAACGGTTTTTGATATCAAGTTAAGGTTTACAGTTAGTCGCTCTAAATTACAGTAGTCCCTCGATTGCTGAGATGTATTTAATTATGAATAGTCGCCCTATCAATTTAGAGTTTTTCCTGTGTCTAGTATTTGACTTTGTATTTTTGTGACGGACAATATTAATTGGTTTCCATTTGAATGGAGTAGATTTCATTGATAAAAATATGAGTTATCTAACAGCACGAAACTGTTAATTATCCTTTAATTGAAAATTCTCAGGACCATAAACTCCACATTAGAATTTTTTTTAATATATATCGGTTCATTTATATGAAATTAATGGGAAAGTCGCGTTAGTCCCGATCCAGGGATTGTTTTTATTGCTGGTATTTGAACCTAAACCGAGAATGGCGCATAATTAAAAATTTTGTAATCATTCATTTAATGCCACGAATTTAAAATTTAGTTCATATATTTTGATTTTATAGTTATTTTCAGCATTCAGAATTTATGTGTGACTGTATCAAAGAGATTTCCATATATATATATATATATATATATATATATATATATATATATATATATATATATATATATATATATATATGTGTGTGTGTGTGTGTGTGTGTGTATGTGTGTGTGTTTGTGTGTGTGCGTGAGTGTATATGTGTGTATATATGTATGTGTATGTATACTTACGTGAACGGGGAAAATGACTTTACTCGATAAATAAATCTCACATAGTTTAAGCGCGATGGTGTTTGACCTCTGTGGAATGCATTATGTTTTATGTGCGTCATGAAATGTTTTGTGTATTCAAATCCAAGTAAACTCTCTAGTATGCGATGCACATAAATTTGGTCATTTGATGTTCATGATTACATATAACATAAAGACGTTTCAAAAATCAGATGAAAAGTAGGGTCACAGAACGTTAATTAATAACATATACTTTTTGTCAAAGAAAACATTAAAAGGTAGGCATTTTACGTTATTGTAAACGGTCATTAAAAACAAGCTCAGAATTTCTCTTTACCTCTGATTATGTATTCTCTATCAATGATTTCTTTTAGCAGAGCATTTTCTATCTGAGTGGCCATCTAATGTGTTCGAGCGCTGCCCATAATTTAAAATTTAAGAAATTTGAAGAGGATTTTCCAGAAAGAAAATTTTTTTTCGTTCTCATGTATTTCAGTGTATCTTGTAATTAGTTGCTATCATTCAAAGGTTTTTAACTAGGTTTTGTCATTTTGGGGTTGGGGGGAGGATGGGAAGAGAAAATCCTATACTGAATTGTTTGTTTTCCAGCTGGTATGGTGTAAATTTTCAATTTTGTATGAAATTTTGTAAAATTTTTTACAGCAAGAGTTGAAGGGGAATTTTATTATCAGGTAATATTAGTTCTTCACAGTGTTTAGTGGAACAGAGGTTCATAGAATTTGGTTTCGATGAATGATCATTTTGCATTACTGATTTTCTTTTGACCATTTAGGATGAATCTTTTCTGTGGTTCTTTGGTTTCTAATGAAAGTTATTATTAGTATGTTTGTCGATGATGTTACTGAAATTTTATATAAGGAAATATGTATAGTTTTTTTTACCCTATTAATAGTCATTGCAAGTGCCTTATTAATTTTCAGTGCTTAAAAATTATAGAAAGAGAGAATTCGGGAAAATTTATTTGAGGCAACTTAGGGGAAAATGATTTTTTCCTGGTCTGCCGTAACAGTCGTTAAAAGGAGTTAGGGACTGGAAAGTTTGTAAAAGATTTGGAAAGTTAGCAGTAAACTCTGGCCGAGCAATGATAAAGATTTTGCAACCCCGTTCTGAGCAGTAACGACCGAGGGGTCAGTGCGAAATCTAGAGGTGAGCAGAACAAAAAACCAAGAAAAAGTAAGGTGGAAAAAGGCAAATAAAACTCGTTCTTTAATGAGTCATGCCATCTATGGTGATGCAATTTATTTCCTTTTTCTTATAATATATTGCACTGACACTTGACATATTTTCCACAGCTATTTATATTTTAGATATCTTATTTTTCATTAGTTTCTTATAGAACCTAGTCAGTAGATTAAACGTATCTATATACAGTATTTTATGTAATTGAAATGAAAGTGTTGACTTGGAAGCTTATGTAATGGCAAACAAGTAAAAAATTCACCGAAGTTTCTTAGGTGCAATCGAGTTTTCTGTACAGCTGCTATAGCGTATAATCAAGGCCACCGAAAATAGATCTATCTTTCGGTGGTCTCTGTATAATGCTGTATGAGCCGCGACCCATGAAACTCTAACCACTGCCCGGTGATGGCATCCTATATCGTTGCCAGAAGCACCATTATGGCTAACTTTAATCTTAAATAAAATAAAAACTACAGAGGCTAGAGGGCTGCAGTGTGGTATGTTTGATGATTGGAGGGTTGATGATCAACATACTAATTTGCAGCCCTTTTAGCCTCAATAGTTATTAAGCTCTGAGGACATAAAAGTGCAGACAGAAAAAAGTGCGGACGGACAGACAAAGCCGGCACAATAGTTTTCTTTTATAGAAAACTAAAACGCTAGTTATTAGTCATGTGATGTGCCTAATTGATCAGCCTTTATATTATCGTTAATCAAATTTATCGTTGCGTCTTTTTATTCCTCTTTCCTTTGACATTCAGAATTTTTCCTCTTGTTATTTTAATAAGTTGATCTGGATACAGAAACAGCTGGTGCTGTAATTCAATTACCTTCCAGTCAAAATAATAATAAAAAAAAACCTTAGCCATTTTTCCCGCTTCTTAAAACTAAGAAAAATGTTATTATTATTATTATTATTATTATTATTATTATTATTATTATTATTATTATTATTATTATTATTATTATTATTATTATCTCTTCTGCGCACAGAATAGCTTGCTTCATAAAACTGGTGAAGACATAGACGGCGGCAGCTCGATACACGTTGACGGTTTTATATACCTTTTTTGTGAGGTGGTAAATGTATGTGTACTGACAGGAATCTGTTGTACAAAGGAAGTTTGCCATTTGTTGCTGAGAGCAAGTATAAAATTAGAAATTCGATGCCATTAAAGGGCCAGATAATATTTTTACCAGGTTATTGCATTCTCTATGTCCATATATCTACCTAAGGATAACGTAAATAAGTTAGGAGGTGTAACGTCATTGCTTTTATGCTAATTGATAGCGAGGGTTGCTTCCTAAACGTTCTTAAAAATTAAATTTTATATATAATTATATAATATAATATATATATATATATATATATATATATATATATATATATATATATATATATATATATATATATATATATATATATATATATATATATATATATATATATATATATATATATATATATATATATATATATATATATATATATATATATATAGAGAGAGAGAGAGAGAGAGAGAGAGAGAGAGAGAGAGAGAGAGAGAGAGAGAGAGAGAGAGAGAGGGAAGAGATAGGTTGAGAAACCGAACAAAACATAAAGGATGAGAATGATCAGTTCTATAAATACTATTCTCACGCTGTCTGTAAAGCACCTAGTAGTCTTCATTTTTCATCTTTAATTAATGAAAGAATCCTTCGTATTAAAAGTATACTTTGAGCATTATCTTTCCATACAGCTATAAATCTTGAGCCTTGTGAACACATTTAATAAATTTTTCAGGAATTATGAGTATTTGTGCCGTGCTAGGCATTTCATTGCCAAATTTAATCTTATTATCCTTTTATGCTCATTAAGTTGCAGACACATATGAGTTTGAATTTCTGTCTTTGTTAGATGCCATATATATATTTGAGGAATTTGTTCTGAAGTTTGGGTGAGAAGCAAAGCTATGCCAAGCCAAGCACTCTGCTAACCAAGCAAAGCCAAGAAAAGCGCTCAGCTAAACGAAGGAAATCACTCGCCTAGCTAAGCCAAGCCAAACCAAGCACTCTGCTGGCTAAGCCAAGCCAAACCAAGCACTCTGCTGGCTAAGCCAAGCCAAACCAAACAATCTGCTTGCCAAACCTGCCCAAACACTATTATTCAAGCCAAACCAAGCCTTCTGCTAACCAAGTCAAGCCCTGTGCTAATCAATCCAAGTCAAGACAAACAATCTTCAAGTCAAGTTAAGTACTCTACTAGTCAAGCCAAGCCACACCGACCAATCAGCAAGCCATGCCAACCAGTCAGCAAGCCAAGCCAAGCCTTGCCTACCAATCAGCAATCCAAGCTAAACTGCCAGCTAAGAAAGCCAAGGAAAGCGTAAAATTGGCCAAACTGCCAGCTAACCAAACCAAAGAAAGTACCCTGCTGGTTAAGCCAAACCAAGCACTCCGCTAGCCAGGCCAAGGTAAACACTGCTGGCCAAGCCAAGCCAAACCAAAGCAAGCCAACCACTCTGCTAGCCAGGCCAAGCCAAAAACACTGCTAGCCAAGCCAAGCCAAGCCATACTGAGCACTCTGCTAGCCAAGCCAAGTCAAGCCAATCACTCTGCTAGCAAAGCAAAACTAAGTACTCTGCTAACCAAGGGAGGCCAAGCCAAATCAAGCCAAATGCTTTGAAAGTCAAACCAAGCACACTATCAGCCAAGCCAAGCTAAGCCAAACCATGCCAAGCACTCTGCTAGGCAAGCCAAGACAAGCACTCTGCTAACCAAGCCAAACCAAGTCAAGCCAATCAAAGTCAAACATTCTGCAAACCAAGCCAACCACAATGTCAGCTAAGCCAAGCAAAGCCAAGTCATACCAAACAAACTGTTTATCAAGCCAAGCCAAGCCAAGCACACTGTGAGTCAATCCAAACCAAGCCAAATCAAGCCAAATGCTCTGCAAGCCAAGCCATGCACACTGTCAACCAAATCAAGCTAAGCCAAACCATGTCAAGCACGTTGTTAGGCTGGATATTCACGATCAGGTCTCCTGTCAGTTCATCGAATCGGGCGTTAAAACTTATGTGTAGACGGCAGTTTATGGGCAGAGACAGTCCACTCACTAGAACGGGTGAAATGATGGAATTACCTAAAGTCCTTCCGGCCGACTGACAGGTAATTGCATGTGTAGACAGGTAAACAAGTATTTTATGACAGTTCCCTATTGGATTTCGCCTGGGAAGGATCTCAGCCGCTCGAACCAGAATATGAATAAACTATGTATAGGACTACTTTATTTCGTTGTTAGATCCTGCAGCGCTATTGGTTGACCATTGTGATTCCAAATCATATAATAAAAAATATATTTCCATGTGATGCAAACAATTTGGTATAGGCCTAGGGCAGTGTCCTGCCTGCCATTTTATGAAAGGTGTTACTAGTGAAAGTAGGCTTCACAGTGCATTTCATAATAACTGAACCAACCCCCAGTTCTGATTTAAACTTATTCATGCATATTGTATGAGAATGGACATCTCTCTTTAATAGGCAATATTGAGACATACTCTTTTACGCCTTTTTGCTCTTTCCTATTATTAGGAGAATTGCCGCAGCAGCTAATCTGTATAGCTCCACCTCTTCAAAAGCCAGTGGGTTTCCATTGGTGCCATGTAGTATTGCCACGACGAAGGCAAGGGGAGAACTGAAGGCGATGACCTTGGGGACACTCATCCGTCTAACAGTCGCAGGTGAACTGACAGGTAAACCTGAGCGTGAATACCCGGCCTTAGTCAAGCCAAACACTTTACAAGCCAAGCAAACCACAGTGTCAGCCAAAACAAGCCATGCCAAGCACAATGTTAGTCAAGCCAGACCTGGCCAAATCAAGCCAAACACTCAGAAAGCTAGGCCAAGCAGACTGCCAGCCAAGCCAAGCCAAGGCCAGCACACTTTTAGTCAAGCCAAGCCAAGCCAAAAGTATGGAGGAGAATTAATTTGCCGTGCAGCACCGGAAATTCTTTTCTCATTTTTATGCCGACATAGCACTTGCCCAAAGTGTGGTAAGGTGGGAAAGGGAGTAACAGTCCTGTTGTGGACGCTGCCAAATAATGGCGTCAGTTAAGCAGTGGCTTTTCCTTCCCTTTTCTAAGATCTCTCCGTTCTAGGTAAACTCCCTCTGGGCCAGAGAGAGAGAGAGAGAGAGAGAGAGAGAGAGAGAGAGAGAGCTATATCACTATCACTTCTCAACACCCTCAACTACGTGCATAGCTTATACGGAGCCGTGATTTGCGTGTTGAAAGCAATCCCCCTTCCTCTCTCACTCTCTCTCTCTCTCTTTCTCGGGACCAGAGGAAATTGACCTAGAACGGAGAGATCTCAGAAAATGGAGGGGAAAGCCACTCTCTCATACTCACACACATTTATGTTGTGGTCATTGTTACACACCCCCCCCCCCCTCAACAATTTGCATTCTTCATAGCATATAAATCATCAGTGTCTATTCTTCCATTATGACTTCGATAGTTGGGTTGCGAGGAAAAATAAATATATTTTATCAGCGATTGTCTCTTTCCACATCGTACTTATTTTCATTAGCTCCTGTGTGGTGCAATATCAATAGACAGGAGTGTACCAATTCTGAATTACTGCGCTACCATAAATTTTTTTGCTGTTTAATCATACACATCGGAGACAGTTGTATTCTTTTTAAAGTTTATTTGTCTTCACTGTCGTCTGGATATTTCCTTAAAGGCCCATTTAGTCCCCTGTATTATAAGGTAGTCTAGAGCGAGATCTTGTTCTAAAGATTTCTGTTCTTGACGAGTCATCTTTGCTGACGGGTGTCCTACATTTTTCACTTTTTTTTCCCCTCTGATTTCAGGTTATTATATTTTAACTTTTCATCATATGTGAAGCACACTTGAGCTTTATTCTTTTACGTTCGTCAAGATTTCACACGTTTTGTAACGCTAATATGATCGTTTTAATTGTTTTCCTGCTTAAAGATCTTTTTTTGTCTAAATCTTGTGGCTGTTTAGAGATTTATTTCCCATTTCGTTTTGCATTTAGAAAAAGTTATTTTTAAAAAGTTCACCAGACACTGACCTACAAACCGAGGATTTTGCCGCGGGGTAGCGGTATTTTTTGTCGCCATGTCTTTGATATCCAGATGCGACACAGTACAACGATCCAAGACTCTGAGTCTAGATGTTGGTCAGTGGATTATCTGGAGAGAGAGAGAGAGAGAGAGAGAGAGAGAGAGAGAGAGAGAGAGAGAGAGAGAGAGATTAGTACCACGTTTGAAGCTTCAGAAGGAATATTCGATATTATACGAGGTTGGAAGGAAGAGATGAAAAGAATAGGGCATAGAGATAAAACAAAATGTTGAGACAATGAAAGGTCGGAGAAACAATAGGTGTAAATTGCTGTAGAGGTTTGCATTCATACTTTCTTAAACAAGAAAGCTTAAAAGCGAAGAACAGTTAAGGTCATACTATTGTAGAATCTCTCTCTCTCTCTCTTTGTCTCAAAAAAAAAAAAATAGTCGAGAGTAAGAAAAAAAAAAAGGATTAAAAAGAGGTAAAATCTCAGGAGACCTGGAATGATGTCTGGGAGAGTGGGAAGGAGATATTAGGGTAAATGGGAAATGCAGGATGCCTTCCAGGCGAAATAGGGCCACAGGAAAATGTTAAGGAAGAGGGGAAAATGGCTGAAGATGAAATGATGCAATCATGTAAGTGAGGAGCTTTTCGAGTAATTTAGTGGTCTGGAAGAAGAAATACAGAATTCTCTGCAGATTTTAAAATAGGAAGTAGATTAATTACTAAGGGGTATATCGAAGACGATGAAAATGTGTCATGAATGAGCATTACATTAGAAAGAAAAAGAAGATAAAACTTGGTAGCATTATCAGACTGCGAAATCGTTTCTAAACTAAAGGAATTGTTTCGATTGCCAAGCAGGAGATGGTTTTCTGAGTGAAAGCTTGATATTGATGTCTCCCAACATCTCCCAGAGGATGTCTTTTGATGAGATTGCTTTGGAAGTGTTTCTGAGTGACCGTTCATTTGAAGAAGAGTATTTTATTTGAAGAAGAGTATTTTTCATTTGAAAGTTATTGTTTTGTTTTTTGTGATTTAACACTTAATTGTTGTAACATAATTTTGCGGTGAAGAGAAAACTGAATTTTTTCTTTTTATTTTGCTATAAATATTTGAAATAACTTTTCAGAAAGCAGATTTGAATATTATAAACAATGTTTATTAAAGAAAACTGCATAGTTCTTGTATGTTTTGTTTACAAAACTTTGTGACTGCTGTCAAGAAAGGAGGCTAGTTATCTGGGTTTCATCAGAACGGTTGTATGACAATGGAAGCCGTATGTTTTAGAATGGATGTATTGTTTCATGCGCTTCCCATTTTATTTTGTTTCATGGAATATTTCAGCTGAGTTATGTATCTCTCTGATGAATTTTTGGAACAGTTTGGTGCTCTGAATACTGGACTTTTGTAACTAATCGCAATGAAAACTTGATATATGTATAAAAATGAATTTAAGTTTTTCCCGAAAGTATTTTTTGTATATGGATTATGCTGCCGTTCTTATATATAAAAATCTCTTTTCTCTGAGTTTGTAAATTGAACTTTTTGTTACAGTTCTTCAGTTTAACTGTTCCTCAATTCAGTTATAAATGGAAACTGGTACCTCTCTAGAGTAGTCGAGGCCTCCGTTTCGAAACTATGAATTTAAAAACCCATTTCTGAAAGCTTTCGAAATAATAATGTCCAGATTGCCCAGATTCATATAATATCGTTTCTGTGAAGCTTGAAATTAGTTTATCATTTTCACTGCTTGATTATAAATTTTCTTAGAATTAATATCTTTCTAACATTGCACTTCGAGGACGAATAAAACTTAAAATTTTGTACGTCTCAATGAATATCATGAAGATTATTAGAAATAAAGAATGAAAAAAAAATTAATTGCTTTTCTTTCACAGGAGTAAAGAGAGTTTTAAGTTTACATTTAAATATAGCTGCGAGAAGCATGTGTATATTGGCTTAGGGAAATGGTTATATCATATTGTTGAAGAACTGAATTCTTTAGTCAGAGTAAAAAGAATTGGATCACTAACTGTTACCGACCTTGTCATCGTTCTTTTGAGTTGTATCTTATGGCAGAAACCAGCTTTGTATTTTTTGCTTAATCTCTTACTCATTTTTTGAATAAATGAACTTATTGATAAGTAGTAGGGACGAAAATTTGTTAAATTACAAAAAAAATAATGTTGAAGGTGACAAAAAATATATTACTGAATGATAGTGAACTTGATTAGCAAGCAGGAAAAAATATAGATAAAGTGTATTTGTGTGATATCAAGATCTGATAAACTTCTGATATTCATATGATAAAGGCGTGTGGATAACACACGAGTCACAGGAAAAACTAGGACTCGTGAGATAGTGAAAAGTGTACAGTGGAAAGTAATATTCATGGAGTACTTGTTTGTGAATGATTGTAGTGTAGAATAACATATTTGCGAATGATTTGAATCGGGAGCGATTTGTGTGGTTTATACGTGAGGGTTTCCATGCTGATGACGTTCTTTCGTTGTTCTTTCGCGCATTATGACGAGGCTTTAGCAAATGTGAATATGAGGTGCCATCCTCGATTCAGAATAGATATGAAAAATGTCTACTGTTCGTTTCTATTGAAAAGGTACTTTTATACTGAAATTACATTTTGATCGACCACTTCCGAATAAATCTTTTAGGAAACCATATTTTTATTATTATTTGGGTAAAATGAAGCAGAGTCTGACTCATTTCATTTATTTGTCATATATGGTAGTGCTAATCATGTACAATTCCAGTGGAGAGGGAAACCTTTTTTCTCTTAAAAAACTAAATTGCTTCATTCTGTTTATTAATACACCACATCCTTTATCTTGCGGAGCATTGTTAATGGCATTAATTCACTTTCATGAGTTTGACTTGAGCAAATAGAGCTTGCATCTGTTGGCCTTGGATGATGAGGCTGTAACAGGAGTCCGTTTACCCTTAGTCATTGCTTAGTGAACTGAAGCCTGAGGAACGACAACGAGGAATTGTTGATGCCGCTGTTGGTAGTGATGGTGAATGATGTGGTTGGAATAAGCGAAAGAGTTTACTTAATCGTTAGCATTCTCTCTCTCTTCCCATATGTCATATCGTCCGTCCACCAAGAGTGAAAGAAGATGATGATAATAATGTTTTGAATAGCGACCAACCGGGTGAAGGCCCACTGTTCTCAAGACTATAATATAACTCACTTTCCTCGATGCTTTCTCCTGTTTTTCTCCTTTACTTCTTTTCCCTCTTACCCCGCCTCCCCGCAAATATCTCCTCACTTGGCTGTAAGTCTTACGAAGCTTGGCCGTGAACATGAACATTTGCCTGGTGCAGTCTTCCTTTGCTTCCTGACACAGACACTCTGTAATTGCTTCATAACTCTGAGTAACTAGATCGTTAGGACGCTCGAATACCCTCGAACAAGAAAGGGAACTGCCATTTGCGGCTACCTAAGGATAGTTAGGAGCCTTTCCAAATGGGTACGTTTGTTTTTTATACTGTGTAGTTTCGCCCAGTTGCAAAATATATGTCATCATAATAGCTATTTCACGTTTCGTAAATAACTCTCTCTCTCTCTCTCTCTCTCTCTCTCTCTCTCTCTCTCTCTCTCTCTCTCTCTTTCCAGTTTGTTCATCTAGTCTTTCCTTCCTCTGTTACCTAAATGCTGCTAAGATTCAGCGACCTTTTTGTACTGGTGCGGAGTGATCGAGAGAGGTCATACTGAGGCCACTAGAATACAGATCGGTTGATCCCAGTGGCGGGCACTGGACAGCGGGGTTTTAGATCTGGAAGAAGCAATAACAGCCAGCACAAAGGTCAAAGGGAAATAGGTCTTATAGTTAAGACTAAGGGTCAGCCTAGCAGCCCAATTACTATCCTGACTGGTCCTTGTGCCCTAACAGCTTTCTGTCCCCCAACATCGTATGATATTGGGGTTAGGACGCTTAATATATCTGTCCCCTGTTTAAAGAAAATGGGAGTGGGGTCTTCTTCAGATTTGCAACCATGAAATTTGATTTCACATGCAATGTGCAAATAAAAAAGTGTGCCTACAACGGACTGGATTGGCTGATAAAATTATTTTACATTAGCAAATACTGAAAACTCCGGCTGTCCTTTAAGAAGATTCTTGCGTTCACTCCCAATTTTTGACGGGCATGAAGGCCTTGGCTTTTTATTGCATCTGTAATGGAAACCACTTAAAAGATTTGGCCCCGACACATGGCGACTAGTCAGTTAGCTTCCCCAAATGAGTCTTTGATTCTGCAATGCAGCTAACTAATTGACATACCTAACTGCTAGGAAGGGATACTAGTTTTACTTACTTACTACAGCAGAGCCTAACACAAGACAACTGCATCTCCAGACTTATACTAGCTGCCTCTGACGACAAGGGAACTCTATTCCTAGGCAAAGGGCACATGGAAAACTGTTTTGTTTGCATGGTCTACTATCCTACTGCCATGGCACTGAATTAAATGACACTGACCTACCTAAATGTAATTATGTACGGATTACACAATTCTTTACGGAATATCACACGCAATATTTTCGGGCATGAGCAACCTGGGGTTTTAATTATGTTAAGTGGTCAGGTGTGCACCAGCTTGAGTATTGGACAGTTTTATCATGAGTTTATTACAGGTTAGTACTACAAGATTGCCTAGGGTGTTAGGTGTTAGTCTACTTGGGCAGAGATCATGCAAGCTACCTCCTCTGGGCAGGTACCAGGATCACTGAGATGGAAACGGCATTGTGCCAATGGGACACGAGTGCCAAGGAGAGCTTGTGGCTTTTATGGGTTAATTGGATCTCTTCCGCCCTTCTTCTTCCTCTTCGGGTTCCTCCAAGGTCTGGCTACTCCATTCCTAGGAGGTGACGAGGGCATCGACTCTAGGGAAAGGCCAGAAGGGCCGTCAGGAGCAGAATCAGAGGTAGCCCTAGGAGCTACGGGAGGCTCCCTACTTTGGCTGCTGCGACAACTGTTGTAAGGGTAAAAACAGTTTCTGCATCCTGGCCGGACAGTTCCTGGTTGACCAGAGAAGGTGTAGCATTAAGGTCTGCCAGAGGTTCATCCTCGGCAGACAAAGGTGATGGTGAAGAAGAATCAGCGGCTATGGGAGGCTCACAATTGGCAATGATCAATGCTGTGAGGGTTGGAGGATTTCCCGTAGGAGGACCCGTGACATGATTTGGAGCTGGCACTGGCACTAACTCGGGCACAGAGGTTGAGGTTAGTGGAGGCTCAGTGTCCGATGTAGATGGAGCTTGGCACTGCTTAGGGCTCTCAAGTAGCACTGGCAGAGATTTGGAGTCAGGCGTGCCTGACAAGGGACCTGGGGATGCAAAACCCCTCGGTGTACCTGAGGTAGCTTGAGACAGAGATTCCTGTCTCAGGTGGAGGGCAGAACCTCTTGAAATTGTTTTGTTTGTGATGCCCGCTGCATTTTGCTTGCTAGGGCACCCCTACCAATTTGTGGAGTGCCCTGTTACATTACAGGTCTTCCAGTGGTACTTGGTTCTGGCAGTTTCCCTTCGCTGTGAGGGAGGAAACTTTTGGTGGCCATTCTGTTGTGAGGAATGAGGGCTGGGCTGGTAGTTGCACGGAGAGTGCCCCTTCCATCGACCACTTTGGTGAGTGGAAGGTAGGGCTGACGGTGGCACGCATGTCATGGTGATGGTGTCCCAGTCAGGTGGTTTTGAGTTAATGGCTCCTTAGTGGAGATAGCTAGGCAACAGAGTGGCGCTGGGGAAGGACATCCCTAGAGGAGGTCTCGTCCCAACAGTAATTCGACTCTGTTGATGTTGATCACCACACCAGTGCGGTGAGGTTGCATGCTCCAAGAGGTTGTCACTTGATGCTCGGCCGTGGGAATGGTCTTAGTCTTCTCCTCTATCTAAGTCATCGTCCACCTGGTCTTTTCGTCTAAGGTGGCACTGGCTGGCACTCGGGCCCGGTCAATCAGGCAAATATCTGAGCCAGTTTCTACTGTAACCGGCAGGTTCACTGGTAGGCTAGAGCCATCTAGGGGTGCCACTGAGACGGACTGAGTCTACATCCACTCAGGGTGAGACATATCTGGTGGCACAGCCGCAGAGGTCATGGCACTGATCAGGTTTACTTGCTAGGTAGTGGGGATATGTTTTGTGCAACCCGGATATCCGGCAGTATAGTGCCCTGCAGTTCCACACTCTCGGCAGAGGCCCCTTGAATGGGCTGATTTCCCTGTGGTGACTATCGGAGGAGAAGATTGAGTGGTTGTGGATGGAGAGGAGTAATTGGAGTCCTTTTGAGGGCACTGCTGGTTAACTCCTTTCTTAATGCTGCATTCCAATTTGGGGAGGGGGGCAACTCTCTTGCAGAAGTGCATGTGGGTGGCTTGCCATGATGTCTGTTCTTTGAGCAAGTTGATCCCGAGAGATGACCAGGTGGCAGTGTGCGCTGGTGAGATGTGCTGTGAGACTGGTTAAAGGCCTCCCAGTCGTTGGCCATACGACAAGCTTCTGTGAGTGTTTTAGGTTGCTTGTCATTGACGTGCACACCAAGTGGTCCAGGAACACACTGGAAGAGACCCTACAGCATGATGTGGTTGAACAGGCCCTGGAACTCTGTGCATGCCATGGCGTTGAGCCAGCGTTGTCCTAATTGGGTCTTATGATAGGCCCATTCAGCCCAGGTCCAACCAACTTCCTTGGCGAGACCTCTAAAACTCTGTCTCCATCTCTCTGGGGTGGTTTCATATGCTTTGATGATCACTCAGTCGACATCTACCATGTTCCTTCTCGTATCCGTGTCCAGCGAGCGGATGGTGGGTTTGGCTGGCTTTGCCGTCCATGTGCTTGGCATGCAGTGTTGCCCCCTCCGTCTCGGTGATGAAGTAGTTCTCAAAAGGGCTTCTACTTCCTCCAACCACGCCCCTGGCTCACCCTCCATCCATTCAGGAATTAAAGCATTAATGCTAGATATTGGAGCATTAGGCAGAGCAGGTGTGGGGTTGGAGGCTTGTTGGGCAGCAAGAGCTTTGGCACTTTCCTTTCGAGCCTTCTCCAGCATGAGCTCCTTGTCCTTGAGAGTTAGCTCACTCTCCTTGAGAGTGAGGTCTCTTGTTGCCTTAGCTTCTTCATACTTCCTCCAATCTTCTCTTTCTGCTCTCTCTTGCTGGAGCATGTCATGCAGCTGTTCTTTCACCCACTGGGTGAGTTCCTGTCTTGTGTAACCTGCAACCTTTCCCATGTTCATGAGGGCTTGGCACTGTTCTAATGACATGGTTCAAGTCTTTTAGGACGTCTATGGGAAATGGTATGACAGTGGGGAAGCATCCTGTAACTCGGTGGCACTTTGTTGCAATGGCACCTTCTCAATAAGGTGGCACTGTGGCTGAGTGTGCCGTGGAGAGGTCACACTGAGGAAGCGATCCTGAAGGAGTAATGATCCTTATGGGCAGATATGCTGGCATTGTGGAGCGATCCTGAAGGAGTAATGATATTTATGGGTGGATACACTGATGAAGTGGCGTGATCCAGAAGGAGCAAAAGGTCCTTATGTGCGGATACACTCGTGGCACTCTGTATCTCAGGTGCAGGTGCAGTGGCTTATGATGTGAAGACCATGTCTTAGTGGCACTAGGGTGCCGACGTGTTCCGGGGAACAACACTAAGGCAGCACAACCAAATTGCATTGAAGGAAATGGCACTCTGCCAGAAGCAGAGCATGAGCAATGAGTAAAAGGGACAGTTAATA
The DNA here is from genome assembly GCF_040412425.1 of Macrobrachium rosenbergii. NCBI lineage: Eukaryota > Metazoa > Arthropoda > Malacostraca > Decapoda > Palaemonidae > Macrobrachium > Macrobrachium rosenbergii. The sequence goes on along the minus strand of NC_089752.1, from coordinate 45,938,152 downwards.
CTAAATGGCTGTACGTTCTTTCTTCGAAATGCTTGAGAGCTCCCTCCGTTGGCTGAAGCACTTAATATGAAAATAGATATTCGAAACAATTAAAATGAACACGGGAACGTGTTCATTTTACAAATTCGTGCACTACTGTATATGTGAATGAATAAAAAGGAAGAATTGATTGGGGATCTAAAAGGATCAAAGTTTTGGGTATAAATAAAAAAAAAGAGTATTGCTCTTGGCTTTATGAATTAATGGGTTTATTCTCCAATACTCGCTTATTATTATTACTATGCCCTTATTAGCTTTCTTGGGTGATGATGTAACAATATTAGAGCTCTCTCTCTCTCTCTCTCTCTCTCTCTCTCTCTCTCTGAGAGCATATTTGTATTGGAAGGTACTCGTTGTGTTATTTAATTCACTCAAATTCATTCTTTTAATAATTTACTTTGAAAAATTATGCTAAGTTACTTTTTAAAATGTACTTTTGGAATTTATGTAATTTAATACCTACCTCCCGTCATGACAAGTTATATGGTGGAAAGGGTTTTCAAATTAATATCAAAATATTTCGTTAGGTTTTACATTAGGGTTTTACATTAGGTGAAAAGAAATGGAATTTCGCTCGGCGAACGAACAATGAGAAGTGGAACGGGGTGTGCAGGGGAGACAGGTCTGTTGGCTGTTGGTGATGTCAGGCACTTCATACACAATACTCAATCAGTAATTTACACTTTAAGGAAAAGAACACTAAAATTTTCTGATCGAATGATTGGTACCAATGGGCATGGTCGAATTATTTCACTTAAAACATTGATAATGCCTTTACTTTATTTAAAACATTAACATAAAATCTGAACTGGGTCTGGCAGTCTTAGAATTGTGAGAGTTAGACAACGGAATGTGCATGCACTGAACGCTAGGAGCTGTGACATGGTATTTTAACAAACACAAATTTTCAAATTCACTGTCAAGGGAATTGTACACTTCCTCTCCCATAACTGTTTTCGAACAACACACTTAGCTAACTGTTCACGCCTCACAATTAATAAATCCCTGGTAAATCACTTCTTAAATTACTAAATATCAGTTCTCTGGTGTCACAACACCACTGCACTGTTTCTCACAACGCGAAATTTTGTGGGCAGGTATTCTGCGTCGCTAACTTAAGAACATTTTTGGCGTTCTCACCTTTGTCCTATGATATGATAGCTAAAAAATTAGCCACAAATCACTTCTTTCAAAACACTTCTTCCCTATCTGTTCCTAAAGTATCCTTAATATTACAACAATTATAATAATAAACCTTACCTTGTTATCTTTACCTTCAGTTCTGTCACACTTTATCTTTTGCCTTACGAATAATGGAATCGAATTATTTTACGAATTACGTTATTCCTCGGTTCGTCTTCCTTCCTAGTCTAGTAATAGCAAAGCTAATTCTCGTTACTATTTGATTAGGGTCATGGCAAGGTCATTACTGTTATGTTCTGAGTCTGGTTGGAAGAGTTTAATTTAATCTTGAGTGTAATTTGCCTTAGGAGCCATAAATGTAATTAGTGGTATGACTTACCTTGAAATTACATCTGTTTAAAAAAATGAGAAGGTTGCCGTTTTCAACCAATCGGTTAGATTAAATTACTTTATTTACAGATTTGCAACTAGAAATTAATATGAACAGGCTGGCAGTACAGCAGTTTAGGCACATGCAATGTGCAAATAAAAAGTGTACCTACAGTTAGCAAATAAATACAGCAGCACAACGATAACGTTGAGAGGCCCAACACGTTGCTCATGTCGACTGTCTTTGGCAGAAGATTCTTGCACATGTCAAGATGGAAAATGAGTCTTCTAAGGCAATTATTTCACAAGGTCAGGGGCAGAACTCGAAGAGCCAGATTCCAGGATTCTTATTGCATCTGTGCATGGATCTCGCTTGCAAAAGATGGATTCAGGCCGCAAAAGTCCCGACACGTGGCCAGTGGTAGGAGGACAGAGCAGCACCAGCTTAGCGTTGTTAAGATTCAGCGACCTTGCGCTGTAGAGGTCTGGCACGGAGTGAGCGAGAGAGGTCACTGAGACACCCCATTTGATCCCAGTGGCGGGCACAGGGCAGCAGTAGATCTGGAAGAAGCAATAACAGCCAGCACAAATGTCAAAGAGAAGTAGGTCTTATAGTTAAGACTAACTAAGGGTCAGCCTAGCAGCCCAGTTACTGTCCTGACTGGTCCTTGTGCCCTAACGGTTTTCTGTCCCCCAATATCGTACCCCCAATAGCTTATGATATTGGGGTTAGGATGCCTACATCTGTCCCCCCTAGTGGGGGTCTTCTCAGCTGCCGTGAATTTTGATTTTCTAGCTAACGGACTGGAGGGCGAATTTCCAAATATGTGAAAATGTATATATATACAGTATATATACATATATATATATATATATATATATATATATATATATATATATATATATATATATTTATATATATATATATATATATATATACTGTATATATATATATATATATATATATATATATATATATATATATATATATATATATGTATATATATATATATTATATATATATATATATATATATATATATATATATATATATATATATATATATATATATATATATATATATATATATATATATATATATATATATATATATATATTATCAAAGGCCAACATTTGTTTAGAAATGTTATTTATTGAAATTAGAGGAGCGTTTGGTTTTGTGTATTAGATCCGTTGTATAATTAAACTCAGCTTGAGGAGACCAATTATGTTCATAATTTCTTTTCTTTAGCTGAAGGTTTATAGAATTGGGTTACGGTGTATAAGATACGTAAGATCGAGGTTCCTCAGAATGCAAAGGAGTTACGACTGAATTTTATTTTAAACTAGATTTACATATCCATTTGGTTCGTATTCAGTTACAATCATGGGTAAAGTAAAAGTTAAGGGCGATGGTGTTTTCAATATTGTCATGTAAACAATAGCCGCTATGACCCACAAATAACATTTAAGAAAAGAGCGTTCTTTTACATCTCAGGTGTCTGTTCCTTGAAAGTAGAACGATATAAAAATGCGATTACATAGTGAGTTAACTAAAGTCTGGCAAAAATTAAGACTTGTCTCGTCGATTGGAAAAGCCTTGTAGCAGTACTCTTATTTATCGATTTAGTTTACAAAATGAATAGAAAATTCATGACAGTGATCCATTTAAACTCGAAGTTTCATTCAAAAGTAAATATGTACAGTATGCTGCAAAACTCGTGCGACTTTTTTTATTTTTGTACTGGACAAGCGTTGTTGTCAGTTGCCACTTAGTATTAAATGTTATATTTTACTTTGTAAACATGCCTACGTATCAGGAAAAGTTGGTCACTTGTTATGTAGAATCTTATCATTGAAATATATTGGATCGTGAAAATCAAAAATATTTCATGCTACAATAATATTTCAGAACAAATACTAAAAACGCTACTATAGCATGAATCCTTTTATTTTGTGACTCCAGGAGTCGTGAAACCGTCATTCTAGACACAGTGAAACTGTGAAAGAGGACGTCGCGGTGGTATCAAAAAAGAAAAGTTAAGCACAGCATAGTCAAATGATAAAAATTGCACTTCTGAAATGAATTCAAAGTTATTACGTCTTTTCGTTTTGTAGTTTTGCGTATAAAGTAAATGTTAGTCAGGATCATTATTTCGATACTTGCAATAAATTATCACATCATAGCCTAGGCTAAAACATAGATCCAGTCTTCATAGGGGTTTCTTCAGTTTGAAGAAAAAAATAATAAAATAAATAAGCGAGGTGGACAATCTTCACTATTGGAAATACAATTAATTCAAACTTTTTATTATTTTACTTTTACATTAGGAATGGATGACTATAATCAGGTTGGACATTATCAGCCGCTTGCTGTGTGCAGATTCTGCTAAATGACAACAACAACGTATTACAAATAATAATAATAATAATAATAATAAATAATAATAATAATAATAATAATAATAATAATAATAATAATAATAATAATAGTATGGCTCTGGAGTCTAGGCCTATGCTATTGGCTTTATAACATACCAGGCCATATTTCAGATAACAACAATATATAGTTGCGTCGAATCTTTGTAACTTACAGCGGGTGTCTATAAGACCATAAAGCGGAATTTGTGGAATTCCTCCACAGTCATGGTTTGGTATACTTACGTCTTTATTTTCTTCATAGGCCTATAGGCTTAATAAGAATGATGTCGAGAAGCGCGAAGTGCACTTGGCCTACGGGTCTGGTGAGGCCACGCCCACAACTGCATCTCTGATACGATACGTTCATTACATTAAATACATTACTATGGTGGCTAAAAAGTCAAATTCATTAAGTAGTTACGCCTTTTCACATTTACCATAATTAAAAATTACTGTGTTAATGTTTTTTTTTTTTTATGGTCTAGTTGATATTTTGATAGAAAATATAGCATTGATACACTAAACCCATGCTTAGTGAACTGTATCTTTTTTTGAGCCAAGTTGCAAAATGTTTCGGCGTTGCAACTTGGCTTCATTAGAAATGTGAAGAATGTAAGAGTTGCCAGTTAGCGACTTTCGAACGAAAATCACTGACATCGGGTCACACGAGTTTTGGTGCATGCTGTATAAAAATATTATAGCACAATTAAGGTTTCCTTTCGCCTTCACCCACGGGGATTCTTACTTTGTTAGCAGTAACTTTGACCTTGTGTCCTCGAATGTAGGAGGCCGTGATTATTAATACATTCTATTAAATTCAGGGTCACACAGATTTCTTTACCTGTGTTGACTGCGTTTATGGTATTGCATCATATCGTTTCATCTTCAAGTCAGACACATTTTAACTTTGACCCAAGGTCATTCTGACAAGTTTTAAGTATGAAATCAAGGGTTTATTCTTTCCGTGACATGCCTTCAGCATTGGCATATTCTGGCTGGTCATATTTTGTTGACAATAATTAGTCACAAATTTCTTATGCTTAAATATTCATCCATTTAATAACTATTGGTCTACAATAAAAGTACTATTTTTCATGATGGCCTGCACTTCGTCACTTTTTTGTCTAGCACTTTTTTTTTATATAATTCCTCCTCACCTGTCCTTGGCAAAAGTCTTGTATTGAAGAGCAGTGAGAAATCTAGGTGAAAACTGTCTGCCAAAATCTATTAACTTTATATTCATGTCGATACTGTTGTCTTTTATTATAAGTCGTTGAAATGATATGCAGAATACGGTACATTTTTTGCACGTATCAAACAATAAAGAAATAAATTTTGCGGTGAGGTCACCAGATCCTCGGTTGTATTTCCTGCAAAGGAATTGAGTGTTGATTTTTCTATTCTCGTAGGCAGGGATCCCGACCAACACACTACTGTGTGTAGGTGTATTTGTTTTCTGTTTGTTCCTAGCATTAACTATTTCGCGTCAAGTCTTTCTTTTTTGTTCTCTGGCCCTAGGACTACCGCCCTGTCCTTGATTGCTGTGATGTGTTTGTCTTGTCGCAGTGAAGGAAGTCTTCCAAGGCTCCTCTTCCTGAATGGCGTTATTTGTTGTTCTCTCCACGAGAAAAAGGCTTCTCTGTTTTTCGTAATCTATTACTTTTATGTTCTTAGAACATTTTATTCGAACTGCGTATTTTTGTGGATGTTTTAGGATTATTTTTGTTTCCCATTTTATCTTTATATTCTCTGTTTAACGTTTGTTTGAATGATTGCTTGGTGACTGGACGCCTGATACTGATATTTATGTCATATTTCCCCTAATTAGTGGTTTCGTAGACGAATATTTTCCTTTAAGTAGATTATTATTATTTAGTCTCTCAAAGAGGAGAGGAGTGATCACTAGAGAAACAGACAGGAAGAATTTAAAGAGAAAAAGAAATTCTTACGATTGCCCAGTAAGCAGTTGTACATAAAACGATTCCCCTTGAACTTGTTAAAATTGGCAATAGTTGATTGCCTGAACGATAGTGATTTTGCCGATGGGCATTTTCTTGGTATGATTGTGATACACCTCGGCTTTTAAATAATAACTGTCATTCTTGAATTCTCAGTAGAAGTGAATTTGTCGCGATTTGATTCCGTAAATTAAAATTTTTGTGGAGTACTGTAAATGTATGTAAACTCTCTCTCTCTCTCTCTCTCTCTTTCACACACACACACACACACACACACACACACACACACACACACATATATATATATATATATATATATATATATATATATATATATATATATATATATATATATATGTATGTATGTTTGTATGTATGTATTTATGTATGCTGTTTCCCATATGGGGTTGACTCCAGATAAAAAGAATAACTGTCACTTCCCCATTCATACTTAAGCTACTGAATCATGGATGAACTGTAGTTTAGAAACTTACACAACACAATCCGCATCATATAAGCACACTTACACAAAACATATTCATCACCAGTCAAAACCCTACACACAAATATACACTCACTGTGTGATTCACCTCCATCTTACAAGCTCCTATTACCCCTCCCACGCTATCTATCCTTCACTTAGAAGTTCTTCCCCACTTCCTCTTCCTCTTCCTCTTCCTCATCCATTCTAACATGTAACTGGTATATATAAACTTTTCACTGATATATAATCCATAGTTACTTCCACTAGAACCTCCACATACTAGACCATTTTTACCACTGTAAGACAGTATCTCGGCTGTTATTATTCTGTTCTGCATACATCCCATATAGCGAGCAAGAATTTACTGATGGTGGATTTCGACTGGTTGGCCGTATGGTGTTATTTTATTCTACAAGTTTGGGCCCACAGTCAGTGATATATGTTGCAAACTAATTTTTTTACGCTTTGCAAATGACAGGTGAGACGGTAGTCAAATTTTTGTCGTTACTGCTGAGGGGAATCACATCTTGACACTTTATTTTAAACAAAATCCTTCATGAAGAATATCAGCAGACCTGAGACCGGCAGAAATGCCACCTTCCTATAAAGTGTGAGAGAGAGAGAGAGAGAGAGAGAGAGAGAGAGAGAGAGAGAGAAAGAGAGAGAGAGAGAGAGAAGAGAGAGAGAGATGAAACTATTAGTCTTCAAAAAAAAAAAAAAAAAAAAAAAAAAAAAATAGCATTTTGTTGTCTGCATTGTTTCCATTGGTGCAGGTGGTGATGATGATCGCTTACTAACGATCTCGCCATTTATCACTTAGAGCCCGGTAGGGCATCTGTGACAAATTCTTGTCTTTTTTTTTTTTTTTGCTTTACTGAGCCAACCCTTGATTGTATTATTACCATCCCCGTCACACTATCTACCAATTGTTATCCACAGCGTGGAAGGTGTCAGGTTTTTTCTTTCTGAAAACAGAATTCAGAGAAGGATGGATTTTTCGGTTGAGTTTCTTCATTATCATTAATTTTTTCAGTTTCTAATCATGATGTTTAATAGGTTAATAACCTCTCTCTCTCTCTCTCTCTCTCTCTCTCTCTCTCTCTCTCTCTCTCTCTCTCTCTCTCTCTCTCTCCAGTGCGAGTCATAAGATTTAGGATGTGAAACTTAGCGATGAAAAGGGATGGAACGTAACTTGTAGGCGTCAAAGTCTTATTTTCCAGTTCTCTTCACAAATACAGTCTTAATCAGCGCACGCGAAGGACGAGAAAATCATTTTATCCATTAAACTTTATTTTGATTCATCTTGGACTGGCATCATTTAATGAAAGTAACAGTGCTGGGTTTGGGTTATTGCTACATGCATACGGAGCCATTCTAGGGAAATCTTATACCGTACGCATTTAGTAATGGAAAATTACTGTTAATTTTCTTATAGGTTGTAATGATACTTATTGATAATTATGTCATTTCTTCTTCTTCTTCTTCTTCTTCTTCTTCTTCTTCTTCTTCTTCTTCTTCTTCTTCTTCTTCTTTTTTATTATTATTATTATTATTATTATTATTATTATTATTATTATTATTATTATTAAATTATTATTATTATTATTATTTGCAGTGATTTTATAGTGTGAAATGTTTTAATAATTTTTCATCCATTGTATTATTAGTTTAAGATACAGTATTTTTGTTATGTTCTAGAATGAATGACAAGCATAGAGCGACCAGAGTTCAAGCCGTAAGTTGTTAATTACAATAATGAACTCAGAAATTAGTTTATATAAAGATGCAAGAGTGATTTAGTTGGGAATCACTGCGAAGGTTCGATACAAAGAATACTAAAAAGGATAATTTTAATAGTACAAAGTATTTCTAAGAAAGAATGATCTTTGCTTTATCGCTGGATGAGCGTACCACTGGCACATTATTGTTATTGGAATGTTATTTAGAATTTAAGTTGGTAAAATATCAATAAGGAGTGGGAGACAGTAGTTAAAAAATTGTGGCAGACATTGTCCAGACTACAGCTTGGGAATTGTGGACACCCATAAATAGTACAGAGGGAGCATATTGTGTTCAAAAGTATTCTTAAATTTTTGTAAACAAATTATTAGTAATAATGCTGGTTTCTTATTCACCCAGAAAAATAGATATATGAAAAACGTAATTGAAACTTTATATTGCAAAAATGCAAACATTATACAGATACAGCCTGCTGAACCAATATTGTTTTTCTTTACAGGACCAGCTGGTACCCATTTCAGTAAACTAGTTGGAAGGTCTGGCGATACCCTTGCCTCGAATCAGATTCAGGCAAAAACAGCATTGGTATAACTTTCCAGGCAGGAGCCACTGGAGCCGTTCCCACCCCCTCCCAAACGTTGCTTCTCAAAATTTAAATTATACATATAAAGTATATGTAAGTATTGATAATATGATTATGTACATATTTTTTTAGATGTTTTTATATGAAATCCTTTTTAAACTTATTTATTTTTAGTTTTCTATTTAAATTTATTACGGCGTCAATAACCTAGATGTTGTGACGCCAGTTTTAATATAATCAATCAATCAATCAATCGTCTCCCATGGCGATGGAAAGGTAAGAAAAAAGTATTTGGAATGAAAATGTGAATGGACGAGATATAGCAGATTGCAAGGTGTTGTAGCCTAAAATACAATGTTAAAAGAGAATGCAAGGGAGTGAGCGAGAGAGTGATAGAGTTTTAACGAATTTATATGCTGGTCCTTGAGGATACTGTAACTAAAACACAAGGTTTTTTTGTGAGGCCAAAATCACGCGAAGCGAATGTATATCTGCATAAAAAAGAGAACATTCTCAGCTTTGATATTTGATTTAGGACGCCAGGTGACAAAGTAACGATGCTTGTAGAGAATATATATATAATATATATATATATATATATATATATATATATATATATATATATATATATATATATATATATATATATATATATATATATATATATACTATATATATTAGATTTTTAGATTTTTACCTGGAGAGAATATGAAACTTATACATGGGGCACTTAAAATCACTTATATTTACATTTAACAAAATAAATCTGAAGAGTGGAGAATTCGCAAAACCAGACAGGTGAAACAGACTCCTGTCGAATAACTAAATTTACAGTAATTTACACATTAACAGAAACTGGAAAAATCTACTACGTAAAACACCATTGGGTGAGGGGCAGTGGTTATAACCACGGCACAAGCACAGAGGTGAACAGATGATTCCACAGCTAGCAACTCCGTCTGCAAACGAGAATGCATCGGTTTCTTACACATTTAGGTAGCGTAATTAAGGAATCGAGGAGGTTGCACATAAGGTGCCAAACCAACTCGATTTTAGGCACTGGTATACACGTGAACTTGAATATTTACTCATTGCACTAAACAAATCAGGTCTCCTGAAAAGATCACACTTCAGAAAGAAAAATTAATTCAGTAGAACAATGATACATTCAACTGATTCAAAATCTCGCTTTGGGTACTTTATCTTTCCGTTGGAGACAGTGGACCTCGTCTTCAGCACCAGCAGGGAGGGTATGAATTAGGGGTTTCATCACAAAGAACGACTCAGGCTCAGAGCAGCCACATGGAAAGAATCATGGCTCTGATGGAGCGGATGAGACAAGGGACAAGTGTCTGGAGTCCAGGGCCGGGCATTTCTCTGGTTACCCGAGTTCTGAGGGCTCACGGGTCGTTGTTCGTCCTTTTACGCCCTCGTTAGGATTACATCTTTTTTCATTCCATGTGGCGTTAATGTTGTTCGATTGTCAATCTGTTTCTATATTGCTCAGCCATGTGCAAGCTATATGGGAACCATGTGCTCAACTTTCTCTTTTGGTCTCCAAAAAGTGGTACCTGGAAGAAGGCTCGAGCAGTCACTAGGTCAAAGATAAGGATTAAAAGATTATTTAACAGGTGAGGAATGACAAACAATCCAGGAAGAGGCGATGCTTTCCCACAACCCGCCTTTGTCAGTCAGTGGTGTTTCAGTCGGAATAAGTAAATTGAGTTGATCTGGTGCATCATTGCACTCTTAGAGGGAGAGGTGATATATTCAACATATATATATATATATATATATATATATATATATATATATATATATATATATATATATATATATATATATATATATATATATAAACATACATACATACTTGTTTGTCGTGATTTTTTTCTAATTTGCCCGGTAAATGTTGCTGTTATGCATGGCGGGTATATTTCTTGTTTTTTTTTATGGTCCAAAGACATTCATATTTATTATGATAGTTTTGTGCTATTTTTGAAGCAGAATTTCAATTATTTGTAGCGTATAAATCCAATTTGAAACAGAATTAGATTGAGTGCCATTTCTCATTACAAAAAGTCTGGAAGGTATCATGTTTTCGTTTTTTTAAGGTTCTCCTTTAGAGGATATTTTCGGCATTAAGATTTTTTCTACGTTGGGGCTTTGTGTGTGTTCTTTTAATTCTGCTCTATATTGGGCAGAAGTAAAGATTAAGATTTATTTCACCATTTATTCGCTCTTCTGGAACAAGAAGACCATGATACCGTTATGGTTTTGTTTTTTCTCATACAAAATCTCGCCTCGGGAGGAAAGATCTTATTTACGTTCCACCTTATGTACGTAACTGTTAGTGGTTTCCATGCCACACCCCTCGCACCAAACCCCTACTGCTCTTTGTTTCTCATTATGTAATATCTGTATAAACTGATCAGTAGGCATTCCTCAATACCAAGGAACTTAACAGAAGTTCTGAGGACCTCTCTTCAACACCATTAACTTCTACAATAAGTCGTAGGTCCCGTTGTATTGGTTCTTAGCCACGTAAAATAAATCTAATTACTGCTGGCTTTAAACTAGATACTTAACTCAATACCAAGGGACTTAACAGAAGTTCTGAGGACCTCTCTCAGCACCACGAACTCTCTCTCTTAGTTACTCTGGCTCTCTCTCTTAGCCTCTCTCTCTCTCTCTCTCTCTCTATTCTGAACATGAAAATAATGTTCGTTATGATTTGGTGGAGAAATGAACTGCAACCACAAGGCATTTCTATATTCCAGAAGTGTTTTGGTTCTTGTCATATTTTGAGGGTGCATTGCGTACGGAGGGACTGGTAAAATGTTGATAGTAAGGCAGCTCGTTATTTTAATTTCCATTACCCACTTTAGTAATTTAAATTTATTTTTATTTTTAAAATATGACACCTGAATTATCAGTCCAGATTTCCACATTTGATTATTCATGAAAGTTTTTATTAGTAGGCCAGAATGGTTGTTCTACTATTTATTTAGGTATTTTATTTTGTAATGACCCTCATATGAATATGATGGTTACGCCCTCGACGTGTTGAGAGAATATATTCAGAATTCATAGGTTTCCATTTTCACGAAGTAATGGCTGTACTTTAGAAAATGAAGATGAGTGGAGAAGATGAAAGCTTCTCATATATTCTGTTTACTACTTTATTATAATGATAAATCGTAATCTATTAGTGGTGTGTTTCATATTACCTCACCATTAGAGGTTGATCGTAACTAAATTTAGTGAAATAAGTGGTACTCTGCAACATAAGTTTAGTGAGAAAGTTAAGTATACCTTAGTTTTACCAGACCACAGAGCTGATTAACAGCTAGAGAGAGAGAGAGAGAGAGAGAGAGAGAGAGAGAGAGAGAGAGAGAGAGAGAGAGAGAGAGAGATAAATGGTAATAGTATGGTAAAACCTTTATGAGTGGAAGAGAATATTATATATTAATGTTTATAATGTTGATATTTTCGAAGATAACAGAGAAATATCAGTAATGTCAAAAATGATCTCTGACAATAAAGTAAAAAAGTGAAGAATTAACGGGATAGATATCATGAAACGATAAAGAGGTTTTAGATCTTCGAGATTAAAAGGAAGCCTGATGAAGGAAAGGGGAGGGAAGGGTAATAAAGAAGGAGTGAGGTGGAAAACATCCTCCTGGAGGCTTAAACAGACATTGGAGAAGCAGTTGATTCAAAAAGCAAATGCACATTTAACTTCTTGAAATCGTAGAAGAACTTTGCCAGGAAATATAGAAGAAATTATTAGGAGCGATTGAGGCACTGGATAAGAAAAATTAGATTAGCTGTATAATGATGACGACGATTTTGCTTTCATTTCGTCTGTATTATTATAAATCACTAAAGAGAAAAATTCATCTGACACAAGACTTAGAAGACCACTAACCTGTGGAATCAAGCTTCCAGACCAATAAATATAATTTACTTAAAAAGAATATTAACATGAAAAGCACAATTTCACGTTTAAAAATGACGCAGTTGTGCATGCTAGTTTTAAATAAAAATATAATCATTAAGGAGCGTTTACGTTTAGTAGGAAGAACATTTCACTGTTTTAAAACAATAGAGAAATTAAAAAGTTGTTCTTTACTGGGCAAAGAAGCAACGTGGAACCTCGGTATAAAGTAAATGCTATGGCAGGTGACCAAGGTATTATAAAATTTGCGTAAGCGTGGCGTGCAGTTTCGTGGTTTTGCTTTTTCTTTATTTACGGTACTTGGAATAACTACCAATGTGCTTGTATACGTACGTACGTTCGTCTGTTTTCATGTGCATGTATAATAAGGTATGTGTGGCAAACATAAAGATCGTTGTATAAACTGTTCTGGTTGGGCGAGGTCTTTTTCGGACCTTGAATTTAACGACCTCCTTGAGACGTTCATCTTTAAGTATCCGGAAGAGATAGTCTAAGATGTTGTCAAGTGGCATTGGGTTCAGTTTTTCTTCTTTTTTTTTTTGTTTAATTCGCTCACTGTTTTACTGTCTATTTAATTATTTAACATGTGAGAAATATGCTGATGTAAATCCATCTTGAAAAATATACACGAAATGTTTTGAAATTTTACTAAAGAACCGTTTGTCGGAGAATCGCTTGTAAGAATATACACGTTAAGGGAGTGATTACTGTGTATAAAATGCAACTATAAAAGTAACTCCTGTCACATCATTAACTTTCAGGAGTCTCCTTTGCTGATGATTATCTTTTATGGTTCAGTTAAATTACACGTCTCTTGATATAGTAATAATTTTTAAAACTGTAATTGATGTTTGTAATTCTGAAATCCAATGTTGTGGTATATATGAATGGGTCATGATGATTTTCAATTTTATTTTATTTCAATGAAGGAAAACACTATACCTTCATATATCTAATGTATGGAATTTTCTTTTCATTTTAAGGCTATGAATACAGACATACAGGCTTAGCAAATATTAATGTCTATATTTATTCATGCTCTATGAATTCTCCATTGAGTCTTACAAATATCCGTCATCGAGTTTTGCACGTGGATATCAGATCCTTTCAGTGGGAATATTAAATTAGAACATCGTGATTTCGGATTCATAATCATTTTGAAATTAATCTAGCTTAACTTTCATAGACTCCAAATCCAACATCGTCCGTATTTAACCTAAATCAGCAAACCGGTATTCAGTTAGTGGCCGTGACTCTTTTCTTAATATAACCCCAAGTCTGCCGCCGAATTCATTGAAGGGTTAATGTCCAAAACTGCTTCCCTCCGAATGCAAATATCCAGCCGGGTTTATTAATCGCATGCCGGCGATATCCAATTCATTTGCTTTTAAAAGTGATCTCTTGTGCCTACCCTTCCGGTCATTCTGTGGTTTAGTGAGCGTTTATAGACGTTATTTGTTATATTTTGTGAATACTTTATTATGAGTATAACGAGTGATATAGAAAATGTAGAAATATGACCGCTTCATTAATCATCCATATTTCTTTCAGCATCATCAACTGTTATAATCATTTTCATTATTTCTTAACAAGGTATCTTATAGCATTCAATTCAGTGATTAAAAGGGTTGGCAAAGTGTCCAAAAATCTCTTCGTTAGTTTTGGAAATATCTGAAATAAGTTGGAAATCGGTTCGGACTTGGTTCTCGTGTTTCCAGTTCATGGTGAATCTCCTAAACTTAATGCCTCATAATTGGTTTGTTCATTCTCCCAACATTCCTCTTTGCATATTCGCTGTCTCACCTTGCTTGAAGTACAGCGTTATCTGCATCCTCTCTCTCTCTCTCTCTCTCTCTCTCTCTCTCTCTCTCTCTCTCTCTCTCTCTCTCTCTCTTCTGCGGGTTTCGATTGCAGTTGGAGTGGCTATTTATTTTATTCTTAGTCCAAGGATTTTTTTCGTATATATTTAATCATTAAAAATTTTCCATTAAACAGTAAATCACGATGGAATGTGGTTTAATTCTGCCTTTTTTTTTAATATCTCCTCTTTCTCTCGCTCTCTCACATGTACATCTACAACAGCTGTTCCCTTCTCGCTGTGACTTTACTTAAATTGAGAAAATACTCATCCCTTGAGTAAAGCAATAAATAACAGACTAACAGAAACATGAGAGGGGTTTTTAGTAGAACGGATGTTTTTTTTGTTTCATCTCAAATGATAAAATCTAGTTAATGATTTGTTCATTATTATTTTAATAAGCCATGGAATAACGTTTGATGTTGCAGCTTGTGAGAATTTTGAGGAAGGTGAGGATTATAACTCAGGTTTATATCATATTACCACTACACATTTGTATTGAAAATTCAGGGTAATCTTGCCGCTCTGCGTACGAGCCCTTTAGACACGCAGCTTGCAAGAACCCAAGATTTTTAGGGTTATCTTGCTGGAACTGGGCTTGTGATTATGGAAGTAATACCAGTGCCACTGCTGTCTCCTTATCAGAGCGAATTTTTTTCTTCCCTGTACGAAAAGCTGAGAACCAAATTACCTGAAATTCAGATTGTGTGTTAAGGTTTGTTAAAGTTGGGTTTCCTTCGGGGTTAGGGAGTTAAGACAATTGGGTCAGTTTGATGTCTCGAGTTGTTCCCATCTGCCGATGCAGATGATTCTTGAAGTAAAAGGAGGTTAACCGTTTGATTTAGTTTTCTTTTGCAACAGTTGCATGACGCAATTCGTGTAGATTTCACCTGGCCGCTTTTACTGTTGTTGCAGGATGGGTTAAGTTTATACCCTGGAACTGGCTAAGAGCTAGAATGCTGTAATGCAAGCAATAGATATTTCAAAATTTTTAGAAAGAAAAAGTAGCAATACGTTTTTCAGTGGGTTTCTGATTTATTGACATAGAAACAGATGATTCAAAAAGAGTATTTAGAAAATGTTTTAAAGGCCAGTGCATATGATGATGTGCGACTGCCGCCATCATTATTCAGGTTGATGTAATCCTCTTTTAAAATTGTCAGTTTGTGAGAAAATCGGTTTGGATAATCTTGCTTGCGTGACTTGCTGAGATCCCAGTTTTCTTTTAAACATTGGTTTACTTGTTTTTGTTCCTCAGGGCATTTCGATCGTCTCATATGATGGTGCCCTCTAAGTGATTTAAGAAGATGAGATGAGAAATGCTGCAGTTAACAAGATAGTACTGTCAGCAACTGTTTCATGTTGGGATGTTTTAAAGAAAATAGTAGGTTCGGTAGTAAAAATAAAGATCATAACATTAATTTTCGTTCTTCGTGTAATCCACCCATTAATAGTATCAATATAACCATTTTGACAGTTTTGCTCTCTGTTTTTGGTCTTTCTAAAATTGTTACTAACTGCTGTAATAAGATTATTACTGATAACATAAATGGAAAATGAACTATCATATTAATAATAAAGACATTACTTTTGAGATAATGTTAAACGTTGAGTAAACTGAATAGAGTACTTACTTGGAGGGGGGAATAATGTTTTAAAAGTTAATTTGGTCAAGACACTAAACGGTATTCTCGTGTGTAAACGAAGTTTTCTATTGCATATTCTTTTTAAGTTCACGCGAGGTAACTAAATTTAACAAACATAACTTTCTTACGGGTTCGAAGAAGTCGGGAATAACTAACTGGGGTGAGAATAGGAATACCCCACACTTAATACCTTCACAGACTTCTCTTTATTCACTTCTCCCCTTCCTTCTCTCTCTCTCTCTTGTCAGAATTATTCCTTCTCTCTCTCTTGTCAGAATTATGCATACTTTGGTAGTATGCATTCGTTGAAAATGTCTAGTTGAAACTGTATTGTTGTATTTTCAGAAATTTTTTCATGTTCCTGAGAAATTGACCGTGAAAATGTTTTTTGTAATATTTCGTAATATCTTCAGCCCAAATCAAAAAATACCTTCATATTTTCAAATAAGCATGACCCTTATTTTGTTCGTATATTAAGCTTTTATTTATACATTTTTTAACCATAGTGTGTAAACCGAAATACACCGATCACCGTTAGCGGTTAATGGTGAGATTAAATAACTGGAGCTAGTACATTTCATACTTCATAATGGACAATTGATTCGATGAAGTGATGAAAGTGGCTCGGGCTCTTAAAACACAAAATTCAAAACCACTTGAACAGTAAATAAAAACTGTTTAAAGTGCTTATTGCTTCCTTGTTTACTTCCGGTTCCTGTAATAATCCTCATTATCAAGTAACCCTCTTCAAATAACTTGTGTTTTGATAGCTTTCATTAATTTAATGAGAGAGAGAGAGAGAGAGAGAGAGAGAGAGAGAGAGAGAGAGAGAGAGAGAGAGAGAGAGAGGGGGGATTTGAATTCATATGATTTTAAGGTTTCAGCAGTCCGGCACAACCACAGTAGGTTATATTGCAATGGCACCCAGTATCATTACACTCATGCGTTCAGATTTCGGATTCAACCAGAGGTCTGTCCCAGTCATCGCCTATTTCGGTAAATTGGCAGGACATTCGAAGGGGCTCAGCTGGATTAAGACCTTTGCGGCTCATTATTATTGGATGACGGTATTTGCTCTGCCAGAGCATGATGACGTGTTTAGTTGCAGATTCTATATCTATGCGAGATTGTTATGTCGACCGATATAAATTTACATGTGTATTCACGTTTTGCGTGGATAATTCGTACACAATAATTATTTAACGAATTACTCACGAGGTGATTCAGTTAGTAATTGTATGAAGGGTTTCATTCCTTTTGGTTACTGCGTAATGAATTATGTTGAGATGGTATAGGAGAGAGTGCTTAATTATCATCTAAAAATTTTTAATGTCCCCTTGTCAAAGTTTCGATATAATCCATATAATTTTAATCATCATCATCATCATCTTTAATTCTTCAATGAACAGATAATCTCTACAAATAAATTCTTTAGCAACAGAGATTACATCTCAGAAGGTTTAGATGATTTTTTTTAGGCCTATAGACCATTTCCTAACATATACAGCAGCTTGAACACAGCCTAAAATTTTGACATTCAAAGAACACTTGTAATTCGTATTCCTATTTTGAAAATATTGTTATGACTGTTGAGCGTATTAGGTAATAATGCTGCAGAGGTAGTTAACCAATAAAGAAGCATTCTGTTTGACGGCACCACTAACCTTATCACCCTCTTGGAGCTAAGCAATTATTTCAAATCACACAGATTACGAAATAATACCAATGCATAAAAGGGCTCATATTTATATAGCCGTAAGGAAAACAGTTTTAGCTGTGAATTCACAAACTTGTCGACATGTTTGACATTAGGAATAAAAAAAAAGTTTAACACTACTTGGCAGCTATTACGTTGCGTCTGAGATTTTGAACGATGGAAAAAGAGTCATGTCATCTCAAATTTGAGCATGACCGTACTACGGAGCTTAAGGGAAAATAACCTTGCCCATTGTATTCGAAAATGTAAAATCTTAAGGTGGGTACACACATGAGAGCCGAACCTTGTATGTGTAACTGAGTTACGCATATACGGTTACAAGGTGTCAAAATGTTGAGGACGAACCGTAACCACGTAAGCACGTCACTTCATTGCAATCCACTGCGATCATCGGTCTGTCTCTGTCCGTAACCCAATGGCCACCATGCAAAGCAGCTAAAATTTATATACATTATATTTAACGAGGATGAAGCAAATAAAAAAGATGGTGGCAATCAATTTATATACTAGAAGGGTAGAATACAGTGGTCGGGAATTACTCGCTGACATGAGATTCCAAGAAGGACCTCTTCCTCATTCCAATCAGTTTGTGGTAGATATATACGAACTTACAAAATGAGACTGAAAAACAAGGGACTCTACTTACGGCCTTGTTCGTCGTCTGAGAACCTCTGTTGATACGTGAAAAATACAGGTCCCGTCCACGCACTGCGTAACGTGCAAAGAGACTCCCTTTGATTCGGGACCCAAAACCGACAATTACCGGGACGGAGGGCGAATAGCCTCAAACCTCGCCCATTGGGGTTCGGGTTCCAGGAACCGTCCACACTTACGTTTTTGTTACAAGAATCGGTTACAATACAAGGTTCGGTTCGCATGTGTGTACCCACCTTTACGGTCGCCTCTCAAATGCCTGCAGTTTGTCGATTTGATATTAAGAGGCCCGTTCCGTTTGATTTTACGAGCACTATTTCGCAAATGGCAAACCATTAGTCATTTATGAGAAAGGGGAAGAAACACACTCACTCAGAGAGAGAGAGAGAGAGAGAGAGAGAGAGAGAGAGAGAGAGAGAGAGAGAGAGAGAGAGAGTAATATGTGTTGTCTGGTACTTGAAAGAATTGTTTTCCTAATTCTTATGGAACTTCGTTTGGTCTTGGACTCTAGGTTTTAGGCTGTTATTTATTTTTAGAGTGGGTAATGGGTTTTATATGAATTTATCACTTAACATGCATATCCTTTCAGAAACTGGTTGTGGAGTTTTAGAATGTATATATGCTGTGAATGTAGCACATCCTAGACTCCTCCTTGGCCGTTTTGAATTTTATCCTTGGAAACCGTCTTGATTTCACTCATCGGTAGAGTAGTAATAGGCCTATAGATGTAATTATATTCATCAGTTATCGCAGATGGGAAGTATTAAACGTGACATTATTAGAGAAAAATTAAGTTTCTGGTGACTTATTATTCTGGGAAATGTTCAAATCTCTCTTGTACCCCTCTCCTCCCCGAAACTACTCTCTCTCTCTCTCTCTCTCTCTCTCTCTCTCTCTCTCTCTCTCTCTCTCTCTCTCATCTGGTATACATCCACGTGCAGGCTGCTTATGCTGAGGAAACCTATTGACTTGTATTTCATTTGCAAGGTAATTGCCACCCTGTAAATTAATTAGAAATCCTTCCCCTGTTGCTTGCTAACGATGAGTTTTCCTTTATAATGGTTGGAGAAATTCGATAGAAGTCGTTCCATTCGGTCTACGAACAGGTTAGTGTGGGCGAGAGATTTTAGGTCGCAGTATTGATAGCTTTGAAAAACCAACTTCTGTTGGTTAAATAGTTCTATTTAAAATTGCTTCTTGTTGCGTGACTGGAAAAGTTTGGATAGAGGCCATATTTTGTACAGTTTTCCAAGCAGCTTTCAATGTAGTTGAACTCCTCTCGTATTGCATCGAGCTTTTTTGAAGTGGAAATAAAATAATTTTATTCAATTCGTTTTTTCATACAAAATTATTATTCTTGTTTCAACAAAAGTCTCCTATGGCTATTGTCTTTTTTCTTTAGGAATAAGACGACGCAATACCGGTATATGTTATTCGATGCTGCGACTTTGTTCCATTTTGCTTCACTTGCGTTCACTTGACTTTTTCAGACTGAAGGTCAGGCGCTTGCTTTCTCTTTCAGTAGCGCTGTAGGAGTTTATAAGTGTTTGTAGGAAAGGCGAGTCGGGAGAAATAGCCAGGTATAATTTATAATATTTAATTTTATTTTATCTTAGTAAATGATGTTGCAGCGTTAAATTGAAAGCAGTCTTGTACTAAGGGATTAATGACATGCCTCTAAAAATATCCAATTGTAATGGCGGGGACTGCTATTTCACCCTTTTCGCTCATGCCTCTTCTTCCTGCTGACATCGATGTCAGTACGATTCTGTGTAGCAAATCTCTACCAGGCTTAAAAGTTAGCCGTTCATTTTTTCAATATGCAGTGCAACAGATTATTAAAACCCATGGGGGGTTAGTCTCGTCATTGCACCTTACAGGGTGCACTGTAGGCATTGCCAAAGGTTCTTTCCAGCGTCCTATCGACCCCTAGCTGCAACCCCTTTCACTCCTGTTACTGTACTTCTGTTCGTATTATCTTTCTTCCATCTTGCTATCCACCCTCTCTTAACAATTATTTCATAGTGCAACTGCGAGGTTTTCCTCCTATTACACCTTCCGAACCTACCTATTCACAATATCCGTTCCAGCGCTGAATGACCTCATAGTTCTTGGCCTTTGGCCTATACTCTGTATATTCCAACAGGTTATTAAAACCTGTGGGAGGTTAGTCCCGTCAGTGCTCCTCATGTGG